>NC_088715.1:10969975-11335567 GCF_963576615.1 Watersipora subatra | reverse complement strand
AGCCAGGCAAAGATGTAGGCCTATTTAATTTTTTTTTTGCAAATCAGTTTTCATTTGAGATTATGCGACTGATATTTTGCCTTTTAATGTTTAAAATATGTTTTGCATTATCTTTAACATTATAATTTACAATAAAAGTTTCACAAAACCAAAGAGTTTTTCTCAGCAAAGGCTTCCATTAAAACATACATCACAGCCACTCTCATAGTTTCAGCTCATATATTGGCAAAGTTTACTCTACTGCAACAAACTCAAACTCTGTCTGTATTTCATCTGGATATTTATTTTTATCTTTGATCCTAGGACATGTAGCTCTCACTATGCTGTATAAGCAGGTTAGTATCGGCCACCACTCTGCTTTTGTAAGTCTTCCTTGGTATGTCCAAACACCATTTATCCGTAGATGTTTGTTTGCCTCCGTCTGTCTCTGCATAATATGTTGTGCATCTCATGTTCCTGCTGCATTTCAGATAGTTTCAGACTCTCCAAATCTGGATACTTGGGCACTAACTATATAAATATTAAACTTTCATTATTTTTTGGTAACTTATTGATTGTCGGTCGGAAGTTATATGACATCCAGTAAAAATTGCAGCAACAAAAATCCAATTAACTACAAAACCTACAACGATAGTGTTGGTAGTTACGATAGGTAACTCTCAATGGACTAAGTTTTATGAGGTCTGTAATCTTCTGCCCTCCGCAACACACATGAAACCAGTCAGAGGAACCAAATGTCACATATCATGGGTGTTGCAGCACACATTCATGTGTCTCATAAACGATGCAAGCCAATTTCAACACGTGAATACAATAAATAAAATGACTGTTTAGTAGATTCTATGATTATATTTCCGAGAAAAATGAATGTCATTATCTAAAATGATAAATATTTAAAATAAAATATTAAAATAATTGATATAAATTTTAATTGTTGGTTTTTTTAAATTCAACAAAGTACTTCAAATGGTTCTCCACAAAATGATAAATGCCTGCCTGTTTAATAAATTAATGAACAACTTAATGAAGACATGAATTACAGTGACCTTTAAAGTGACCTTTGATAAACTAATCAGCTTTAAGGTCCTTTGCTGATTAGCTCATCTACAAATGTACATTGGACTTTATATCAAATAAACTGTAAATTTGAAGCTCGTCTTGATTTACTAAAGTAGCAATTCTATACAGCTTAAGGAGGCTATTAAAAAGGACCCTTTAAGTTAGCTTGGAGTAACATGCTATTTCACAAGTATGTCGAGTGTAACAACAACAACAAAAGCAACCAAAAACTGTTACAGATAAGTTGTTAATCATGTTGAAACATACATGTATTCAATAAGAGTAAAATGCAACAATAACAACTCAGCAAACTATTATGATTAACAGCATTATATCTTATTGGTTCTTCATTTAGTAATTATATGAGAAGTTGGGCTGATGAGCAAGTAGTACTGACACAAATGTGACTAGCAAGTAACAAGTCATGTGATCATAGAGAGAGTGATGTTCACAGTAAATAATATAGAGGTATTAGTAACATATGTATTTCTAACTGTACTGTAAAATATAGTTTATGGAACAGAGGCTAACATGGATGTATCACATAGATGTACTTTTTATTAAGAAAGAACATTTGCATCCATTACTATTATTACTATTATTACTATTGTTACTATTGTTACTATTATTAATATTATTACTATTATTACTATTGTTACTATTGTTACTATCATTACTATTATTACTAATACTACTATTGTTACTATTGTTACTATTAATACTATTATTGCTGTTGTTACTATTATTACTTTTATTACTGTTGTTACTATTATTGCTATTGTTACTACTATAACTAGTGTTACTATTATTACTATTAATGCTATTATTACTATTGGTACTATTATTACTATTATTACTATTGTTACTATTATTACTATTACCACTATTGTTACTATTAATACTTTTATTACTAGTATTGATATTTTTAGTATTATTACAGTTATTGCTATTGTTACTATTATTACAATTATTGTTATTGTTACAATGATTATTATTGTTACTGGTATTACTATTATTATTGTTACTATTATTACTATTATTACTATTATTAATATTGCTACTATTATTACTATTATTACTACTATTACTATTATTACTATTATTACTATTGTTACTATTTTTACTATTATTACTTTTATTACTATTATTACTATTATCACTATTATTAATATTGTTACTATTATTAATATCATTACTATTATTCCTATTGTAACTATTATTACTATTATTACTATTATTAATATTGTTACTATTATTACTATTATTACTATTACTATTATTACTATTGTTACTATTATTAGTATTAATACTTTTATCACTAGTATTAAAATTGTTACTATTATTGCTGTTATTGCTATTGTTACTATTATTACTATTATTATTGTTACTGGTATTACTGTTATTATTATTGTTACTATTATTACTATTGTTACTATTATTAATATTATTGTTATTGTTACTATTATTACTATTATTACTTTTATTACTATTATTACTATTGTTACTATTATTACTATTATTACTATGGTTACTATTATTACTATTATTAATATTGTAACTATTATTACTATTATTACTATTGTTACTATTTTTACTGTTATTACTATTTTAACTATTATTACTTTTATTACTATTATTACTATTATTACTATTATTACTATTGTTATTATTTTTACTATTAATACTTTTATTACTATTATTACTATTATTAATATTATTACTATTATTCCTATTGTAACTATTATTACTATTATTACTATTATTACTGTGGTTACTATTTTAACTATTATTACTATTATTAATATTGTTACTATTATTACTATTATTACTATTACTATTATTACTATTATTAACCCTTTAGCGACCGCGCGGTTACGATGGAAAAACCACTAGAGTACCGTGCAATAACTTGCGCGATTTGAGCTGCCGACATGAACGCATAGAAACTGCAGTAACTTACAACAAAATTGTGGCAGTTGCATAAATTAGTATGCATAAGAAAGCTGAGAAATTTCTCTACAAGCTGATGCTTCTTCTGTGTAGATAACTCACAAATATTTGCCAACAAAAATGTCGATTTGCTGAAGCTATGAAATTTTTATTTTTGTATGCCATTTTCAATTGTATTTTTCTAACTGATATAAGTAATTGACCATGTTGTACTAAAGACACTTGCATAGAGTCATATGTTCACAACATTTTGCAAAAAAAACTGATCGTCGAAGAGCATTGAACGCAGAGTTACAAGCTCCGTTGCAATGCAGGAACGCCTCTCGAAATTTTCAGCGCAAGACTCTAACCTGCGAATAATGGAGGCGCGACATGGTCGTCTAAACTTGGCTATAACTCGCATGCAAATTCGCATGGAGCTGTAAATGAATATGCATTTGAAAGCTTAGAAATTTTTCAACAAACAGCCATATATTCTCTGTACATCGACTGGGAACACTTTAGTCACAAGCCAGTTTCGACGAAGTTGTCACCCCTCTACCATGAAATTTCGATAACAAATACACTTTTAGAAGCAATATCTCTGCTAAAACCGGTTCATGATAAGCATCTGCATGGTGTCATGTTTTTACAAGAGTTTGCAAAAAAAATGGGTGGTCCAAGCACATCAAAAGTGTAGTTAGGTGCCCCTGTGCATCGCTGGCGCAGACCTACGAAATGCTCCTGACGCCATGGCGATAAGCAGTGCTGCAGTTACCGGACATGGCCCCTCAAACTCTGGTGCAAATTTATATAAAACTGCAAATGAATATGCATCTAAAAGCTGAGATATTTTCCTACAGACTGAGATTTTTTCCTCCGGGCAGCTTGCAAACACTGCAACTTCAGATCTATATATTCAGTTATTATTTTTTTCTGTCAGATTGATATGCATTTCTTGAAACTATAGATTCATGTAACAATTTTGCAAACTGATCGCATTGATGCATGTGTGCTGCAGCAAAGGTTAACTGGTTGTGCACAAGAAGAATTGAGTGGTAAGCCTGTATTCACACAGTTGGTGAAGCAGCAAAAGACAGGAAGCAACATTTATTATGAGCAGAAACGGCAAATGATGGAGAAATCCTTCTGCCAGATGGCAGAACAATATGAGAACTGAACTCTTTGATTATATGTGGCCCTGAAGAGGGCCGTGGGCAACAAATACAACATAACAATGCACAACAACTACAATATATCATGACATTTCAGCAAGTGTATGTACAATAGCTAACAACACAACAAAGCATTTGCATAAACTAAATTATTTTAAATACAATTTGGAAATTTATTTAGCATGGTAAGGCTCAAAACAGGGTTCGCACAAAGGTACTCCACATGCTTGGCATTTAAATCTAGTTTTGTCTCGCTTACGGGTGTTTTCATTAGCTCGCTTTGGGCAGCGCCTACAAATTCTATATTTAGCTCGTTTACCTTTTCCTGGACTATTTAGCACTAATCGATGAGCGGAAGAAGTTGAAGCGCGGGGAACAGTGTTTTTGCGGCAAGATCCAGTGTATTCAAATATTTGTTCAATTAATTTCAGTCGAAACTCTAAATCAGTTATTTTACAACCGCTACGGATTCTATAAACAATGGCTGCATTGTACACACAAATATCTAATAAATGGAAAAGAAGTTTTTTGTACCATTTCATGGTTTTACGCGCAGCGTTATAATAATGCAAATTTTGATCAGATTTGTCAACTCCTCCCATGTATCGGTTGTAATCCAAAATAGCAGCTGGTTTGCAAACTTTATCCCCTTTATAGTTTACTTTGCCTGTATCTACAACATCCAAGTTGTTATGCATAGCTGAAATTACAGAAATATATTTCTTATCTCTCCAACAGCCAATCATACTTTCTCCATTAGAAAAGCTTGTTGTTTCACCTTTTTTAATAGCTTTTCCATTGCAAACTTTCAAATCTTTAGGAACACATTTTCTGTTTGCACGCAGAGTTCCGCAAACATGAGTGCTATTTTTAATAAGTTCAGCTGCTAACTCTGGCGAATTATAATAATTATCCATGTATAAACAACGACCCGAATTAAGCAAACCATTCATTAATTTCATCACTATGTTGTGAGTGATTCCTCTACCAGTTCCTTCGGCTTGTTCTCGCTCATCACCAATGTACACAGACAGCTTGTGCACATAGCCAGAGACAGCATCGCAGAGAGCAAATAGCTTTATTCCAAATCTAGATCTTTTAGATGGAATATACTGCCTGAAGCTGAGCTGTCCTTTCCAAGCCAGCAAGCTTTCATCTATAGATATATTTACCAGGCAGCAAAACAGAAGATAACCGGTCAGATATCATGGTTAAAACATTTCCTAGCTTGAATAACTTATTGCCATCAGGGTTTTCCGATTTGTCAGTGAAATGCAAACTGTTCAAAACCATTAAAAACTTATTCCTCAAAATCATTTTACTAAACATTGGCGTTGATAATAACGGATTGGTAGACCAATACGACAACAAAGTAGGCTTCTTGACAATACCCATGAGCAAAACTAAACCAAAAACTCGCCAAATATCTTTGCCATCGACAGACTCCCATGCATCGCCATGTTTTTGAAGGCCATATCTATTTGTCTCGTTAACTATAACATTCATGATGGCCGATGTAATAAAAAGCTGTAAATAATTGAAAATACTTATCTGTCCAGTAATTCGACTTTGTACACCTGCCAAGCTCTCATCAAAATGCAGTTCTTTCGGTTTTAGATCAGCTCCTCTTTGAAATCCGAAATTACTCCCTGGTTCAACGTCGGTCGTTTCACTTTCACTTTCGTCATCAGATTCACTCTGTCGATCTTCTTTTTCACTCTCATCATCTTCCCCACATTCTTCTGACCTGAAATCCTCTTCCTCACTTTCAAAACAGTCGATATCATCCTCTAAACAAATTTTTTTAGTCGAGCTCAAATTATCACGTCCGTCCATGTTGATCAGTTTTCCATAACGAAAGATCTAATCTTTACAACGTGTTCTTTTTGCACATGCGCATAAAATTTATTATTTATAGCGTCAAAACAGTAGTAAAAAATTTACTGAAATTGCTCAAATTTTTAATTTTAATTTTTAACGTTAATTTTAAAATAAATAAAACGTTTTAAAAAAGGTCTATCGAAAACGGCAAAAATGTCGGGTTTGTCGGTTTTGGTACGCTGAGACATTGCTCGTAAACCGACAAAGGTCGGTCTTGGTACGCAAAGGGTTAATATTATTACTATTATTACTATTATTAATATTGTTACTATTATTACTATTACTATTACTATTATTCCTATTGTAACTATTATTACTATTATTACTATTATTACTATTGTCAAAGGAGACAAAATATAATAAATAGTACAAAGCTAAAGTTTTGTCACATGAGAAAAATTAAGTAATTTAAAATCTAAAAAAACAAAATATAATTATATAAAAAACTATTTTAAATATAACTAACATGTAAATTCTATAAAGTGAAACTTGTACAAATGAATATAATCATGTTTTTGTGTAGCTCTCAATAATTACCATTACCAGTGTTTAGCCTCTTTTGGGACATTAGCTGCACATTTGGTATGTAATTTCTAATTTCGTGCTCATTATCATATCAAAATAATTATATACTGTCAACATACTGTATATTTAAAAATATTCACAATGTTTAAATTTCATATACTCAACAAAATTTTAAAAAACTCCAAATATATTGTAGTACATGTATATAATGTATGTTCAGTCAAAATGATAGCGATCAAAAATGTCCTCAAAGCATATTACTGTAGTAGTAGTAGTACTCGCCCAAATGGCCTTTCTCCTAGCAGATAAAAGAGTAAAATACAGTAAGTAGCAGTAAAAAGGTTGCAATATTTCACCCGTTTGGCCTGTTCGACCATATTTTATCTGATATAATCACTTTCAGAGGCTCCTTTTATACAGTCCGTTTGAGAATAGCATCTATTTATGGACTTCTTGTTAGAATTTTGCAAGCTATGTGCAAATGCTGACTAGGCATAGGGCAACACCTTTGGTGTGGTAACCTATCACCTTAAGTTTTGAAGAAGCCCGCAATTTTGGTAAACATTAATTTGTCAAACTTCAAAGTTCTTCAAAATATCTTTTCAACTTCAAAGTCATATTGCAAAGTGTAAAGTTTACATAATTGTCTGTATCTCTTTTTTATTCTAAGAAAAAAAAAAGATCTTGGTATATATATATTGCTTGATTATTTTGGTTTCTCTGAATCTCACATTGGAAAAACCTATTTTAGCTTTGAAAACTCATTAAAGCTTATTTTGCAGAGTCTGTTTACCGCTAGAAACCAGCTCTTTAGGAAATTTCATGATTAACAGGAGTCTCGTGGAGGCATAATAAAATGACTGTTTTTCATGAGTTTGATGGTTCTGAAGACCGCTGACATCGCTCGTATAAAGTAAAACGTAATTAGCGTAAATCCCAAAAATTAAAATTAACATAAAATAGAAGGCATGAAATACAAAAATTAACATCTAAGCTTAAACAATATGGTTCTTGTATATTGGACATACTCAACCTTTCGTTGTAACTCCAAGACATATGCATAGAGGCTTTCCTCTACTCTGTATAGTCTGTTTGCAAGATTGGATAGCTGTTCCATTATCACGTATGTTTGTACAATGCGTATGCAATATTTTGATACGTTGAATCTGAAAGAGGGTATAAACCAATGTATAAATTATGGTGAGGTACAGGAATTTTCCAGTCCAGTTAGCAGCTGACATCCTTTTGGGCTGTCCGGTGTGTTCATACCTGCCAACTCTCACGCATTGGGCGTGAGACTCACGCAATCACCCCAAAGAAAAACTGAAAATGCGTGAGAAATGCGTGAGATTTTTGCCCCAATTTCCATAATTTTATATATACTATCATTGATACATCAATTGCCCCAAAACCAAATATCATGCATTGCCCCACTCTTGGGTTGGCAGGTCTGGGTGTGTTGTGTTTAAAATGAATAGGTAATTGAATCTCCTTTCTGCAGGCGTTGTTGTCATCAAAGGGCTTAGTAGTTCATGTTTTTGGTGGGCAATATAGGTTCTCATGTAGATAATTTTGCACGGCTGATTTCTGACAGTACTGCATCTCGTGTCTTGTAGACAGTCTGTATCCTGTTACAGCCGGCTAACTAGCGCGGCGTAATAACTAGCGCAGCGTAATAACATTTATTGTCATAATTGATAAGTTATTTGTGGGATGTAAGGATTAAATGCATTGCTTTATTTATGATGTAGTGAAGCTATTACTATTATTATGCCTGGTCTGTAGGTGGTACAAATAGCCCAGCATAATAATTAGCCCTATCAAGCGTAGCTCCTTATCCTGATAAACAACATCGGAATTGCACGGCACGCCTACTTGTGCGTTTTCTAATGCGCTTCGCTTGAACAACACCTTAAATTGCAAGCGTAATTGCCAAAGTACAGCAGCGTATCCGTAATTCCAATATTTATGAAACGATGCGCTAAGGCTGAAGTTCCGCTTGATTGCCTGGCAACGCAACAATCCCGTTCGTAACGAAGCTGGTGGTATCTTAGATCTATTACACATTCGGTAAGCAGATATTTAAGCTTTTACTTGATATGACGAATTTAACAGAAATGATGCAATTTGCATCGTAAACCTAGCATAATTTTATGCCTAACAACAATATTTTTTACCCCAATGTCTTATTAAAGAATAAGCTTACTTATTCACTTACTTACTGCGAGGAAAATAGACGGCGCTTTCATCAATTTCAAGATATGTCTGCAGTTTTTTCTACACGAAAGAAAAAGCCAAAATTCAAAACGCTGCGTAAGTTTTTTTACAGTAACTTTTTATGACTAATTGAGCAATATATACCGTAATGAAGCGTTTATATCGCTAACAATGCGTCAACGGGCTGGATCACAATTAATATTTTGTTCCCATTCAACTGCGACGAAAAATCATTACCGTGTGAATTCTTGTGTGTTACAAACACGTGTGTTTAAACAATTTATAACTAAACTGAGCACTTAGAACGTTTAAAAAGAAGCAACATTTTGTTTTACAAAATGGATTAACACAAAAAAGTTTCATGAAATGTCATACATGCTTCAATGATTGAGTTATTATTTAATACCTAGTAATTCTATTCTATCTTTATGTAGTTTTTGATTGTTTGATTACGAGTATTTTCTTGTTTTTATTTAGTTAATAAACTAAGAAACCTAAAGTACAGCATTTATTTAGTTATTAATTTAGTAGCAATTAATAAAATATGTTATGGTGCTAATTTAATCTTCTAATCCTTATTCATGCAGCCTGACTTTACAGACAATAATAAATTGTGTTGGTGAGATGCACTATATAACTTGAGTTAGTACTGTTTTGACTCATAAAGAAAATGTGATTTTAAAAGTTGTTAATCGTTTCGCAGCCTGAGATTACAGACAATAATAAATTATGCCGGTGAGATGCACTACATAACTTGAGTTAGTACTGTTTTGACTCATAAAGAGAATGTGATATTAAAAGTCATTAATTGTCTCGCAGCCTGAAATTACAGACAATAAACTGCTCTGTTAAGATAAAATATTGCTTTGAAATTGAATAGAGTTTACTGCTACTAAAATGCTCAGAAGAAAAAGATGTACGCAGACTTGTCCAAAATCATGTATGTAGGGAGGCAGCCTGTCTCTTTCTCTCTTATTCAAATTGGCCATTGCGGTGAAAGTCGAGTCATACGTGGCTGTCTCAGCATAAGTTTAATTACATATTTCCTCATAATTGATAGAATAACATTTTTAGTTTAGCTAATTATATATTGCTATAATTGTCTCAAATAAGGTAATTAAAATTTGTCCCATTAATTTTTCTAATTTTTGTGTAAACATTTGAGCACCGACTACAATTCTGCCAGTTTATGGTAATTAGGTCCTCGGGTAAACCTAGTTCATCGAAGCCTTTGTATCAGCAAAGTTCTCAGTTGCTATTCAAACTGAAAAGTTGTTAGTAGATGAAATAAGCAAGTCGCATCTTTGAAAAGATTATATTTGAATATAGCTGAAACCAAATACATTCCTAAAAAACACGTGCATATTCAACATCATCTAGTCATTATTGGTATCAGTTTGCAATAATAAAGGCAATAATCTATTCCATGATACACTTGGGCTAACTTCCTTGTTGCTTAAGAAAGCTGAAATATATTAATTCATAACAGTTGAATATCCGATCTTATGCATAGTATTAATCCAGTGAGTAGAGAGTCCTAACAACAGTGTAATAATCATGTATTCTTATACACACACTATTAGTATCAGCTTTATTATTTTATCACAATTCATCACCGCTAGTCAAATCTATGAAAAAACTATTTCAGTTTCTGTATATTACATACCCCATAAACTATTAATGATTTCTATCTAATGTTTATATATTTATCTGCTGGTTGCTGTCTGACAAGAGAAACTTATTTAAGGACTAAACAATTATTATACCACCTAGATTAAATGAACAAAAATATTCTATGTCTCTGATAGAGGGCTCTTTCCAAAAGCCATTCACCATGGTGATGGTTGCAATGGAATACGCTTAAATTGGTGAGAGGAATGGCAGGACATGCCTGACATTAGTGTCACGGTGTAAATTACATAACATGATAAAATTGATTCCATAGTAGGCCTACTGATGTAGTGTGAAGTTTACATTGCTTGTGATTGATAAAAGTGGACAAACACGTGGACAATATTTTAGGGGTATGTGTCTCTCCAGTATCGGTTCAACCAAATTTACAAATAACTTAAATAACTCATTGCTAAGAGAGAGATACATGCCTTTCCAGATTATGATGTTATGATTTATAATAACTTGGTAACTTCCATGCTACGGAATAGAGTTCATCGCTACACTGGCAGGGTATTTGCAGCCAGACGTAATACATTTGTGTAATAAATAATGTAATTTACTAATTGTTTCCTAATGCTGCTTGCTAGGCTATAAAATGCCACTCAAAGTTTAAAAGTGCATCTAACTTTGTAATTGGTTTAAACCAACAGCTTTCACATATTTTTTTATAGTTTGCACCTGAAAGTTTCAGCCATGATGCTGTACTTCTACATATGTAGTAAGATGAATCTCAGACAAGTGCATTTTATTTCTAGATTAAAATGGCTCAGGCTGTAGCAGATGTGGAGCAGCTGTCGTAATGAGCTTGAGGTTGAGTTTTTGAGTATTGTTTATCATTTGTAGCAGGTACTTGCAGGTGCTAATTTTTCTCGACTGCAGACCTTCACACACCCTTAATCACCTTTTAAAACTGAATTTCAACAAATATTGGTCTTGTTATAGTTAAACATCAAAATGGCTGAAGCTCTAGCAGATGTTGAGTGTGAATTTTGCTGCCGTAAAAGTGACACCATTATCAACCCCAAAGTGCTACCATGCAGTCATATTCACTGTATGACTTGTTTGACCACCTACTATGAGAGCAAGCACCTGCTGCTGTGTGGGAACAGTGGATGCGGGTGAGTTTTACCATATATTGATTAAACTTAGATTATATAATATTGCACATAGCCAGGGCTGTGATGCATTAAAACTGCATTGCAGCGCAGTATACAGTATCTTTGCAATCAATTACAACATTCTAATTCGCAGCTGAAGCTTATTGCTACTGGTACTGCATTCTTACTGCAAATTCTTCCTGCGAACCACTTTATCCACTCCAATTTATGTGCACTGCACATGCACATTCTTCAAAATCTGAAACTGCACATGTACTGCAGCTGTGCTTTAGTATGGGGTTGATACTATGGATCAGCTTACACTACTGAGTTTCCAAGTGTTTATACTGCATTGTACAAAATTGCCCTCTGCTGGGTTTATCAAGTCCATGAAATTACACTCTAACTCCCATATCATTTCATGTATTTTATGTAGCATGTATAGTCTGTGAAAGCAGGCATATCATGCTAAATGATATTACTAGTTGCTATTATTGCTATAGTTTATACCGTCTACATTGTTCAGAGTTGCTCAAGTCATTAGTTGCTATATTTAATATCAGGTTTCAAGTTGCAAAGTTAAGTGTCTCTATTCTGCCTCTTTGCACCTATGAACGTCATAATTGCACTTTCGCTCTAATCGCACTAATTGCACACAGTGATCAAAATTTGTCGATTTCGATCTTGAAATATTATTGCTGTCATTTCACCTGAAACATAAATTACAATTGTAGATGATAAAAACCTGCCAATAATTTCTGATAAAATCTATCAAAATTTTTTGCAACTTTATCTTTAAGTTAGAAATATATTGTTCAGTTTAAAGACATATTCATGTATGATATAATCTGTATAATTGTCTCAAATGGTATTTAAGAAAAACCGAGACCAGACTCTTAATCTAATGATGTAGTCATGTCTACATTTTAGCTATTCCAGCTATTCCAGCTTTAATTTTGATAATAAAACCTCCCCACTCTGTCCTTAACAAGTGCAGATTCATAGATTGATCTATTACCAACATACAAGCTTAGAAGAAGACTCACCTATCATAGAATGCCTCATAGATTGCACCACCTATCACTGTATGACCAATGTAGACAATAGTTTATCATTTATGGCTAATTGTTTGCAGCCAGGTGTTTGAGATGCCACCAGGCAGTCTCCCATCCTATGACTTGGGTACAGACAAGACACTGTGTGATGTTTGTCTAAAGAAGAGCTCACCAAGACAGAAAGCTATCAGCTATTGTACTTTCTGCTCTAAGAAGTTCTGCCCTGCTCATTTGGAGGTACTAGTGTTTCCTTTTCAGATCTGTATGTGAGAATTCAAATAAGGTATGGACAGTAGTTTTATGTGAAGTTGTTAGTATATATTATTACTTTGCATCAAGCTGATTTTAATAACCAATTGCTTTTTAGTATCCTACTGTACAAATGCACAAAGATACAATGTGAAGGTAATATGAATTGAAATTGAAATAAAAAGTTTTGTGCTCATCATCAAAGAATTTACTCATGCTTAATTTATAGGCTAGACTTTTTATTTTCACAAACAAAAGCTGTTTGTAAAGAAATTTAAAAGGTGTACTTCAACTTCAATATATTTGTAACTTCAACTATGGTGAATACGGTCTATTTTGGGTTTTTTAGCCATTTAATATTTTTGATTTTTTAAACAAGGATAACTTATGTTTCAAAGCTGTAATTGTTATATTGTTGCGAAATAATAACTTAGAGAGTCAATATGATACACAGCAAAAGAACATCCTTTAGTCTGAGTCTAAATAACTACTCATTGAGTGTTGGTAATTTAACAACTATCTAAGTCTCTTAATCTATAAACTCTGGTAAAAGCAACCTGAAACAATTCTGTTCTAAACTAGCTTTATAATTGTCACAGGAATATTTTACTGATGACAATAGTTCCTCACTGTTATGTTTCTGCACAGAAGCAATCAAATAGAGTATTAATTAGAGAAATGTGGTTTATTGCACTCTCCAGAGACAACTGATTTGATAACAGAAAACCCAAGTATTTATATGTTTGGTCATAGAAAAGCTTTGTTAAAAACTACAAGCATTATTAATAGCTATAATGAGACAGTACTATATAATATTAGCTTGTATAAAGCTTTAGCTAATAAGCATAATGTTTGTTGGCAAAGTACCAATAATACTTGGCACTTGCATGACACCTCCTCACTAAGCTAAAGGTTCTTTCTGGTTCTCTCAGACCTTCGGGGTTTGTCTCTGCTATACTCATCTCCATCAGGTAGACGAGGGTTGCGTGGTCTTCTTCTAGACGGAGGTTGCTCTGTTACAGTTGTAGGGGCTGGTAGTTGCAGTTTTGTCTCCTCTGTTATATCAGGTTTATCTCCAGGGTCTTGATCTTCTTCTGTTGAGTATCTTGGTCTGAGTTGTTCAACATGTCTTCTCCAAGTAGGTCCCTTTGGTACCACTTTGACATTGAGACTACGAGTTCCATATATCTTAGTAACAATGGCTGGAACCCATCTAGGTTGTCTGTTGCGTCTAGGTCCATGATACAAGGCATAGCATGGTACTCCAAGATTGTAGCTGTGTGTTGGATCTTTCTTTGTCTCCTTTGCTAGAACATTGTAGTCTGTAGAGTTGAGCTGTTGTCCAATAGTGTGAATAGTGCATACTGTATCAACATCATCCTCATCTTCTCTTGCATCAAACTCTTTATCAGGTCCAACTGGCAGTCTTGAGAGGACATCTGCATTTTGATGATGCTGGGTAGATCTGTATTCTATGGTGTAGTCATACTGATTTAGTACCAGTGCCCATCTTGCTAGTCTGTTGGCTGCTAGAGCTGGAACTCCTTTGGTAGGTCCTAGAAGTGTGAGAAGAGGTCTGTGGTCAGTTACCAAGATAAACCGTCGACCATACAGGTACTGGTGATACTTCTTTAGAGCAAATATGATTGAGAGAGCTTCTTTTTGTATTTGTCCATATTTCCTCTGTGTGCTGGTCAGTGTTTTTGAAAAATTGGCTATTGGTCTCTCACTTCCATCAGGATAACGATGAAATAGTACAGCTCCCAGTCCAGTTTCTGAAGCATCACATGAGATTCCAATGTCAAGATCTGCGTTGAAGTGTGCTAAGACACTATCAGTTGATAGCATATCTTTCAGTTTGTTGAAGCTCTTTTCTTGTTCAGTGCCCCACTTCCAGGTCTCTCCTTTGCGTGTCAGTTTATGCAATGGTCCTGTGAGTTGTGACAGATTGGGTATGAACTTGCTGTAGAATTGTGTAGCTCCTAAGAAAGATCTTAGCTGAGTTAAGTCTGTTGGGACTGGCATCTGTTGTACTGCATCTGCCTTCTTTCCTTTAGTGATTCCCTTTGAAGTGAGTTTGTGTCCCAGATACTCTACTGTCGGTTGAGCAAAACAGCACTTGTCTTTTCTACATCTGAGCCCTCTTTCTTCTAATCTTTGAAGAAGTCGACGTAAGTTTTGTAGATGGCTCTCTGCATTGGCTCCACTCACTAGTATATCATCTAGGTATACTGCTACTCCTGGGATTTCTTGTGTCAGTTGCTCCATGATTTCTTGAAAATACCCTGGTGCTGAGCTTATGCCAAAGGGCAACCTCTTCTGTAGTAGTACTCCTCGGTGTGTTGATAGTGCTAGTCGTCGTTGACTTTCTGGTGCCAACAATATTTGATTGTAGGCATCTGCTAAATCAATCTTTGTGTAGCAATAGCCTCCACCTAGTTTTCTGATTAGATCTTCTGGTAGTGGGATAGGTTTCCTATGTGTTTCTAGCTGATTATTGATAGTCTTGGAGTAGTCTCCACATACTCTGATCTTCCCTGCAGCTTGACCTGTTGTAGATTTGCGTACAGGTACAACTGGTGTTCCATACTGGTTGAATTGAGTTGGTTCCCATATGCCTTTAGCTACACCTGCTTCGTATGCTTGGTTGAGCTCTTCTGTCAAGGCAATAGGAACTGGTCTGGGTCGGCAGAAGACTGGCTTTGTTGAAGGTTTGAAATTTATCTCTAGTTCAAAGTTCTTGAGACATCCTAGCTCGTCTTTGAATATTTCTGGAAATTCTTTGCACATCTCCTTACACTTGATTTGTAACCTCCCATCTGGCTGGTTCTCTGTGATTGTTGATACAAGGTTCTGTTGTAGCTTGTCATCAATAGAGATGCCTAGTTGCTGTATAGCAGTTCTTCCTAGTAGGTTGAGATCTTGTACAGCACTAATCACAAATGGTAGTCTGACTTCTTTCTGTGCATCCAATTGGGCAGTTAGCTCACATCTGCCAAGCGTCTCTATGAGATGTCCTGAGGCTGATTTGTAGTTAACTGTAGTAGGTTTTCGGTTTGGCTTTCCTAGCTTCTCCCATATCGATTTACAGATGAAGTTGTCACAAGCTCCAGTGTCGAGTTCAAGTGTGAAGTTGTCTCCCTCCAGTTTGATGTTTTCAGCAAGTTTCACCATCTTGGTTGATGTGCATTCTATCATCTTTACTGGTTTTCCTGCTGCAGATGATTTCTTTTTCTTGCATGCTCTTTCTATGTGACCTTGTTTAGAACAAAAGTTGCAGGTGGCTGCTTTGAATCTGCAGTCATCCGCTGTATGGTTAGTTCGGTCACATCTGTAGCATAGCTTTCCTTCCTTCTGCTTGTCAGGTGTAGAGTTGTTTTTCTGGAGTGGTTTGTATCTTGATTTCTGTTGAGCAACCTTGTTGACTTTAGACGAGTTTCCATAAACTGTCTCTTTGGCAACTTTAGCTGCTTCTTCTGTTTCCTGTGCTACCTGTATAGCTTTGTTGAAGTTGAGTTCATTGTCCTTGACCTTGAAGAGAGATTTGAGAACTGCTTCATTGTTTACAGAGCAGATAAATCTTGTTCTGAGAGCCTCATCTAATGGATCTGTAATGTCTATGAAGGCACATGTAGTTGCATATTGACGAATTCTGGCAGCTAACTCTTGGAATAGTTTCTCCAGGTTTCCTCTGCATGTCACTCCAATACTTGTAACGCTCTCTAACAATGAAGCGCTTAGGGTCATACTGGTCTTTGAGAAATTCCAGTATTTCATCCATGTTGAGGTCGTTGATCTGCTTGGGTGTTGAAAGCTGAGCTGCCATATTACTAAGCTGCTTGTAGAGTGTAGGCTGTTGGTTGGTGAGAAAAGTGCCAGCAATCTTGTCTTGATGAATAGAATTTGCTGCAATGAAGGTGTTGAATCTGTCTATGTAATCTGTTAGTAGCTCTGCTGTTGGGTCAAAACCTGGGAAGGCTGGAACAGCGGTTGCAGCTGTTTCTTGTTTCCGTTGTAGGTTTTGTAGTAGTAGCTCCATCAGTTTCTTATTCTCCTCCATTCTTTCATCTTGCTGACGTCTGTATTCCTCTTGTTGCTGCTTGAACTCCTCATGCTGCTGTTGTCTATGCTCTTCTTGCTGACGTCTGTATTCCTCTTGCTGCTCTTCTTGCTGACGTCTGTATTCCTCTTGCTGCTGTCTCTGGTCCTCCTGCTGCTTCTGCATTAGCTTGATCAGGTCTGCTAGTTCTGCCATTGTAGTGGTGCAATTTTGAACAGTTATGATCCTTGTCCTTGTGAAATCCTTGTCGCCAATTAGCTTCTGTTATGTTTCTGCACAGAAGCAATCAAATAGATTATTAATTAGAGAAATGTGGTTTATTGCACTCTCCAGAGACAACTGATTTGATAACAGAAAACCCAAGTATTTATATGTTTGGTCATAGAAAAGCTTTGTTAAAAGCTACAAGCATTATTAATAGCTATAATGAGACAGTACTATATAATATTAGCTTGTATAAAGCTTTAGCTAATAAGCATAATGTTTGTTGGCAAAGTACCAATAATACTTGGCACTTGCATGACACTCACCATATTGAAATAGAAAATATGAGATATTAGTCAAAAGTCACAGTTATGTTTTGACTTTTATTTTTCAGTCTCATGATGATGCACTTGATGAACATCACAAGATTACAATACTTGAGTACCTGTCTCAACAGCAAAAAGTTAAAGTCAGTAGCTGCCCCAAGCATAAAGACCAACAATATGTTCTTGGATGTGGAGTCTGCTATGTGCTCAGCTGTCTGAAGTGTGTTCCTAACTTGCCAACCTGTGACAGTGGTATGTAAACTTAATGTAGGTGTTTGTAGGTCTCTAAATGTTATTAGATGTATTAGACACAATATATTAGATCTAGTGAGATGTTTATTTGCTCAGAACACCAAATGATTGTCTTTGGTTGTAGCAAGTGTATACTCTCTGTGTTTGCAAATAGTGTAAACAATGCATAAACAAACATATAAATGTTTTTAATATTCACCAAAGTTGTACTTTGTTATGTATGATTGGTATATGTGAAGTTATCTTCTTGATTTAGGTTCTACACATTCTTTGCTTCCATTAGAGGACCTGGCATCAGCCCTTCTCACAGGCACGATATCTGCTGAGAGTTCTGCTAAGGATGATCAGTTTGAAAGGCTGTTTAAACGAATATCTAAGATGGTCTCTGAATATGACAGTCAGACTGACGATATGCTAAATATGATTCATAAGAAGAGAGATGAGCAGGTTAGTTAATTATCTTAGTCTATGTTTGTGTTTAATTATTTTCTGCACCTTTTGACTTGCATTTTCAACTTATTACTGTTTCCTATTTTATACATCAATAATAGAATAGGGAGAGCTATAGAATTATTTGTAATTAAAATCTGGTTCGGTTAAGAAGTCTCATTATGACATATTCTCTATTTCAAGAGTACAACAGCTACCAGAAGTAGAGTTGGCTCACATCGTATATCCAAAATATTTCCTTTCATGGATGTTGGCCCTGAAATTTATGTTGGTAGATTTGCACTCAAACTAAAGATTGAAAAATTTGAAGAATCTTCCTTAACTCACATATTTTCTGCTTTCAAAAGGAAAAAACCTCGACTTTACCTTTTCAGCAAATGACCATACAATAACAGTAGCAGTATTGGTTTGTATCGACAAATTTTCTCATTTTCATTTCGGTTTTACTTAGCTTATGGTTCATGGCTATGGTAATTCTACAATAATATTGGGAACGCATACTTTCAACAGCATCTCAAAATGGTTTTCTTGGTTTATATAGAAAGCATGGTCTATTAGGCAATATGAAAATAATAAAAACGTTCCGTACTGTCTAATATAGAATATAGCCAAAACTCTGTTTTTACTACACCAAAATTGGAATATCGACACTCTGACGCCCACTGATCAATTATATTTAAGTATAGTTCTGAAAGATTATACCTATTCCTTGAACTTTATTGACACACGATCTCACACAGTAAATTAAATATTGTATATATCCATATATTTAACTGCATGGATAGTTTATCTTTATATTTATGCTAACTGTAATTATAGCATCACAATTATACACTTAACTTGGATGCAGTAATTGCAACAGTATTATAATTATTTATACTGGATTTGATATTTTACACCAACTTGCTAATTTATGACATGTGAAATGTTGTACGTAGCTTGAAGCAAATACTTTACATAAACTATCTATGTTATGTAGAATTTGCATTATACGAGTTACACCGTTTAGGAGTGTCTGTTGTAGCTGCTGAATGGGGCCAGCAATGATGACAAATGTAAACATACTTGATTGAGTATGTTGGGGTGACTGGGGACAATTTAATTTGTTGAGTAAATCAACACTTATACATTTGCTGAATTATACATATGTGTAATAATACAAATTGTTTGTGTAATATGTCGCTTAGAATCATCTACAGCTGTAACATAGAGATAATATAGAAAGTGGTGGAGACCTCTATGCATATGGTTGATATTATCAAGGTGGCTGTAACAATAATGCATCAAATTATTACACAGGATATTATGAAACTTCGGGTTCTGCATGTAACTACAGTGATGACATCATTCATTCAATAGGGGTGTCATTACTATTATAATAGTGAGTAGAAAGGAAATAAATTTTATTCAGATTAAAACTAACTCAATATACCTTCAAACTGCTTTAACAGAAAGTGAATTTAAATTTTATATATATACTAGCTGCATTACCCGCCTACAGGAGCAGATTCACGTGCAGCATAAGGTGCAGCAAACAACTGTAAAGTTTATCAAACTTTGTCAAACAACTGTAACTTTCAAAATTCATATCATGAGAAAATGGTTTTCTGCCTGTCTAATAAATTTTTAAAAAAACCATTGTCAAAGAGATTATATGTAAATTTCAAATAATTAGCAAGTAATAGCTAAATTAAGTCAGCTTTGCAACAAATACAATTAAGATGATACGGTAATGATACAACTAATACAAACTAAAAAAAAAAGTGAATATGTTGAATTAGTAATAACAATTCTTGCATAGAAGTGTGTGGGTATAAAAAGGTTACTGTCCCACCAGAAACTATTCATCAATTCTTTGAATACGATGATACTAAAAATATGACATAATATTATGGTATTTTGTAGTTGAAATTTTATTAGTGCATTGTCTGCCAAAAATGGTTGAATAAAAGAATAATATTAATAATAAAGATTGGAAACTAATCAAGTAATAATAACAGTGATAGGAAAATGAATAATGTTTTAACTTCAAACGCGATACTCAATTTATGTTTAAAAGAATGCAAGTTGAAATGATAACAAAGATGAAACAAACTTTTAAAAACTTATATTATAAACTTCAAAAGTCATAAGAAGTTTATAAATGTAATAAGATAATTTAAATTTATATATCTATATATATACTGTATTTCTCAAAGTATGTAAATGTATGTAAATATAAGAGAGTGGAAAATAACTGATGCTTGCAATCTTACACGACAAATCTTGCTGTAATCTTACAAATTTTGGTTGTAAAATGTAAAATTAATTACGAAAAACTAATTGGTTAGGTTTAAAAGGAAAGCTGTGTAAGCTAATACATTTAGCTGTACAACCCAGCGTTGCCCGGGTAATAAAAAAACTGAACAGAAAATTGAATTGTATTTAACATATAACAACATTTGCCAGTTTACCTAAAACAACTGTACAAGTTTTCAAACTTACTTTGTCAAACAACTTTTAAACTTCATATCATGAGAAAAAATTTCCGCGCAGGTCAAATAAATTTTAAAAATAAAATGAATACAAAAAGGTTTAAGTGTAACGGTGAAATAATTAGCAAGTAATAGCTAAGTTGAGTCTGTTTTGTTACAATTACTATATGAGATTATTCGGTAATGATACAATTAATACCAACAGAGAAAACAGAATAAAATTTGTGAATATGTTGAATTACTAATAACAATTCTTGCATAAAAGTGTGTGTATAGAAAAGTTACAGCTCCAACAACAGCTATCCATCAAAACTCTGAATACGACCATACTGGTATGACAATATGTTATGTAAAAATAAAATATTATAGCGTCTTTGTCTGATCGAAAGTGAGCGAATCTAGATGCTATTCCTACTCAAGATAATACGATTGTCCACGTGAAAAGTAGCGACCTTAACAGCGATTTAGCATTTGAATCTTAAGAAAAGCCAGAAAAAGAGGTTCACAAAAATGGCATCGTGTTTCATAGAGTTAATAAAATTTAATCGCCAAATTCTAATATTGAGAGAGTCTTTTGTCGATATCGTTTTGCCGAAAAAGAATAAGCACTAATACGTGGAGGACAAAAAAGCATCGCGTGTCATGAAGCTAAAAGAAAGCCATAGAGTTGTAATTATTTTGTAAATTTTGTGTGAAAACGGCAAACGATGAATAGATTATGTATAGAGGCGCACTAACCGGAGATTCCCGTTAATGCGCTCTAGATACCCAGTAGCGGCTAATAGTCCGAAAAGTATGGTACTCTATAAGGCGGACACATATACACATATACACACACGCAGACAGACAGACAACGATTGTCGTTTATATAGTAGATAGAAAAACATTTTTGTGTACCATTTATTTTCATTTTTTTATCAGATTTGACCATGACTGTAGATAAACTCACTGAATGAGAAGTATGATGAAATAGAGAAGAAGGTGCTTGAGAACAGACAGAAGTCTAAAGTACAGATTACTGATTTTCTGGAGGATGTGGTTCTTGACAAGTGGAGAAGTCTCAGGAATCACAGAGAAATGTTGGAGACTAAAATCAAACATTCTCCACCAGTAAGTAAAAAGTTGAATATATATTAGTAGTAGAACTACTATGGAGGTGCCGTTCAATTAAAGGCTGGAATTGTATTTCCATTTGTTCATCAAAGTTTTTGAAACATAAATGTTAGTCTTTTTTTTCCGCCTTAACGAATGTAGCCTAAATTATTTCCTCGTTTTGGTGGAGCGATAATAAAGTATAGTAGAACATCGGAGTAGTAGAGGACTCCTTATATAAATGTATCTAATACTGAAGTTGTAAATGAAAGGTCACAACATCATACCATTCTCTATATAAGTATTGTTAATTATAACATGGCTGGTAACTTTATTTATATATATAAATCTCAGTGTTAGTCTGTACTTGTTCTTCTGTCCAGTTATAACGGTAGGATTTTTGCAACGAAAAATCGCCTTCACACAAAATTCCTACGGTGCGTGGTGCACAATGACAATTTTATACAAACTTTTTGCTCTGTCTTGTACAACACGATGTTTTTGCTTTCACTATCTGACATTTTTTTGCCTTACGATATCAAAATAAATTTTGAGTTTTTCGAGTTCATATTGCTGAATATATCAAAATAATGAAGATACCAATAGGCTGTTTGCCGAAATCTCTCCAGCAACATTTGTAAGAGCTTGGTCTCTTTCATTTCAGCATTATTCATTATTACTTATAGTATAAACTAACCTGGAAACAGAATGTAACAACATTTTAGCTGAAGACAAAGTTGAAGTGTAGTAAAATACATAATAGAACTTAGATTTAACTAAGGGATTAGTACGCTATTATCATTTAAATTACATTTAACATTTTTGTTATATGTCTGTCTTAAAGATGTAGTTGCGTCAAAAATGAAATTAGGACCCATAAAAGGCTAAAACATCAGCTACAATTTGATGCCATTTTTGTCTTTGTAGACCAACCCTGTCCAGAGATATATGCGTTTGAATGAGGCCCTCTGTTAAAAAGCTCACGTTCCAGCGGGTGCCAATTTCGTGACGTAACAAGCTTGTTATCTGAAACGAAACCACGAGCGATAAAAATGAGGTCGATTCGTTAGCCAATCATGCGTGCGAAATTTTTATATAGGCCGTAATAAATGTTATCACTCGTAAAACGCGTTGTCTGTGGTCTCGAAGATTCTCATCATAGAGAAATCATTCTCATTGTTTCTGATTCAACGCGTTTCAACAATTACTAAGTTATACATAGTTTTAAAATGGCTTCAAGTTCGAGCGACCGCTACTCAGAGTTTTCTGAGCAACTTTAAGTACAATATTAGAGTAGACAGCCTATGGCCAAAGCTGACAGGCGTCAGCAGCGTTTTGCTGCAGAAGAAGACAGAATAGAGGTAAATTAACTTAGAGTCTTCTATACTTTAGTAAATGTAATATTTTTATAGTCATAAATACATGTACTAATTAATAAAATGATAATTCTTTGCTATCTCCAATCATCGTTTCATAGCTTATCTGCCGTTTTACCTAGCTATAATATTTTTTTCGAATTTTCTTTGGTAAATTAGAGTCATGATTACAAATTATTTTCACTCGTAGGAAGTGGGTAAAATCGATTGATCATTGCAAATCTTTAATTTCCAGAACCAAAGCTTCGAATCGTTGGCTTGGCGTACTTGCGCCTTTATTAAATGTTTATTCGTTTTTAAAATTACACTCGCAATCTATTCAACTCCCAATTGGGAAGCTGTCAATAGATACGCTTTAGAATGACATATCTATGAATGACATATTTATTGCATCTACTTTGTTTGCATTTACTTGTTTTACTGATTACAGAATGTTTATGTCGTCCCACCAGCCGAAGAAGCTTTGTCAGTGTGGAAACTGCCATAAAGGAGAAAGCGAGAATTGAATGCGTGCTGGATGATGTTTTGTTTGAGTTTGTTGCAGTAGATGAATTTGTCTTATTGTATCAGCTAATACTATGTGAGTGGCCACGACTTGATGAATATCTTTAATAAAAGCTTTATGCCGAGATGGAAATATTTTTGCTTGTAAAAATTATATAATAAAATAATATTGTTAAAGATAATGCAAAACATGATTTGCAGAATATTGTAGTGAATCGGATATGGTATATGGGTGTCCGCAGAACTGGAGAATGTGAGTTCAAATCCTGTTTGCAGCAGACTTCTCATCCTTAAAACTCTATCCCTGTCTATATTCTTTTCAAAGAGGTGGCTTGCTTATTTCATTAATTTAGTATTCGGTAAGAATACTACTAGCAATGATATACAGCAATGTATACAGCTGTATATCATTGCTACTAGTAAGAAACTAGTACGTAGGCAATATGTAATAGGCGACATAATGTGGGCGGGGCTTATGGGAGGCTGTATAGGGTAGCTGCAAAACTGCTGATACAAAGACCGCGTTCTACATAAAGTGACTTGACAGAATTACCGTAGACCGGTAGAATTGGTAGTCGGTACCCAAATGTTTAAACAACATTTGGAGAAAGTGAGTAGAACAAATTTTCAATTTTCGTTATTTGAGGCCTTTGAAACATTCATAATAATGCATCTGTAGCAGGATTTAAAATTTTATTCTAGCTAACATGAGCAAATACAAAATAAGATATATGCCAATAGAGCCGCGTTAGACTAGACTTTTATCGCAAATAGCCGATGTGAATACGAGAGATAGAGACAGGTTGCCAAACGCGTGACATCATTTTTGGCGAGGCTGGGCACGTTTTTGTGGCCTGAGCGTTTTTACGGCGATCAGATTTTTTCGGTTTTAATCTTCAAATATCTTGGCAATGCGATCGCATAACACAACAAACAACATATCAACTGATAGAGAAAAAAAAATGCTTTCTTTTAAGATCAACTTCAATTTTGACGCAACTACATCTTTAAAGGTAAGAACTCTTCACAGCAAGTACTACACATGGTTTACTGTAACGTCACGTTTTATTGCAGCTCAAAACCCCTAAACACACTAAATACACTAAAGTTACTGCAGGACTCTATAGTTACCACAATTAACACATTATTATGTTGATATTTTTAATATAAACAGTGTGTTTAAGAAATTTTGATGATTTTCACCAGGGATTATTGGCATTAGATAATTACTGAGTTTTTATTCTCCTCTAAATGAAATTGTTACCTGACTACGTCAACAGTAATACTATTTAAAATCATATGACAAGGGTTCATTCGTGTATTAATTATTATTCCTTTTTGTATTTTTGCAGTTTTCTCGAAAGCTGTTTTTTAACATTACAATTTTCTTTATTTGTAATTCTAAAATGTTCTGTTTTAATTTCAAATGTCCTGTTAAACCTGTTATTTCTGGTTTCGGTAAATCTGCCAAAGCTAAATGCTTTTTATTTGGGCAACCATATTCTCTGCATCAGGAAATGCCGCTACATATTCTCTTCATTCAGACAGACAAAGTATCGTACAACAAAACTTTGATATATTGTTATGTCATAACACTGTTGTTTGAGCTAGAGGGGTCAACTCTGTGAGCATCGGCATAGTCAGACAGAATCTTCTTATTAGGGCAGGAGTGGCAGCTATCAAAAAGCTGAGGGAACTGGGAGCTATCATGAACAAAAGGGAACCTATTGAAGAATGAAATACTGTAAAACCTCTAATTCAGTGCCATAGCGCTCTATTTTTCAACGCTTCTCTCATAGTGGTTGTAAAATAGAGGTGGTGTTCGATTAGACGTTTTACGGGATATATAGAAATGATTTAAAGTTTGAGTAGTCTTAATGCATCCAGTATGCTTGCTTCTGCTTCAACTTATAAATAAATATATTATATATTGAATAAACACTTGGTTTGTTGGGCTATCTGATACATTCTGTGAAGAGTAAAGAGCTGTTGACGTCCTTTACAATACCATTTTTACGTTTGTACCAAGAGGTACAAGTATCGTCGAATGAAACTTTGAGTACAATGAGCTTTCTCTGCAACAGTAATTGAACTACGCCTCAATATGTTTTTCATGAAATGAAATTGAAAAGTTGCAATGTTATATGTTGTATGTTAAAAATAAGCTTTTTATACAAATAGGTTTTTATTATCGTTTACACTGTTTACATTTTGTACTTGTACAAAAATGTTTAGCAAATACTCCCGTTTAATAGGTTACAAAAAGATATATTATAACAACACTGAATATGTTTATGTTTTTAAAAGATTAAGAAAAATCAGTCAAGTTCACTAAAATCAACACAAAGTGGATATGTTCCATAAACAAACAGTTTAACCTTTATAGTATATCCGTAAGCTATGCTAATCAGCTAGATACCTGAATATTGTATCATCTGCTATAAACTACATTTCTAGCTTTGTTACAATACCTTATACAAATGATGTTTGTCTATGTCAAGGTTATAATAGTTTTTAATACATTGAACATGTAGGATGACATTGTGAGAGGGTTCAAAGAGCTGAAGAACCAAATGGACAAATTTATTGTGGAGGTGTTGCCCAAACTAGAAGTTAGAAAACAACTCCAAGTACAGCCAACAGGTGTGTTGAAAGAATAAAAATAAATGATAACAATTGTAGTCTATAGTAAGACTTCAACCGTATTAATTATGTCAAAGATGAATGTAGAGTAAAGTTGTTACGTTTACAATTGATGAATAGATCTTTGGTAATTGCTTTGAAGGTGTATTGTGTTCAAAGATATGTTAGCTATACCAGAGCCGTATAGTTTCACAGCGTCCAGCCACCAACAGAAGCGTATATGGGAGCTCGCTCAATTCTAAGCAAACAGGTCGCGCCTACTATTTTTATGTAAGTTTTAATGGAGAAGCCGCAACATTAACCAACAAAAATTACTCCCATGGGCAGTCACTCTGATATTGATGGTTGTATAATACACCATTTGAGCGAGGACAAAATTGGCTACAAGAAACTACAAATAGCTTTTTGTATAAAAATATAGTAAATGCAAAAAAGTGATAAATTGAGAGCGAGCTGAAAATCTTCCAAAAATAGATCAGTACGTTGATCGGTTCTGTTGGGAAACAAGCGTTTCTGTTTCCAGTTTTTGTCGCGAGACTCTGTGAAACCACACGGCTTTGAGCCAGCCTGGGCATGGCTCTCGTAGGGGATTGGGAGAGAGAGCCTGGAAAAAAATGGCAGCACGCGAGGAAGACAACTCTAAAAGTCGACTTCTGCAATCGCTAATATCACAACCGCTATTTCCGAAGGAGTATCATGTGACGGTCTTTTTTATGATCTTCGCGAGTATTATGTATTATTTTTAATCTGAATTGGCAGCAAACAAACGCTGGTTGTTGTGTATGAAATGTTAGTTGCATAATAAATCAGTCACGGGAGTTATATTATTTCATATGTTCAATTCATTATGTTTTGATTTAATTATGATCAAAAATTAAATCAATTGAATAAAAGATTTTCACAATAACAATACAAACGAATAGCAATAGAACAACAAAAATGAATCACACGCTGCTAATAAAAAAAGTTTATCTAGTAAAATGTAATCTCAGTTTTTTTTTACTCGTGAGTATTGTGATTACTCGCGACAGTTATTATGAACAACTCGGACCTACCACTGCAAAACGGTGCCATCTGAAGGCAAATACTCTTTTCGAAGCTAGTAGGAAGAACTATAAATTACTCAATACCTGCGATAATATGTTGTAAAGCTTGAGACTGTTTTGGTCTCACGGTGACTATGCCTAGCTTTGATAGATGAGTCGCCCCATTTTTTTATCACGATATGAAATGAAACTGCAAACGTGAATTGTAAAAACGTTGTGAAACGTTTTTACTTTTAATTGTGAAATGTAAAAGGAGCTAGTAATTGTTAGCCAGCCTCTAGATTCACGATCTGCTCTCAGGCTAAAACATCATAGAAACACTGTCACAGTATCTCTGTTTATATAACTTGCATTTTTGCTACTCCAAAATTTTAAGAACCTCTAAATTTTAGTTAGTTATTAAAAGACTCTGTATTTTCATCATTATTATTATTTTCATATCAAACAGTTTAATATGTTAAAGTTTCTGATGTTTCTCATAGATGATTTGAGTCAATGAGTAACTAAGTAATCTTTCTTTACTCTTTTCTATGATGTTGCACTGTGCTGCCTACATACAACTATTTTAAAGCACGTCATTATATTAATATATTATTAATGTTTCAGGTGAAAAGCGTGAGATTGAGCTGAAGATTGTTTCAGCTGATGACATAGTAGTTAACAATAACCAGCACACTGTAGTTTCTCAACAACCACAACTTCCTTTATCCCCTCCTCCAAAGTCTCTAACTCTACTCAAATGTATAGAACTACCATCACAGCCTGTATCAGTATGTCAGCACGAAGGAGTTACATATGTAGGATTGCGTAATGGTACAGTCAGTAGAATTGATAGCAACTACAAGCTGCATAACTCATTAATCTCTACTTCTGATATTGTTGAGTCCATCAGCCTTTATGAGCTCAGACTATACATATTGTCTTATAGTAATCCTCGTACAGTAAGTGTCTATGATCTGTCAGGGCAAGTGATCACAACCTGGCAGCACCCTTATCGTGGCAGTTGCTGTAGCATGCTGACTGTAGCAGCAGGTAATGTAGTGGTTGCTGATCCTCCTAACAAGAGACTAACTATTTATTCTCTCACTGGTAAGACTCTGCGTAACGTCAGCTGCCCCCTTTTGAGTAATAGTCAGGTATCGATATGCGCTGGGCATGGTGATGATGTCATCATAGCTGACTATAAGACAAAGAAAGTCTTCAGATTTAACATCACCACTAGGAATGTCATGTGGACTTTCACCCATCCTGATCATCCACAAGGTCTGCTGTGCTATGAAGACTTCATACTGGTAGCTGCATATAACAGCAGTATCATCTACACACTCAGATATGCTACAGGTAAGTTGTATGTATGATGTACTAGTTAATAACATTTATTGAGAGTTTCATGTTGGCTTCTGACACATTTTATAATTTAGTAAAACTTTTTGCATGAAATTGTTCTATAATAAAAAAGGTTTTCAAATTCTGGTAGATGTATCTTTAAGCCCTTGATCACTTTATGTATGATTTTAAAAATTAAATTACAATGTGTTATCAAGGGCAAATTGAGTAAAAGATCATTGATATCTCCCTTGCTTGTTTTCCAATGTTGATCAGGTGAGATGTAATTTATTGTTTGTAACTAGTTTAAAAGCAATACAGTATGTTAGATATATTTGATACATAATATATAATATAATTCCTATATATAATTTAATATGAGTAAAAAACTCACTAAACTAGTAATACCATACAAAGTAGTTATTAATTTGTTCTGTCAGGATCAGTTCTCCTTGTAATGATGAGTATACAACACTGAAGTCATGATTATTGTATTTAATACTTATATTACCATATGAACAGACAAAGTCTAGTATTGACTGGTACATCATTCTGTTCCTCGTAATGACAGGTTGCATTAAATATAGGTTTGAACAAGCAAACACAAAAATGTGACAACTTTCTTCTAGTACACTTGGCAAACGTCCAAATGAAAGTCCTATCAAATTCTTTATCGAGCAGAGCCGCTATGGCTCAGGTACCAGATTTTTCCCTAAAAGTTACAGTCAATTCTTGACTTACACCATCATATAAATTTTAACATATCTGTAGTGATGAAAATTAACAACTGGCAATATGAACTTGTTCAATATATCAGCATTTCAATGGTCTTATCCTTAATTTTCATTTATTTGTATAGATGCTCTTGGATAAAGTTTCATTTGATGCATTTCTTTTTAGTTTTATATATAATTAGCAGATGATGTTGTCACCAACAAAATTTAGATTGTTGAATAAGTTAGTGAATTTAGAGTAAATTCTAATGAGAGTATGCACATCATCTTATGGCAATTTTGGCTGCAAAAGAGTCTCTGAAAGCATTAAAACAATTATACAAATGAATGATACAGTAACATCTATAGCGGTTATATAAAAGGTGTGGCAGGGATGCTAGCTACAATAAATGACTGAGCCAAGTCAAGTATTTGGCGGCTATGTCTGTTGCTTTCTGACGTTACTACTTTCTAGCAAGATTAGATTACTTTCTCAAGACGAACTTCTTCAATAAGCACTATTTTCTTGAATTGATCGATTTATTAAATTGTATCATTATTTATTTATCATTATTTATTAATTTATCATTTATTAATCATTTATCATTATTTATCTTTAAAATTCAAATGGTAACCATGGCTAAATTTTAGTTGATCTTCTCACAAATAGAACCTACAACTTATCGTATCTTATTATAGCAAAATATGAGCTTGTTTGTTATCACTTACAATGTTATATTTAATTAGATTTGTATTGGCTTTATAATAAAAATGTTATCAGGTACTCTCTGTTTACTAATTGTCTATACAAGTATATAATAAGTGTAGATGTGATGATTGTACAGTAATAATAATTAAGATATTCATATACTTTTATTACAGGTGAGAAAGTATCAGAGATGAGAGGTGATGGTATTGGTAGTCTCCTCAGCCCTATCTATAGCCTGAGTGTTACTGGTTACACATTGGTTGTACCTCAGTGGCGGACTCGCAAGCTGCTCTTCTATAAACTGAGTGGGAAATAAGGACCACATTCTTAATAATTATCATATAACAATATTCATGATCAGGTTTCATCAAGACTGACTACTCTACAGTGAAGTTATACTAACAGTATCATTATTATTATCATCATATTTTATCTTCTATCAACTTTCTTACCTAAATGGCTGACTGCGTGATCTTAAACCGCTTAATTAGATGTCGTGGTGTCATATGTTAAAATTTACCCTTTGCTCTGCTGCCACAGCCTCATCTTGTTAAAGTGGGCAGAACATGCCCATTATTTGGTTTCACATCATGACATTTTCTTAAAGCATGAGATTTGTGTTCCAACCTTAAATACACATTTGTACATGAAGTTTATATACTTTTGTGATCATCAAATTATACATTAACAATGAGGCAGATAAACATATTTCATGATAAGACTGATTTTGAGTAAGATTCCTGTATGGTGATTATCTCCCTTTTTATTTATATTTTGTTGCATATTAAAAGATGTTGCAGAATTTATTTTCGCGTATAATTTGAATGCATGAAAAATATTACGGGCGTAGAAATCTGCATAGACATGGATATGAAAATCGATAAAGACATGTGTGGGTACTGACATGGGAATGTTCATTGATCTGTGAACATTGACATGGAACTGATTATCAACTATTGCTTGGGCTTAAAATTTGATGAAGACAAGGGTGTGGACATAACATTGGTTGCAGGCAAAAACTTGGACATTTTCATAGACATGGATAGACATAGACAAGGCCATGGTAGCTAATGTCAGCACAGAGCTAAATATAATGTAATAATTGCGAGTACCATGACAAGATATTCAGACCTAACAATCAGTCTGTCTAACTTATTATATGAATTACTAGCATATAGCTTTTATACATTCTATTCATTCCTCAATTAATTTTAAAATCATAGTAATATTTTACCCTTTTCGCGGGCGAATTTTCAAAACTAAATCGGACTCCCATGGGCGAATTAATTTTCCAAAAAATCAATTTTTTTTAAAAGGTTCATACACTTTTCTGTGTGTTATAATGTGCATATATCTATGTTTAAAGTGCATATGTATACAAGTACATTTTATACGTCCATAGGCATATATATATATATTATAAACAAATAAAAATGTATAACATAAAATATATGCTTTTCATAATAATTGTCTATTTACGAAGGATTTTTTCGAAAGCATTCTTATTTACAAAGGCCCACCTCACACTCTTTGCACCATGTACTTATTCGTTTAACAAAGAGCTTCCACAAAAATGTACTTTCTGGATTGACAGGCTCAAAATATTTTTCAAAATACTCTACTGTTTGAGCATCTACTGGAGTAAATACTGGGCCTGTCACTGCTATAAACTGCTGAATTGTAGGAGATTTATCTCTGTTTATGTTGGTTATATTCTTCCAGGCACTGGTATCACTCCTACTCACATCTTCATCATTACTGCTACATGCCTTTTCATCACTGTCACTTCCAGATGTAAAGTCATTCCAATCACAATTCAAACCTGATTCACTGTCATCTTTTGCTACTAAATCTAAAAAGTCACTGTCAGCTCTGAATCTCTTAGTAATTTCGGTACTAGTACTTGCTTTATTAGAATAATCTCGGGAGGTTCTTTTAGACTTCGCCATAACGGTAAACTAAAGTCAAACTCTCAAAAAATTTGGTAAATAAAAGCTAAAACCAAAGCAAGAGAAAGAAAAGTTGATAAATTATTTAGAACAATTTTCTAATTTTTTTCGAAAGTTTATTTATTCATCACTGCTAAAAACGGTTTTTTTTTCAACCTTAAAGTCAATTTTTAAGGCTAACCGAAACTGCTATATCGTAGCTTGCTATTGGTAAAAAACGTAAACAAAAAACGGCATTTAGCTAACCAGAAACTGCAATAATAAAATATGTTACCGAAACGACAAAAACGTCGCACTGCCCATTAGCAGCCGTATCGCAAAGCGATAAAAACGTCACTCTGCCCGGGAAAGGGTTAATTAATGTTACTTTTTTTGAAAAATGCACTAGCTAAATAATCCTCGATTTGAAACTATACTTTGGTAAAACCCACTTTGTGTGTGTACGCACAAACGCACAAAGTGCATACTATAGGGTGCATTCTACAAAATGCATACTGTAGTGCATACTTACCATTAAATGTGTGCGTGTACACACACACTCATCACACACGCTCAGACACACACACACACTTGCACACACAGAAACAATTACACACATTCACGCTCTCAATTGGACGAGCGTGTGAACACTCAAACAGATGTATGTGCATGTCTTCACGCGCACCCTACACGTTCCCATGTATTTGGGAGCTGTGCATGCAAATGTGCACTGACAAGCGCATGCCCATGCCTGCACGCGCATGCATACACATACCCACGCGAATCACCTCACACTCACACACCAAAACACACTCACGCTCAGTAACACAACCTGCAGTACTAACTTAATATAACAGAAATGTGTAGTTATCCTAACATGAACACACTTTGTGGGCCAAAACTTTTGGTTCTCTCTGATCACCTGAACAAATCCTTCAGCTGTTAAAAAGCAGCTATTATTGTGGCGTATTAATACTATTAATAATGATGAGAATTCTGATCAGGTATCATAGCTGAGTTACTACCACAAAGTAGGAGCTGAAAAAGTAATTGCAGCCTGAGCGCGATTCCACTCCAACAAGTTTTGTGTAAAGGAGCACATTGTTAGTTTTAAATAAAACAACAAAGTGCATCTACGGATTACCAAAACAGTAGAGTGCAAATTTGTCGATAAAGGTAAACTTCAAACCCATTCAAAGCAAGGAAACTTAATGGATATCTTGTTGTTGTGACTGTTGGAAAGCTGCAGCGGCGACATATATAGCTATTCACTCATGCAGTTAGAAGCTGTGGCAGCTTTAAAATAAATACAATATCTTCAACTTTTTTGTAGTATAAACTTATCTACTTTTATTTGTAAAACGCTTGCATAAATAGCTCAACAACTGTTTGTTTTGAAATCCAAATAATTTATAATTCTAGGATTAAAATCTGGCTGTGTATATACATGATTTCAAATTCAAGTGAAAAGTAGTTTCAAATTTTCAAGTTTTAATTGGAAGCATAGAAGCAAAGTTTTAAAACAAAATAACTACAAGGAATTAGGAATGTGGGTATATTAATACAGTTTATTTTCATAGTAGAGAGACAAAAATAGGAAAAGAGAAAAACAATGTTGAGCCTATGGGGGTAAAATGAATGACATGTACAGTAAGACTTTGTAAGAATATTTGGTCTAAAATATACCAGTTTTACAGAATATAACATCAAAAATAATTTATTATTAGTCAGATAAAACTACAAGCAATTATGGAAGTTTAGAAGTTTTATCTATAACACCTCCTTCATGCTAGCATTTTAAATGTAACACAGCAACACGTTTAATATGCTGAAAACTATTTAGATCCTAACCAGAGTGCACCAAGTTCAAGACCAGTTTAATCACTATCAACAATATATATTCAAAGTGATGATATCAAACGTGATTACACGATGACCAGAGTTTTACCAGTATACAAGTTTGTGGAATTGTCGAGAAGATAATCTTAACTTTAGTAAGAGTCATGTTCATTTGCCTGAAGCAATGGGTGAAAGTTGTAACAAATATTGCAATGTACTGGATTTGAACTTTCAACACTCAGCTCGCTAGACTGATATCTTCGCACCTCCACCGATTGATAGTCATATAGCATATTAGTATATAGTCATATACCATAAAGTCATATATAATATTTAGCCTAAAATATAACAGTTTCAACATGAAACCAAATTAATATATAGTCACTGATAGTCATATAGCAGATTAAAATAATTGTTTGTATTATTATTATTACATTTAATAGTATCTCACACCAGGATACTATTATAACAACAGCTATACAGTAAGTTCAACTGTACACGCATAGTTGTAATGTTATCACTAGAGTAAATCCTATCAACATGAATAAAACCGTCAACTAACAATGTAGAGGTTGACATATAATAAGTAGGTAAGCATTTTGAGTCACACAAGAATTATCGATGGTGCTATTAAGGGTAACCAACAATTATCGTATCTGTGTCATATGTCTTTAGCAAATAACCACAATAAATTATATACTAGGTATAATAACTTTGGCAGTGGTGATCCTTAATGAGAAAATGTGATAAGGAAAAAATAGCTAACAGACTAAATAATAATTACATGATCCAAGAACAGGAATAGTTATATATATAGTTATTCCACTGGTGATCTCTCACACCCGGATACTAGTATAATAACAATTATACAGTAAGTTAAACTACAACATGTATTCATTATCACATCATTAGATTATGTACAATTAACATGGCTAATAGAGTTGACTGACAAAGTGAAGGCTGACATATGATAAGTAGGTCAGCATTTTGAGTCATACAATAACCATTGGTGGTGTTAGGAAGGGTACCCAACCACAAGTTTTTGTACCATATATCATAATCAATATATTCTATACTAAGATTGAGACCATTTGCAGTGGTGATCCCTAATAGGGAAAGGTGAAAAGAGCTAACTAACTAAAGATCAACTGCTTACAGTCTGTGTTCATGCTCTCACACTAGACATGTTTACTTATATATACATATGATGTTTATTACATCTCATACTTTAGACAGAATAGAGAAGCACTTTCCTACTTGCACTACTCTAGTACTAAATCAAAAGTAGCAGATTCTCCAGCCAAATAAACCACAATGTGCAAATCCTCCCTGTGGATTAGTTTTGGTGACAACTCCGGTACAATTCTGCAACCGGGATAAATTGCATTACATTGAATAACTGACATACTTTAACATAAGTTTTAATTATATTTCAACTATGGATGACTTGCAACATAACAAAAATTATAGCACTGACGCCTTGCACTGAGCTCAATATTTTTGTAGTGCCTAAAATACCGAGTACCTTGCAACAAGACTATGGCTATCTACTTACTTTCTCTCTGGTGTAAGCAAGAAGAGGCGACTTTTATTTTTTTAAAGTAAAAGAAATTGACAGGATATCGTCCTTATGTTTTTCTCAGCGTATGCAAATCTTTATTTTTTAACTGGAACCTCAGCAACAGCAGAGTAAACAGGAAACTTATTTTGTTAGCTCATGAACTGTTTGAACCTTGACCTACTTAAATAAACTTTCAGTATAATCTTATTCAAAGAGCTGACGGAACATCTTGTAAGTAGCCGTTTTATAAAGAACACAACTCATAATATTTACTGTTTCTATTTTACGTGTATATCTCTCATATTTATATTCACAAGAGTTAAATTGATAGAAACAATTACACTAACATTGTATCTACGCCTTGTTACAATCATGAGCAAAATATATACAATTTTATTAAAATTTCTAACATAATATGTTATGCAAAAAATAGAACAATTCATTATATTCACACATTGTAAAGTTGTACTTAGTAGAAATTGCCTCCTATTGAACCCATGAAATGACAACTTTTGCAAAAACCCCTTTCATTTTACTTATAAAGCTCGTTGTTTAAAACAAGAAAAATATATGCTTGCATTTATAATTTAATTGTTCTATCAGAAGGTACAGGTATTGTTTTATCATTTGCAATAGTTTTTGATATTTGAACTGATCTGACTGCAAGTATGTTTCAAGATTAAAATTGACCAAACCTGCTTGCGGCTAAAATGCTCCGTAATTAGCGAGTAGCAAATTTTAAAGGTAAAAAGTGGTGTATGTGGAACAGCCTGGGAATTATAAATATACTGTCTACTCTTTAGCCAATCATCAGCAAAAGTTTTTATTTCAGTCGTAATAAATGTTTTCACTGACAAACTAGTTGTCATCTGACCCGGATGCGACATTATTCTTTAATCTGACTGTTCGTCCTTAAAACAAGCATCTGGTTGTTAGCAACACAAAATATATTACTATTGTTATTTATTATGCAATTAAACTTGCTTTAAATATATAATGAGATAATAGAGAGAAAATAAAACCAACTGTGCCATTATGACTTCTGTATTTTACACGGTAATTCAATTACTATCAATAGCCTGGAATCCTATGGCTTTTACGTACATGTAACTGCTCTATAAGTATTCTCTTTGCAACTTGTCTTATGTTAAGTATAATTTATTAGGTCAGCAGGAGTATTATGTTAATTATACACTTACATTCAAATAAATATATTAGTTAGTGTTTTGCTGATTCTACATTTATATTCATGAAATAAATGTGAATAATTGTTTAAAATAACAAATAGGTAAAACGTAATATAACAGTAGCTTACTTAAATGTTAATTGTTTGTCTTAAAAACTCAACAAAGTACTTAAAGTTGTTCTTCAAAGAATGATTAGGCTGTCTGTTTATCGAATGTATAAGCAGACATTATGATGATATAAATTTTAATGACCTTTGAATTGACCTTTAAAAGCCTGGTCAGCTTTAAAACACCTTATTACAAAAAAAATTCTAAGACAAATAAATAGAATAGAAAATAAAAATAAAATATAAATTATACAATTTTTTTTACAAAGTTATAAAAAGAAAATTGTAAATGGAAAACAACAATTGTGAAAGTCAAAAATTGTCTTATCCTGCAAGTTTGCTCAGTGTGATCGACGGTTCCTGAGACCTCACACAACATTAATAGATTTAGTATGTGACCAGCATAGAAGGTTCTGCACATTAAATTTTTAAAAGTTTTCTAAAAGGTGTCTGTGTATTTCCTGCTATCTCTAGCAGCCAAAAGCACCTGCCTGACATGTCAATCAACCAGCTTACTTATTTCATGATTGGCTTATTAAAGAAATGACTTCATCATTTCCTTGGGCTTTGCTCATTTTAAATAAAGCAGATGAGGCGGATAATTAAAAGAATTAAGCATATTTTTCTTTTTCTAGCTACTTTTCTATGTTTTCTATCTATACAAAATCACTTGGTTCAAAGGAGTTTACTAAATTCAACAACATTGTAATTAGTAGATGGTGTTGATTAAATTCTATTAATACTATGCTCCAAAAGAGGGAGTGCCGCAAGCATTAACCTTAGAATTGTTACGCGTGTCAAAAAACATTGGCTAAAGTTTAACTAGTTAGCTCAACTATAGTTTAACTAATTTGCTCCAAATAGCATGTCAGTTAGTCTCAAACTTGCCTCATTGCAAGTTTTTATTAGTTTCAAAACAGATTTATATCTCGTGCACAGGCATTATAACATCCCTAAATTATCAACAGGAGTGACTGTTTGTAATACTTCAGAATAATTTTAATTTGAAAATAACCGAATGAATGTAGAGATCTCATTTGTAAGTTACTAAAAATAATCAATATAGTATTCACTTTGTAGTGGTAAGACAACTCCCAGGTGATTTTACAATCATTTCAAAGATGTACTTGCACTAAATTTTTGTTGATTCCATCAGAAAAAAAAAGGGATTGTTCTATCATTTGCAATGGTTTTTGATGTTGGAGGTGATCTGACTGCTAAGATGTTTCAAGAATAAAATAAAAAAAACTTTATGTCGGTTAAAACTATTAAAAGAAAAGAAAATGCCAAGACTTGCCTGAAATATCATACATTGCTATGAGGCTGTTTGTATCCCGCTCATATTCACATTGACTATTGCTATCAACTTTTTTTAATCAATTTACCCACCGGATCCACTCTGAAAATAAAGAGTTAAATAACATTAACCCTTTGTCTGACAAAGGGGTAATACGGTTTTCATTAAAACATCCATCACAGCCACTCACATAGTTTCAGCTAATATATTACAAGCAATAACTTTATTGCAGTAAACTCAAACTCTGTATGTATCTAGATATTTCTCCCCATCTTTAATCATAGGATAAGTAGCTCTCATTATGTTGTGTACTCAGGCTACGTCTAGTAGCCACCACTCTGCTATTGTAAGACTTTCTGGGTATGTCCCAATACAATTGATCTGTATATGCTTGATTCCTTTTGTGTCTGCCTACCATGCTGTGTATCTCTTGTTCCTGCTGCCTTTCCTGCTGCCTGTAACTAACAAAACCGTAAACTTTCGTTATCTTTAGATAACTTATTTGAATGTCACTTGAAACTTATATGATATGATAGTCAGCAAAAGTAGAAGCAACAAAAATCAAATTAGCTACGAAATCTACTATGTTAGTGCGTTAGGTAGTTATGATAACCCACTTTTAATGAACTTGGTTTTATTAGGTCTGTAATCTACTACAATTCTGCAACACACTTGACACCAGTCTGAGGAGCCGAATGCCACATATCATGGTTTGTGCAGCAGACAATCATGTCTCTCATTCCCCATCCATGCCAGCTTCTAGGTTTATAGCTGCCACCACTCAGCTCTTGTAAGTCCTTCTGGATATGCCCAAATTACGATTGATCTGTACAGTAGATGCTTGAATCCTTGTCTCGGCATACCATGTTGTGCATCCCATGTTGCTGCTGCTTTTCTAATGGTTTCAAACTCTGCACATCTGGATACTTGGTTTAAACTTGTATTAAAGTTTCATTATCTTTGGATGACCTATTGAATGCTGCTTGGAAGTTATATGACAGCTAGTCAAATATCAGCAAAAATATCCCATTAGCTACAAAACCTACCATCGTAGTGTTGGTAGTTATGATAGGCCACTTTCATTGGACTATGTTTTCTCAATGAATGTGGTTTCATAAGGCCGGCAGTTTTCTGCAGTTCTGCAGCACGTTTGAAACCAGTCTTAGGAATCGAATGGCACATATCATGGTTATTGCAGCTGACAATTGTGTCTCTCAAACCCCATGCATCGCTGTTTGTACACATGAAAACAAAATATAAGGCGTGTGTTTAATAGCTTCTGTCAGAGTTGGAAACATTGAAAGTTGAAGGCTGTGACAAACAGCATAAAAGAAAGCAGCAATCAATCAATATGATGACATAAACTCAAATGACCTGTAAAGTGACCTTTGGTAAACTAGTCAGCTTTAAGGTCATTTGCTGACTAGCTTATCTACATTTGACTCATCGTAAATAGACTGTTAATTTGAACCTCATCTTGATTTACTAAAGTAGCAATTCAATACAGCTTAAGGGGGCTATTAAAAAGCCCCTTTAAGGTAGCATCGTTGGAGTAACATGCTATTTCACAAGTATGTTGAGTGTAACAACAACAACAGTACCAAAAACTGTTACAGATAAGTTGTTAATCATGTTGAAACATACAGGTATCCAATAAATGTACATGTACATGTATTCAATAAGAGTAAAATGCAACAATAACAACCCAGTAAACTATGATGATTAACAACATATTATCCTACTGGTTTTTTATTTAATAGTTTTATACCAGGCCATGGTAGTTAATGTCAGCACAAAGCTGAAATCTAATGCAATAATTGTACTTACAATTACTGCATAGAGAAACTATGCAATAATTGTGAGTACTATGACAAGATATTAAGACCTGCCAAAAGATCACTCTGTCTAACTTATTAGGTATATAAATTACTAGCTTATAGCTTTTATGTATTCTATTCATTCCTCAATTAATTTTAAAATTATGTTAATATTTTAATGTTACTTTTGTTGAAAAATGTACTTACTAAATAATCTTCGATTTGAAACTATACTTTGGTAAAGCCCACTTTGTGTGTGTACGCACACACGCACAAAGTGCATACTGTAGGGTGCATACTACAAGGTGCATACTATAGTGCATACCTCCACTAAATGTGTGCGCATACACACACACATACACACACACTCATCACACACGCACACACACACATTTAATTGTATAATATGTGTGTGTGTGTGTGTGTGTGTGTGTGTGCGTGCGTGCGTGTGTGTGTGTGTGTGCACACACACACACACCAACACATGTATGTCTGCATGTCTTGTGTGCCAGTGCGTGCATGTGTTTGAGCATGTGTGTGTGCACAAGAGTGTGCACCCATGTGTGTGTGCATGTGTGCATTTGTGTTTGCGTTAGTGTGTTTGCGTGCGTGTGTGCGTGCCTGCGTGTGTGCACGCTGGTGTATAAAAAAGCCTACTGTTCTACTCAAAGTTATTCATCAAAACTATGAAGATGACAATACAATGGACCGGTACTTCTCGATACTGGTACAAATGTAAAAATCAGATATCGTACTGCCTTTGTCTGACCAAACGGAGAGGGAATGTAGAGGCTCTTCCTACGAAGGTAATAAAACAAAAAGAGAATATAAAAAATTGACTTAGAACCCAGATATGGTAATAAAGCTATGTAAGATTTTTTTTAACGGGGCGTTGTAAAGCATTGCTAAAATAATTAGTGTGTGCATACGGTATTATGGTATATGTTAACACCTCAGAGTGCTATGTGTCCTATGGCCCAGTGGTAGTGTATGGATTTTAAACTTGCAGTAGCAGTTGAACTCATCTGAACTCCATGAGTTCAAATCCATCAGAACACGGAAAAGGTTGTATCAAAGATTTTAATAATTAAAGATGGATGCAACTACAGACATACCATCAACTTTAAGAAAAAATATATATTATACTAATTATATATATACATATTAATATACAAATATATATATTTATTCAATTTTATATAATTTTGCATGTCCCTGATTATAGTGGCTAGCACACTGAAAGTCTATCATGCTGGGAGTGATAGTCAGGTGGGTCCATAAAACAAAGAGGGCAATCTGTTCAATTATTCTGGAACATCAGAAGGTGGATGGTTAGTGATTGTTAGAGAGTATCACTCTACCAAGCTGAATGTCACAAGTTCAAATCCTGCTTATAACAATATTTTATCTCAGCATCTAACTATAGATTCAGATAAAATGATAGCCATGCCTCATATCATAGTTATGATTAATAGTAGTTCTATCCATGACCAATGTTGAATATGTTAGTCAAATCCTGCTTATACCAAGGATAAGCATGTCAGACCGGTTATACAGCTTATACCAAAGATATATTATACTAAATATATATATATATATACATATTAATATAAAAATATATATATTTATTTAATTTTATATAATTTTGTGTGTCCCTAATTATAGTGGCTAGCACACTGAAAGTCTATCATGCTGGGAGTGATGGTCACGTGGGTTCATAAAGCAAAGAGAGCAAATATCTGTCCAATTATTCTGGAACATCGGAAGGTGGATGGTTAATGAAGGTTAGGGAATATCACTCTACCAAGCTGAATGTCACAAGTTCAAATCCTGATTATAACAATATTTTATCTCAGCATCTAAATATGGTTTTAGATAAAATTATAGCCATGTATCATATCATAGTTATGATTAATAGTAATTCTATCTATGACCAATGCTGAATATGTTAGTCAAATCCTGCTTATACCAAGGGTGAGCATGTCAGACAGGTCATACTGCCCATTCAAACTGTACTCACACAAATATTTGTAGATTTTATCAGAAACTATCCGTGTTTTCTATCATTTGCGATTTCTTTTAATTTTTGGGTGATCTGACTGTAAGGATGTTTCAAGATTGAAATGAAAGAAACTTAGTTCTCGTGAAATGTTTAGATCAAGCAAAGATATGATTATCATGTCCAAAGTTACAAAGAGACCAACATAATTGAGATGTGGAACACAACAGCTTGAGAGCAATTATAGCAGATGTCAACAATAGCAGTGATAGTAACTAGTTCCATAACTTTGCACATATTCATCCTCTGAGCATGTTAGTCAGGATCGATTAACATCAAGTCTTGTTAATTTCTACCTCAAAACATCCAAGTAGTCGGAACACCCCAAACAAAAAAGATTTTGAATAGTTGAAAAATGTTGATAGGTTCTCAGAAATTCTACTAAAATATTTTGCTAGTTCATCCTTCACTGTAAGAAGTATTGGCTTTTAACAAAGCCAGCATTTTTATGGATGTTCTAACATTTACAAGTGAACAACTGAAAGAAGGAATGCAAGAAACATTTAGCATTTCAACAAAAATATAACCAAGGCAGTGATTTTAACCTTTGGTTCAGAAGAAAATATTACCAGTACATTTATCCTCTGACTTCCAACAGTGCAAACATCAAAATGTGATGAACATTTTATTTTAACAAAGCGCAAAATTTTAAAAGGCGGGACAAGACTGACTGTTTGGAGCACCGAAGACAGTAATGAAATTGATAGGAAAACATTACAAACACAAAAGTATAAGATTAATGACTATTTTAGTTAAAATAGCTAAACTTCAAAAATAAAAAAATATATTTATGCACTGAATTCTAGAATTTTTTTACTAATCGTTTCTAATATTTTCAAACAAAATTTAACAAAAATGAGGAGTTATCCTAACATGAATGTATTAACTAGGTCAAGTAACTCCAAGTTCTCTGACTACCTGAGTATATATTCCAACTTGGAACCTGTAATAACAAAAATGCTATTTGCTCATGCAGTTGCGAGTTTTTACGGCTTTTAAATCGATAAGATTTTTTGAATTGTTGTTAAGGATTACAATCATTGCTCTACATTTAGATTTATAAAATGTTAGCGTTAAAAAGCTTTTCAAAAGTTTGTTGTGAAATTGTTAAAAAATTTATAAAATTGCAAGGGGCTAAGAAAATATATGATTTTAAGTTTAGGCGAAAAATAGTTTTAAATTTTTAACCTTCCATGATAATACATTTTTTGAAATTTAGAAGCATAAGAGCAAACTTGCTGGTAAAAAGGATTTTTTTTACAAAACAATGAACTTCTGAAGCATAAATAGCATATTAGCTCTGGAGTAGAAATATCACATCAGTTTAATTTCAAAAGTAGAAACAAAATTGAAAAATAGAGAAGCAAAACTAACCCTCTTTTGTCCATAGAATGAACTTTTGAAAGATTCTTTACATTAAAATTTAGTCGAAAATAGGATGATTATAGCATTACCACTACTAAAAAAACTGTTTCAAGTTAATAAAGTTAATAATAAAAATATTATATTGTGGTACAAACTTTTGCAAGTATTATTAATATATACATAAGGTATCTAATTATACAATGGTTTAAATGTAAATACATAAAAAATAAATACTTAGACAAAGTTCTAACAATTTTCTTTAAAGCTATATCAAGTTCTCTGTATAATTATGTTAAAATTTAACTGCACATGAAATATATAATCTCTATCTTGTTTTATGTCAGTACGGTGCTGTTATTGTGTTTAACTCAGGTAAGTAGAGTCTGAGATCTAAACAGTCAACAGGGTTGTTTTTAGACCAATAAGAATTAAGAAAAATACATGAATATAATATAATAGTCTTACGGCGGCTGTTTCTCAGGATTGGGTAGTAGATACAACCATTGTAGCAGATGATATTAGGTTTTTTATAGCTCTCATTGGTGAACTGCGGGACGGGTATCAGGGGTACTCAAAGTCCTTAAAATACTGAGTCACAGTGCTAAAAGAGATAACTCAATTAACATTAAAAACGGTTTCCTTTTTTACAGATGCTTCACTGCAACCATGATGTATATTCAAGTCAGGCTCTTATTAAACTTTTTTATTAACACTGTGTAGGAGTTGTGTTCTCAGGATATAATAATCCCATCGCAACTGATGAATGACTAACTTCTTGGTTTCTGTACCAGTAATTAATCCAATCTGGCTCTTTAAATTAGTTGAGAAAAATAGTAATCTTGTTTTGTAAAACAGACTGTTTCAGAAATTGTAAGGGAAACAATTGCAACTTTTGTACCATAATTTTACTGAAAGATGTACTTATATTATTAATAATTATCAGTAAACATGACATCACTCTGGATTTTTAATGTAAACGGCTTCTTTTCTTTTAGGCACCATGAGAGATTGTCATCTGTAATAGATACTTGCATATTTATTCTTGGATGTGTAAAGGGATTTGGGTGCTGCAGACAGTAGTGTGCTTGGCTGGGAATTCAATTATCTTAATTCAATTATGATCAGGTACAAACTTTTGTTCTTTTGGTGGTAATCCGGACAGACAGACAGACACACCTCATTTGATAATAACGACTAGCTGTACTACACGGTGTTGCTAGGGGAATAAAATCAGCTTATAAACAATGAGAGGTAATAAGAGTTGCCTGCCAATTGCTATTAGCCTGGCACATTGCCAATGGAAAATTTGAGTTTGCTTACTGATGAGAGCTAATCGTTTCAGTGACGTTACGAAATCACCCTGCGTAGTAGGCAGTGACTGGGTATTTGCTCCCATATAGCGCCATATATCGGCCAGCGAAGAAATCAATCTCTGTGGCCAAACTGGTAGTGGTTGGACAAGCAAATGGGAGGGTCCGAGATTAAATAATCTTTGGTACCGATTCTTTATTCCAATATTTTTATATTTATAGCCAAAATGACAGATCCACAGACATAATTTGAAAAATATAAATATAGAGATTAGACATGAGCTTTGTGCTGCTCATGATTTCTAACCAATTTTAACTTTTACTTTTGCGGCAACAATCTATGAAAGCTTCGACTAAGAGGAAATATTTTCAATGCATGTAATGTAATAACTTATAGTTTTAATCAGGTATATCATCACACATTTATATACAAGTTAAACAGTTATAGTTTTAATCAGGTATACCATCGCACAGTTATATACAAGTTAAACAGTTATAGTTTTAATCAGGTATACCATCACATATTTATATACAAGTTAAACAGTTATAGTTTTAATCAGGTATATCATCACACATTTATATACATGTTAAACAGTTATAGTTTTAATCAGGTATATCATCACACATTTATATACAAGTTAAACAGTTATAGTTTTGAATTAGATACACCATGTCACATTTATATACAAGTTAAAAAGTTATAATTTTGAATTAGGTACACCATGGCACATTTATATACAAGTTAAAAAGTTATAAGTTTGAATTAGGTACACCATCACACATTTATATACAAGTTAAAAAGTTATAATTTTGAATTAGGTACACCAAGGCACATTTATATACAAGTTAAAAAGTTATAATTTTGAATTAGGTACACCATGGCACATTTATATACAAGTTAAAAAGTTATAATTTTGAATTAGGTACACCATGGCACATTTATATACAAGTTAAAAAGTTATAATTTTGAATTAGGTACACCATGGCACATTTATATACAAGTTAAAAAGTTATAAGTTTGAATTAGGTACACCATGGCACATTTATATACAAGTTAAAAAGTTATAATTTTGAATTAGGTACACCATGGCACATTTATATACAAGTTAAAAAGTTATAATTTTGAATTAGGAATACCATGGCACATTTATATACAAGTTAAAAAGTTATAAGTTTGAATTAGGTACACCATGGCACATTTATATACAAGTTAAAAAGTTATAATTTTGAATTAGGTACACCATGGCACATTTATATACAAGTTAAAAAGTTATAATTTTGAATTAGGAATACCATGGCACATTTATATACAAGTTAAAAAGTTATAATTTTGAATTAGGTACACCATGGCACAATTATATACAAGTTAAAAAGTTATAATTTTGAATTAGGAATACCATGGCACATTTATATACAAGTTAAAAAGTTATAATTTTGAATTAGGTACACCATGGCACATTTATATACAAGTTAAAAAGTTATAATTTTGAATTAGGAATACCATGGCACATTTTTATAGAAGTTAAAAAGTTATATTTTTGAATTAGGTATACCATGGCACAATTATACAAATACTAAAGTTTTAAGATTGTAAATTGAGCCAGTCATTGCTTGAAGTGAGCTTTATATTTCAACTTAATAAGCTGTATTTCGTGAAGCAATAGCAGCCAGGTCCTATAACTCTTCAATCACTCAAAAATTTACATTTTTCTACAACAGTATAGATTATTATATCTATGGCTATATTATAGATGCTGTTAGTAAGGTGCTGGTATCCTAACTTGAATGTCACAAGTTCAAGACATGTACAAAAAAATCTTTTATGAAGCCGTATAATCACCGCGTGACAATATGGCAGTGAGATACTGTCACATGGTACTACATGGTATGACATTATCACACTGTCAGTTTACTGATCCCTTGTAAAACTTTGTTAACAATCAAGCTTGTTAACAAAATGATCAGAGTTTTATAAGTATATAGATTGGTAGAATTGTTCATAAGAAATACTTACTATATTAAGAGTTGTGTCCCCTTATCTGAAACAATGGTTGAAAGTTGGGAAAAATATTACATCTTACTAGATTCGAACTCATGACATTCAGCTCGCTAGACTGAGACTGCAGCATATCTGGCAACCAATTACAATTTGGCATATTGGAATGATTATTCATATAGTTATTACAACTGAGGATCTCTCTCACCAGAATACTAGTATATTAATTATTGAGTACGGCAACATGTAACGATTTTTTGGTTGTTTCTGACCAAAATCACAAAATAAACGACAAACACAGAATTGTTCCATCAAAATTCACAAAATTATCTAGCTGTGCATGCACCCCGAAATCGTCGACAAAACACTTTTAATTGGCTAAACAATTAATTAGCGAGCACAACTCTAGAAGCTTACGCAATCTATATAATTCAAGACACATAGCGCAACACACAAAAAAAGTAGTAACGTGATTGGCAACAGTAAACACGATGCAACTAACTTGATTGCCCTAAAGATAGCAACTTTTCTTTACAACGGAAGCTTTGCTGCTAAAAAGAAATTGTTATTATTAAAAGCAAATGATTTGTAGCCATGCTGTACAAACGACAAAAATCAACCAACGTGCAATCTTCACAGTTACATCGAACATATGTACTATGTTAAATTGCAATTATAATTTTATTGTGTGTCGTAATATGTGTCTTGGACTATATCAATTGTAAAAGCTTCTAAAATCGCGACTGCTAATAATTTTTTCAACCAATTAAAAGCATTTCATCGACAATTTCGGTTTTCATTCTTGGCTCAGATAATGCTGCGAATTTCGGCCAAATAATTTTGCGCTTTTCGTTCTTTTTGTGAGTTGAGTCGGAACTAACGGAAAAATTGTAACGTGGAGGCATTTCTTTAGACAGAGAGTAAAGCTGAAACACATAATAATTATTTTATAACTAGTGTAAGTACTATAATTAACATGGCTAACACAGTAAACCTTTGAAAGAAATGCAGCCAACTAAAGTACGATAAATAGCATGTGAGACAGCATGATATTGCTATTGGCAGGTTTATTAGATCTATTCATTACAGTGAGTTACTAATTGGTTGGGTAGCTCATCTGTTATTACAGTAAAAACCTATAAATTGCATTGGTTACAGTTAGAGCTTTTACCAAGGGGTTTCTTTTGTTGCTACACACATCATTCAGTGATTTAAATGTTGGCAGACATTTAGTCATACAAACTATTAGGAGAAACTTATCCGGCTCAGTAAAAATAGCACTTTATAGTTTATAGATACAGTCATATGACTTGGAATAAAATGACAGAAGATATAGAAATATGATATATTCAATTTGTTTGTAAACTAAAATTTTACATTATGATATTCTCTATTATTGAGATGGTTATGTTAGCTCAATACCAAGTTGTAATTCTGACTAGAAAATCATTTGTCACAGAGGTGAAGGGCATAACTAGTAGAGCTGACTAATTTTTGGCTATTTTTTGTTAATTTGCTTTAATCTACTCCTTTACTAGACATGTTCAATTAATAAAGTGGAGTTGTTTCCTCCTAAAACATCTCAGATAAAATAATGAAAACTCCGAAGAGTATAGAATCTTAATATGATAATGATTGCAGAACCTGCTTTCCAAATGTTGTATGCACTCCAAATCATCACGAATATACGACAATTACTCGAGGCCAAGTAATAAATAAAGCCAAGTTTAATATTTCTATATCTTCCCTCTTATTGAGAATCGTCTACTTTCTGGAAGCATGGCATAAAAATAATCAAGTTGTGGAGATAATCAAAACGTAATAAAGTTATTTATAATAAAGTTCAAACTAATTCTACCTTTTCTTCTTCACACAAAGTAGAGCCATAGACGCTGCTCAAATTACTTAATGCGCCGCTGCCTCACTATGGGTGATGTCGTATGATGGTCAAAATGATCTGTGATTTTCAGCTGCCTTGATCTATGAAAAGCCTGACTGTTAATTCAGTGCTACAGCAACAATCATATTTAAGTACATCATGTACTCAGCAGTTTGTTTCCAATTCCCTGGCAGCATAGAGATCACCTTTATTGTAACACTACATTTCTAGTTAATAAATACATAAAATGCGCTACTTCAAATGTCTTAATGTGTTTGAACATGAATGTAAATTTTATTTTGAGCTGTAGAAGTGCCTAAAAATGTTCTTTTAATAACATCAAGCGTGAAAACCTTCAAATTAGAATACCACAACTTTTACATAATAAAATCTGGCATTAGAATAATTTAGCTCGTAAAATCCAAAACTGTGCACACAGTTGTGTTGTAATTATTCCTGGTCAAAGACTCTTAGGCAGTATTGTTATTCAACTTGCTTTGAATCTACTACTGCAAATCTATGAACAAGTGTTCTTGCAAAATTTAATTTGTTAAATCTATTTATTGACCCAGATGCGACTTTATTTTTTAATCTGACTGTGCCATCTTAACACAAGCATCTGATCGTTAGCAACACAAAATATATTACTATTGCTATTTCATTATGCTATTCAACTTGCTTTAAATCTAAAATTAGATCACATAGAGAAAATAGAACCAACTGTGCCATTATGCCTCCTGTATGTTACATAGTAAACCAATTACTATCAATAGCCTTGGGTCCTGGCTTTTACGTACATGTTACTGCTCTTTAAGTATTCTTTGCAACTTGTTTAATGACAGGTATAATTTATTAGGTCAGCAGTAGTGTAATGTTAATTATACACATACATTCAAATAAATATAAGAATTAGTGTTTTGCTGATTCTACATTTTTATTAACGAAATAAATGTGAATAATTGTTTGAAATAATAAATAGGCAAAACATAATATAAAAGTAACTTATTTAAATGTTATTGGTTGATCTTTTAAAACTCAACAAAATACTTGAAATGGTTCTTCAAAGAATGATCAGACTGTTTGTTTAATAAATGTATAAACAACAGTATGATAATATATTTTTTAATGACCTTCAAAGTGACCCTTGCAAGCCCGGTCAGCTTTAAGACACCTCAATTCAAAATAATTCAAAGACATATAAATATAATGGAAAAGAGAAAAAACATATAATTTATACCTTTTTTTTGTAAAAATATATAAATAAAATTGTAGACGGAAAAGAACAATTGTGACAGGCAGGAATTGTCTTATCCTGCCAGTTTGCTAAGTGTGATCGACTGTTCCTGAGACCTCACACATGTGACCAGCTCATTCTTAAATTTTCTGAAAGAGTGTCAGTGTATTACCTGCAATTTTTAGCAGTCTTAAACACCTGCCTGACATGTCCATCAACCAGCTTAGTCCTTTCATTATTGGCTTATCAAAGAAATGACTTAATCTTCTTGGGCTTTGCTCGATTTAAATAAAGCAGATGAGGCGAATAATTAAGCAAATTGAGCCCTTTTTTTCCTGGCTATTTTTCTATGTTTTCTATCTATACAAAACTACTTTGTTCAAAGGAATTTATTAAAGTCAACAATGTTGTAAATAGTAGATGGTGTTGATTAAATTCCTTTCATACTATCCTTTAAAGAAAGGAGTGTCACGGGCATAAACCTTAGAATTATTACGCAAGTCAAAAAACATTGGCTGAGGTTCAACTAATTAGCTGAACTGTAGTTCAACTATTTTGCTTCAAATGGCATGTCAGTTAGTCTCAAGCTTGCCTCATTGCAAGTTTGTATTAGTTTCAAAACAGATTTATAACATTCCAAAATTATCAACAGGAGTGACTGTTTATAATAATTCAGAATAATTTTATTTTAAAATATAAATTGAATGAATGTAGAAACCTTATTTGTATATCACTTTTAAATAATAAATCTTTTAATCACCTCATAGCGGTAAGACAACTCCCAGGTGAATTTACAAAAGTTTGAAAGATGTATTTGCACCAAATTTTTGTTGATTCTATCAGAAACTAAAGGTATTATTCTATCATTTGCAATCGTTTTTGATGTTTGAGATGATCTGACTGCTAATATGTTTCAATATTAAAATCAACAAAACTTTTTGTCGATGGAAATGCTTCGAAGAAAAAAACATCCCGAGACTTGCCTGAAATAATATACATAGCCATGAGGCTGTTTGTATCTTGCTCTTATTCACATTGGCTCTTGATATCATCTTTTTTAAAATCGATTTACCCATCGGATCAACTCTGAAAATAAAGAGTTAAATAACATTAACCCTTTGTCTGACAAAAGGTTAATGCGGTAATGTGGTTAATTTATTAGTGTGGCAAATAGTTTTTTGAGTAGCTCTTAATACTGAGTTCAATGGAATTGAGTCGAGATATGAGAAAACTAGCTGGCAATACAGCTCTGGTTACGCATAATTAACCCATTTATCAGGCAAGTTTTAGAACAGGTGGTGCAGATTTATCTGATATTTTCTACAAATAATTTTTTGTTCATGGTTGTGCGACTGATATTTTGAATGATAATTTTCACAACTATGTTTTGCATTATCTTTACCATCATTAGTTATTATGTAATTTTTACAAGCCAAAATATGTTCATCTCAGCGAAGGTTTTCATTAAAAACATCCATCACAGCCACTCACATGGTTTCAGCTCAAATAATATGAATAGTTACTCTACTTCAGTAAACTTAAACTCTGTATGTATTGTATCTTGATAATTCCCCCTATCCTTAATGCTAGGATAAGTAGCTCTCAGTATGTTGTATGCGCAGCTTAGTCGTAGCTACCACTTTGCTATTGTAAGACCTTCTGGGTATGTCCAAAATGCAATTGAACTGTACAGTGAATGGATCACAAAGTGGTGATGCAATGTGACAGGTTCGAGATATCCGGTGTTGTGATTGTATCCTGATGTCTGCACAAGGCTAAGAGTTAAGACGTCCGGGTGTAATATTGCGGCTAACTATGTATAAGTAATACAGTGTCTATATAATAATATGCAGAAGATTGCTGTGAGAGTATAAACTAATCATTTATTGCTGACTTGTAGATATGTACACTGTAAACTGAATTGTTATGAACTGCCCTGTACTAGCTGCAGTCAGGCTATTTATACCTCCGTATAATTTATCTAGAAAATTCCAAAAAAGCCATTCAGGAAAAATCTAGTAATATAACAATATTCTAAATTTATGATCATGACTCATCAAACCATGTACATCTACATTTATAAAGGGCTAATAATAATCCACTGTGCTACTACTGTATGATTCATCAGCGTATTGCGCAATAGCTATTGTCATGCTATAACTTTGTTTACTACACTACATGTACAAGCTGTGCCACCCGGCGTTGCCCGTGTAATAAAAGAATATTTGGACAGGAAAATGTTGTTATATGCATTTAACATATAACAACATTTGCCCTTCTAAATTTCAAACTACATATCATGAGAAAAGTTTTTTGTCTTATAAACAATTAGTAGTGTGAGCTTTGCTATTAGCCAGTTTAATAATGTGAGCAAACAGCTTCTCGTGACGTTATGCTATTACCCGCGTCATATGTAAAGCAATTAGGTATTGCTCTGATATAACGTCTAATATTGGCTAACTAGCAATTCGACTCCCGTAGTCCAGTGGGCTAGGTGTAAGACTGGAGAACGGCTAGGTCCGAGGTTGAATCATCTTCGGTACGGAATATTTATTTAAAGATTTTAAGATCTATAGATGGAAAACCAACATATTTACGATACGATCCACGACAGACTTTGAGAAATATATATAAGATACTATACTATATACAGCACTCAGAATCTGTGACAAAATGCTTGACTTATTTTGTCTCTGCATACCATGTTGTGCATCCCATGTTGCTGCTGTCTTTCTAATGGTTTCAAACTCTTCACATCTGGATACTTGGTTACTAACAAAACATTAAAACCTCGTAATCTTTTGACAATTTATTGAATGCTGCTTGAGAGTTTTATGACACCTAGCACAATATCAGCAAAAAATATCCAATTAGCTACTAAACCTACCAAAATAGAGTTGGTAGCTATGATAGGCAACTCTCATCATACTAGGTTTTCTCAATGGATGTGGTTTCATAAGGCCGGTAGTTTTCTGCACATCTGCAGAACACTTAAAACCAGTCTGAGGAACCAAATGGTGCGTGTCATGGTTTGTGCAGCGGACAATCAGGTCTCCCAAACCCAATGCATCGCTGTCTGAACACATAAAAACGAAATATAAGACGGGTGTTTAGTAGCTTCTGTCAGAGTTGGAGACATGGAAAGTTGAAGGCTGTCACAAACAGCATAAAAGAAAGCAGCAAACAATCAATATGATGACATAAACTCTAATGACCTTTAAAGTGACCTTTGGTAAACTAATTGACTTTAAGGTCATTTGCTGACTAGCTTATCTACATTTGACTCATCGTAAATGAACTGTAAATTTGAACCTCAACTTGATTTACTAAAGTAACTATTCAATGCAGTATTGGGGCTATTAATAAAGCCCCCTTCAGATAGAATCGTTGGAGTAACCTGGGAGCAGAAGTTAGTTGAGTGTAACAACAACAACAACCAACACCAACAACTGTTAAAGATAAGTTCTGCATCATGTTGAAACATACATGCATCTAATAAAAATATAATGCAACGATAACAACCCAGTAAACTATTATGGTTAACGACATATTATCCTATTTGTTGTTAGTTTGGTAGTTATATGAGAAGTTGGGATGATCCACAAGTAGAGCTGACACATATATGATTAGCAAGTAACAAGTCATGTGATCTTAGAAAGTAATGGTCACAGTAAATAACATAAAGGAATTAGTAGCATATGTCTATCTAATCATACTGTAACATATGATTTAGGTAAAATAAGGCTTACATGAATATACCACACATAGTTACTTTTTATAAAGATGAAAGAACATTCACATCCATTACTATTGTTACTATTATTACTACTGTCACAGGAGTCAAAACAAAATATGAAATAAATAGTACAAAACTAAAGCTTTGTCACATGTGAAAAGTTAGATCAGATCAGATTGTTCTCACTGAGAGCCTCTAAAGGCAAAAAGACGTGAAAACTCAGTTTCAAGAACCTTTTTTGTTTATTTTTTTACTTTTATTTTATTTTTTTATTCTTTATTATATATTTATTTATTAACATATATACATGTACAAATCTCTCCGGTTAAATCAAAGAAACTAAACATCTGCAAACTTGACATTCCCTCGAAGATCCCTAGTTGTTTTTGGCCAAAAGGAGTGAAAATATTGCCCTGATTTTATAGATGGGATGTACAATTCCCTATTTTGTCTTGTATCATGCTGGTTATTGGAAAGAGTAAAAGTGTTTTAAATAATACCAGAACTCAACACTTTGCAATATAGTTTTATTCGGGCATCTTTTCTACGTTCTTGTAATGATTTTATGTTAGTGCTTTCCCTTAATTGTTAAAAGCTTACTGGTGATATGCGGTAAACAAATTTCAGACATTTATTTTGGATTTTCTCGATCTTCTTGATATTTTTTTTAAATGTTGGTCCCACACCTGGCAAGCATACTCAAGGCCTGATCGTATCAGAGTCTTGTGAGCTACTAATCTTGTCTTAGTGTCAGCTGTTTTATGAACTCTATGTAACATTCTTACGAGTCTGTTAGCTTTTGATGTAATTTTACCTATGTTTTTTTTTCCCATTTTAGTTTGCTACAAATTTGCTCAAATCCTAAATATGGATTAAAGTCAACATTTGTTAACTTTACATTATGTAAATAATAGATAATTTATAATCTAAACAAACAACATGTAATTATATGAAAGAACTATTTTAACTATAAATAAAATTATAAATTAATATAATGAAACTTGTAAAATATAATCCCGTTTTTTGCGGCTCTATATAATTAGGCTACTATTACTAGTGTTAAGCGTATTTTTGGGTGTTAACTGTACACTTTGCATGCAATCTAAAACGTCGTACTCGTTGTCGTATCAACATAATTACACACTTTCATTATAATGTATGTATAGAAATATTCAAAGTACTTACCATATTAGATATTCAACCAAGTTAAAAATATTCTCTAAATAATTAGTACTATAAAATGTATATTTAGTCAAAATGATTGCTATGAAACTTATTTCTCTGAATCTAACATGAAAAAGAAATATTTTAGCTTTGAAAAGTCATTAAAGCTTATTTTGCAGTGTCTGTTCACCGCTATATGCAAAATCTTTGGGAAATTCCATGATTAAAACGAATCCTGTAGAGACATAGTAAAATGAATGGTTTTCATAAATTTTATAGTTCTGAAGACCACTGAAATTGCTCGAATTCATTAAAATGTAATTGGTATAAATCGTAAAAATTAAAATTCACACAAAATAAAGGTAGAGTACAAGGGCTAAAATACAAAGATTGAAATGCAAGGCAATTCTTGTCTGTTTGAAATTCCTGTTTGACATTAGCTCTCAGTATGTTGTATACGCAGGTTGGTAGTAGCCACCACTCTGGTATTGTAAGTCCTTCTGGGTTTGTCCAAAATACCGTTGATCTGTAGATGCTTGAATCTTTCTGTTTCTCCATACCATGTTGTACATATTATGTTCCTGCTGCCTTTCAGATGAATTGAGATTCTCCATATCTGGATACTTTGATATTAACAAAATATTAAACTTTCCGTACTTTTGACAATTTATTAAATATCACTTAGAAGTTATATGATATTGACACCTTTTCTTAACAAATTATTATGGAATGTTACCAAACTTTTGTAACAGTTTAAATTTTTTGAACTTTAGTAAAAGTTTAAAAGAAGTTAAACCTTCACAAAAGTTTTACTTAATAGTTAAATTTTTTAAAAGTTGACCTAGTACTGTATGGACACACAAAATTATACAAAAAAAACTTATTTCATAGTCATATTAAAAGCCGTAACGCCTCCAACCATAAATGCCTTTTGTCACAAAACACCAAAACAAAGATCAGTTAAAGATAAGTTATTAACACTGTTAAACATACATTATGTGTCCAGTAAAAATAAAATGCAACTATGACAGGTCTGTAAACTATTAGTATTCGCTGCATATTATCTTATTGGTTCTTCCTTTGCTAATTATATGACAAGGTGGGATGATGAGCAAGTAGTACTGACAAACACCTGTCAGTGTTTGTTATATAGATAAATGTGACAAGCAAGAAACAAGCCATGCATTCAGATAAGAATGCATGACAACAGATATGAATGATATTCTTATCTGTTGTTTCCATATTCTCAAATATATTTTGTGCTATACTAAAACAGAATATGAGTGAATTTTTGTTTGTTTCATCTATTAATTTTCTATTTTGCTGAATTAGAACTGTAGAATGACATCACAGCAATTAACTTTCAAATTATCTTTCGTTTTCCTCCATTTAGCAATTGTAACATATGCCTAATAGTTTATGCAGATATATCCTCACATGTGTTGTAGCAAAGGAGGACTCAACCTTCCTTTGCACTTACATGCACTAATATACTGTGGAGTACTGTGTAATCCTCTGGTTCTAGTTATCATAAATCCCTTGACTAACCGTAACAGCTGTGAGCTCAGGCATCAATTTAGTGTGAGCATCAAGTATCCCATCATTCAACACCAATTATTTTCTGCTTAATGTGTTTCACGCATGATTCATTGTGAGTTCAACTATTTGCTAAGTGACGGATAGCGAGACCCACATACCGGCAAAACTTTGGGTTAGCGATTCCTTTTCGAGTTACCCTTCCTTTTACTCCACATTTGACATACCCTAGGACACTTATGTATTCGCGGCATCTAACTTTCGCGCTTTCGCAGTGTCATCCTCTCGCGAAAGTTTCATGTGCGAAACTAAACTATCATAACAAACGAGCGAAAAAGCGAAACTAAATAGCTTTGTTCATTGATACTGTAGAATGGAGTTTTATAACGACATTTATTTTAACGTTTTTAATGACCACTATAGAATCGTTAAAATGTAAACCAACAAAATAATTTGACTGTCAAAATTTATTACGTTATTATTTTGCAATTAATTATGATTACTTTCCCATTAAGAATGATTTATAATGATAGGAATTTGATGTCAATGCACACGCGTTAGTAACGTTTGCTGGGACTTCAATCAATGCAGTGAGCACCGTGTGTTGAAAAAAATAAGACACATGCACTGACACTCGCAGTACTACACAAACAGCATGGCTCTGGAAAGGTTTGGATTCACCACTGACACCTCTTCAATAACTTGTAATTTTTTGAGATTTGTTTTGTTTTAAGTGATGTGACTGACGAGACGTTTTTAAATAAAAATAGGCATAACATGACCACAGTTAAAGGCTCAGAAAAAATAGATCTTTTTCTTTTGAGCGTTTTAACAAAGATCGATTTTGCGGATTTTATTTTAAGTTCATTCGGAGGCTTATACGCTTTCGATGGGACATGGCCAAGCAGGTGATTGATAAAACTTAATCTGCTACAAACCTTTATAAAAGTCGTTAACAAAAATATTTTGCTCATGATGATGATAATAATGATGCCTAAGAACTACTAGAAGTTGATGTTTGTCTTTATGGCTTAGAATGAAGTGATATTCTACAGCGATAAAAACCGCATCCATGGCCGTTGGGCAAATAACTTTTCGAATAAATGATGTTGAGGTCGAGTTATCTGGAGGAATTTATCATTGCGTTGGAAATGACCAAACAAATCCGTCTGAGTTGACCTTGTGTTTGAGATGAAATGTTACATTTTATCTGAGGGCGAGTTATCCTAGTTGGACTGTACTTACCGTAAAAAATTCCCAAAAAGTTGGGGCGGCTCAGCCGGCCAGCTGCCCCAGTGAAAACGGGCCTGTTGATAGTCCAAGAAACAAATTGCAGCAAGCGATCAAATTGCATTATCGACCTTGCCCACACCGTTCTACCTGCTGTTCACAATTACAAACTAGTCACAAATTGAAATTTTGTTTATCGGTGAACTGAACCTGAGGAATCTAATTATGTTTGTTCCACTGCATTTATTTTTACATCACTATATTTTCGCACTCATCAGAGCTGCGAAATTAAGTTGCTTCGAAATTTTACTCTGTGAGCTACTCATGAAACTAAATACTAGCGAAATATAAGTGCCCTAGGGTAGAGCGTGTGAAATATATGTTAGCCTATCTATTTTACATGCTTCACGCTTGATCACCCGCGCCCTCAGCAGCTAGCTAACTAGTGACTGATAGCGCTGCCCGCATAAAAGCAATGAACATAATCCACATTACGCTTGGGCTAACTTCCGCGTCGCCTACGTGAGCTAAAATTTATTAAGCCATAACGGTTGAAGCTTCGATCATACGCAGAGTATCAAGTAACGAGTAAGTAGATATTCCTAATAGCAGTGTGCTAATCGTGCATTATGATACACACACTGTTATTATCACTTGTATTATTTTATTCGTGTTCATCATTGCTAGCTAAATCTAAAATAAAAAAACTAGTTCAGTTCATGCCGATTACATACATAATATATCACTACTAATCATTATATCTACTGTTTATATATTTATCTGCTTGTTGCTGTCTGACAAGAAGAAGTTGTTAAAAGACCTGGCAATTATTATACCACTGAGCTTAATATCAGCAAAACGTTCTACACATCTGATAAAGGACTTCCTATAGCCATTTACCATAGTAATGGTCGCAATTAATTACCTTAGATTGATGGAATGAACTGCAGGGAAAGCCTGGCAGGAGTATCACACTGTCACTTACATAACAAGACAAAATTGATTTCATGATAATGATGGGGTGTGAAGTTTGCGTTGCACGTGATTGATAAAAGTGGACGAACAGGTGGACAATATTTTATGGATACGCTATCTTTCAAGCAGATGTTTTAATGGATTTACAAATACTTTAAATAACTCATTGCTATGATAAAGAAATAGGTGCCTCTCCAAATTATGATATTACCATTTACAATCACTTGAGAAATTTCCACACTACAGAATAGAGTTCATTGCTACTCTACAGTGTATTTGCAGTCATAGGTTGTAATCTAACAGAGTCATTTTTATGTAGTTACCGAAAATAGGTTAAATGATGTAGTTGATAGTATCACATACATATTTCACCCTAATTTATCGTGATACTATTACTGCAAACTAGATGGTATTGACTTCAACTTTCTGAACAAAATGCAAAATGCTGTTCACTCATTTCAAAGTAATGAACTCATGCAAACTTTGCTTATTGCCTCCCAATGTTGCTCGCTAGGCCATGAAAGGTCACTCAAAGTTCAACAGTGTATTTAAGGTGTGATTGATTGAAACCAAAAGCTTTCACAATTTTTGTTACAGTTTGCTGCGGAAACTCTCGACTATGATGTTATACTTATATATATGTAGTGAGATGAATCTCAGACAAGGGCGGTTTGTATTTCTAGGTTAAAATGGCTGAGGCTGTAGCGGATGTTGAGTGTGAATTTTGCTGCCGTAAAAGTGACACCATTATCAACCCCAAAGTGCTGCCATGCAGTCATATCCACTGTATGACCTGTTTGACCACTTACTATGAGAGCAAACACCTGCTGATGTGTGGAAACAGTGGATGTGGGTGAGTCTTACTATATGTTGGTTAAAATTAGATTATATAATAGTGCACATAGCCTGGGTTGTGATGCATCAGAACTACATTGCATCATTGCAGCGCAATACACAGTAGTTTTGCAATCATTACAACATTCTAATGTGCAGTTGACACTTACTGCTACTTGAACTGCATTTTTACTGCAAATACCTCCCTGAGATCCATTACAGATTTACTTCCATGACGCACATAAAAGTAAACGTAGCAATTTATGTGCACTGCACATGTACATTCTTCAAAATCTGAAACGGCTCGTGTATACTGAAGCTGTGCTTCAGTATAGGGTTGATACTATGGATCAGCTTACACTGCTAATTTTATAGGTGTTTATACTGCATTGTACAAAATTGCCCTCTGCTGGGTTCAGCAAGTTCAAGAAATTGCACTGTAACTCCCATACCATGTCATGTATTTCGTGCAGCTTTTAGCCAACTTTGTGTAAGCGGGAGCATATTATGTTATAGCAGTTTCAGTTATGATCGTTCTAAATCACACCAGGATTTGTAGACAACATCTTATAGAAAAGCTTTTTATGGCATGCTGTGCAGGATTCTAACATGTTTCTTGATAATTAACTGGACAATAGGTAATAAACTTTAAATTTATTAACAAATCTTAACTATTAACAACTTCATTAACAACAACAGATGAAGGTCAACAGACAACGGTCCGTCGACCGCCATCTGCGGACAGGCAGTCGACAGACCACGGTCTGTTGATCGTTATCAATAAAATTTGTAGGGATAAAGTTTTAGTAACGAAAAGTCCTTTTTGCCGCAGATTTGAATCTCCAACGCTGCAGACTAATGAGCTAACCCACTACACTATGATGGCAAACTGGCCACTTTAATGAGATGATTATAAAGACAATGATCTCATCAATTAAAGTACTTGCACTTGAAGCACTTAGGGTGATCAACTAGTGTGGTTGGTTGTTATGCGTAACAACCAAATTAATCATTATTTTAATTAACTAAAATGACAAATATTAACCGAGTAAATCACTATCTTACCAAGTGAGTTTTCGAAGTTTTGTATTTTAATACCCGTGTTAAGCCATGTAGTTGATATATTTAATATCCTTTAGCCTGGTATTCACGGAAAATCAACTACAACCAGCTTTAATTCCGGTCCCATTCATAAAAAATCAACACTCTATATGACTGTCTAAAATTGAGAAATGCTATATTCCCGTTTATGCAAACTCTCACTTACCCTTTATATAAACACTCACTAACCCTTCATATAAACACTCACTAACCCTTCATGTAAACACTCACTAACCCTTCATATAAACACTCACTAACCCTTTATACAAACACTCACCAACCTTTTATATAAACACTCATTAAACCTTCATAAAACAGTCACTAACCCTTTTATACAAACACTGACCTACCTCTAATCTTTTTATGCAAATACCAACCAACCGGCTATACAAACATCTGATAATCAAAGTAAAATCAAAGTCCGGCTCCAGGGCTACATCATAATTAAATAGCATACTTGCATTTGTACTGAAGTTGACCATCTCAGCACTAAATATTTAATTCAAAATGTTCTTTCAGCTGGCAGCCTATATTCATACGGCTTTATTTGTTTATTGCAAAATATTTGCTGTTTAAACATTGTTTTTAATAATGACTAACAATAGTTATATAGTTTGGTAAATTAGTTGGTATAATTTCATATCAAGTTTCTCCTAATCTCTTAAACTGAAAATTAAAGATGTTCTGCCTGCTTCTGTGTGTCTCACAATCAACTTGGGGGATCTTATTAATTAACACCCTAAAAGATAAACTTATATAAACATTTGATAGATTTTATCAGAAAGTATAAGTATTTTTTATCGTTTGTAATTGTTCTTGATGTCTCAATTGATTTGAAAGGCAGGATTTTTCAAGATTAATATCGTCAAAACTCATCGCAGTTAAAATGCTCAAAGGAAAGATATATTCAAAATGATGAGACTATTTGCTATCGATGCTTTGGTTGATATTGGCTAGTCCGATCAAATTGTGTTCTGCGTTTTTATTTTGTCAGACTCTTTGCAACTATAGACATGATAATCACTGTCTTGTTTGATCTGAGCATTTTACCGAGATCAAAATTTGTCAATTTTAATCTCCAATTATCCTTGCTGTCATATCACATCAAATATCAAAAGCAGTCATAGATAACAGAAGCGCACTGATACATTCTGATAAAATTACCAAAACTTAGTGCTAGTTCATCTTCAAGTCAGAAATATTTTGTTCAGTTTAAAGACAACTTTAATATTCCGGTGTGTTATAATATATATGTTTGTCTCTAATGGTATCTAAGTAAAACAGAGACCAGACTCCTAATTTACAAGGACGACAGGGAATCATTAGGCCTTTTTTTTCTGTCTAACTATAGACCTTCCACATTGTAGGGTTAATATCTATTAACTTCAAGTATTTGTATCTCCTCATGTTTACTTTAAGTACATTTCACATTTAATCGGATCTTTCAGAGACTCTTTTATCGGCAAAAATAGCTGATTGTTTAAGCAAGAGATACTCAGGAAAATAAAGACGGTCTAATATTCATGTCTTCTGATATGTATTTACTTCTGATACTTATTTATTCCTATGATACAATTTTTAGTTACTTCAGTTTTAATTTTAGTAATAAAACCTCTCCCCTCTACTCTTTACAGATGTAGATTCATGGATTCATTCAATGTCAATGAACCAATTTAGCAAGGGACACACCTACTGATTTATGCCTCAGAGTTTTTCACCTATCACTGTACAATTCATAAAGAAACTTACCTATCATAGAATGACTCATAGCGTGTCACACGTCATGGTCATATATTGATCTACTATAGACACACAAGCTTAATAAGTGTAATAGCAACTGACGTAAGCAAGAGATACACAGGAAGATACAGACTATTAGTTAATTATGTCTTCTGATACCTGTGACCATAATGATGTAGCTGTGTGAACAGTTTTAGCTACTTCGGTTTCAATTTTAATAATAAAACCTCTCAAGCCTACCCTTGACAGATGTAGATTCAGAGATTGATCTACTGCCAACCCAAGTTTAGAAATAGACTTATCTACCATAGAATGCATCACATGACACTGTATGACCCCTGTAGCAAAAATATTATCACTTATGACTGGTTCTTTGTAGCCAAGCGTTTGAGATGCCACCAGACAGTCTCCCATCCTATGACTTGGGTACAGACAAGACACTCTGTGATGTTTGTCTAAAGAAGTGCTCAGCAAGGCAGAAAGCTATCATTTATTTTACTTACTGCTGTAAGAAGTTCTGCCCTGCTCATTTGGGGGTACGAGTTTTTCCTTTATATATGATAATTTGAATATGTTGTGAGCAGTAGTTCTGTGTGAAGTTGTTAGTATATATTATCATTTTGCATGTAACTGATGTTGGTAACCAAGCACTTTATAGTACTATGCAACTGTACAAAATCACATATGGAGGTACTATAGAAATGCAATACAAGTTTTCTTGCTCATCAGCAAAAGTTTATGCATGCTTAAATTTTAGGCTGGACTTTTTTATTTTCACAAACCAATGCTGTTTTTTTTAGAAAATTTAACCCTTTTACAGCCGTATGCCAATTCATGTAAAATCTATGGTCATCTGCCGTATGCTCCTTTTTGCGAATATTTCAACGATTGCGTAGTAACTTAAATTTATTATTTGTTGACAACATAACCAACAATCTTTAGGACTTGTATGATATTAAAAGTTTTGTCAAGCAATTTTAAACTTTTCTTTGAGAACTTCCAACATAAAAACGAACATTTTTCCTTTTGAGTTTCGGACTATTTAGTGTTACGGTATTAGGACTTTAGTAAATACCTCTCGAGTTAGAAAACCGGTAATTAATTATTTTGCTGACATTGTAGCCAATTTATATTCAGATTTTAGTGTTTACACAGATAATTAAAGAAGCAGCACTGGCTCTGACGGTGGTGAAAGGAATAATTTGTAAGAGTAAGAGAACAGAAGACTGTTTTAGTTTTGTAGCGATAGTAGCTTCACATACAGTAGCTTTAGCAATGCATAAAATATAAATAAAATGTACTTTTTGCTTACCACTATTTGTTAACATGCTGGTCAAATGAAATATATAACAAAAGTGTTCTAGTTAGAGTTTGAAGTTGAAAAGTTTTGTATAAATATTATGAAGCAAAATTAGCAGTTTTCTGTAAAATGGCTAGCAGTAGGCTGATAGCTAAATTTCTACATGGATGGCAGTGAAAGGGTTTGAATGTGGATGTGCGGTATTCCTTGATACTGTGTAATATCAGCTATAGTGACTTTGGTCTATTGTGAGTTTTATGTTCATTTAATTTCAATTTAAGTCGTAATGGTTTCATGGTTTAAATTTTTTTTTCCAGAATCAGTATAGTGTACAGCAAGACAACATACTTTAGTCTGAGTCTAAATAACAACTCATTGAGTATTGGTAAATTAAGTGCTATCTGTGCCTCATAATCACTAAACTCTAGTAAAACCAACCTGATGAGCATCGGTTCTAAACTTGCTTTTTTATTTTTACATAAATATTTTACTGATAACATGTTCCTTATTCCTTATTCTACATTGTAAATAAAAAAGACATATTATCTAAAACGTTGCTGGTAGCTCTGATATTTCAGTCCCATGATGACACATTGGATGAACATAACAAGATAACAATACTGGAGTACCTCGCTCAACAACAAAAAGCTAAAGTCAGTAGCTGCCCAAAGCATAAAAACCAACAATATGTTCTTGGGTGTGGAGTCTGCTATGTGCTCAGCTGCCTTAAGTGCGTTTCTGAATTACCAACCTGTGACACTAGTAAGTCTGGTTATGGTAGGTTTGTGTAGGTCTCCAAACATATTACATTTGTTAAATACAAGATATTAGTTTTAGCATGATATCTCATTACATCAATTGACCCGTGATGATATTATCAGCTATACTTTTTTCAGTGTAGCATGTTCAAGCTGTATCATTGTATCCGCTTTTGAGTCAAGCATGAGTATTTTGTATTTTTCATTTTGTTTTCAAGTAATACAAGTAATGCATCAATAACTGTCTAAATGCTTTTACTATTTACCACAGTCATTATTTGTAATTAATCATTGTATTATGTAATTGGTATAGTATAGTATACGTATATTGATATAGTTGTTATTTGTTATGTATAATTGGTATATGTGAAGTTATATTCTTATTTAGGTTCTACACACTCTTTGCTTCCATTAGAGGACCTGGCATCAGCCCTTCTATCAGGTACGATATCTGCTGAAAGTTCAGCTAGGGATGAGCAGTTTGAAGTGTTGTTCAAGCGAATATCTAAGATGGTCTCTGAATATGACAGTCAGACTGAATACATGCTAACAATGATTCATAAAAAGAAAGATGAGCAGGTTGGTGAAATAGCTCAGTCTATGTTTGTGTTTAATTATTTTCTGCACCTTTTGACTTGCATTTTCAACTTATTTCTGTTTCCTATTTTATACATCAATCATACATGTAGAATAGTCAGAGATTGAGAATTATTTGTAATTAAGGGCTGGTTCAATACAGAAGTCTCAGTATGAACTGTTCTCTATTTCAAGAGAACAATAGCTAGCTAAAGTATGGTTGTCTCACATCATACATCAAAAATATTTCCTTTTATGGTGTATGCTGACCTTGAACTTTAATGTTGACAGATTTGAAATCAAAATAAAGATTTTGAAATTTGAAGACTGTCCCCCAACTCAAAACTTTGCTCCTTTCAAAAGGAAAAAACCTAGACTTACCTTTTTCATCAAATGACCATACAATAACTGTAGCAGTACTGGTTTGTATCAACAAATTTTCCTTATTTGCTTTCAGCTTTACTTAGCTTATGGTCCACGGCTATGGTAATTCTACAATGATGTAAGCGACCGCACAGCTACAATAGCAATTTAAATTCTTATTTTTAATATTTATAGAAAGCATAGTCTATTAGCCAAATTAAAAACAACCAAAACTTTCTGTTCTGTCTAAAATAAAACAAAGCAAAAGGTTTATTTTTTACTTTATTTTTTTCTTTTTCCAAAAGTGCCCTTTTAATGTCTGCCTAACTCTCTGTTTAATGTCTGCCTAACTCTCTGTTTAATGTATGGCTGACTCTCTGTTTAATGTCTGCCTGACTCTCTGTTTAACGTCTGCCTAACTCTCTGTTTAATGTCTGCCTAACTCTCTGTTTAATGTCTGCCTAACTCTCTGTTTAATGTCTGCCTGACTCTCTGTTTAATGTCTGTCTAACTCTCTGTTTAATGTCGGCCTAACTCTGTGTTTAATGTCTGCCTAACTCTCTGTTTAATGTATGCCTGACTCTCTGTTTAATGTCTGCCTAACTCTCTGTTTAATGTCTGCCTAACTCTCTGTTTAATGTCTGCGTAACTCTCTGTTTAATGTCTGCCTGACTCTCTGTTTAATGTCTGCCTTACTCTCTGTTTAATGTCTGCCTACCTCTCTATTTAATGTCTGCCTGACTCTCTGTTTAATGTCTGCCTAACTCTCTGTTTAATGTCTACCTAACTCTCTGTTTAATGTCTGCCTGACTCTCTGTTTAATGTCTGCCTAACTCTCTGTTTAATGTCTGCCTACCTCTCTGTTTAATGTCTGCCTGACTCTCTGTTTAATGTCTGCCTAACTCTCTGTTTAATGTCTGCCTGACTCTCTGTTTAATGTCTGCCTTACTCTCTGTTTAATGTCTGCCTACCTCTCTATTTAACGTCTGCCTGACTCTCTGTTTAATGTCTGCCTAACTCTCTGTTTAATGTCTGCGTAACTCTCTGTTTAATGTCTGCCTGACTCTCTGTTTAATGTCTGCCTACCTCTCTGTTTAATGTCTGCCTGACTCTCTGTTTAATGTCTGCCTAACTCTCTGTTTAATGTCTGCCTAACTCTCTGTTTAATGTCTGCCTGACTCTCTGTTTAATGTCTGCCTAACTCTCAGTTTAATGTATGCCTGACTCTCCGTTTAATGTCTGCCTGACTCACTGTTTAATGTCTGCCTAACTCTCTGTTTAATGTCTGCCTAACTCTCTGTTTAATGTCTGCCTAACTCTCTGTTTAATGTCTGCCTGACTCTCTGTTTAATGTCTGTCTAACTCTCTGTTTAATGTCTGCCTACCTCTCTGTTTAATGTCTGCCTGACTCTCTGTTTAATGTCTGCCTAACTTTCTGTTTAATGTCTGCCTAACTCTCTGTTTAATGTCTGCCTGACTCTCTGTTTAATGTCTGCCTAACTCTCCGTTTAATGTATGCCTGACTCTCCGTTTGATGTTGGCCTAACTCTCTGTTTAATGTCTGCCTAACTCTCTGTTTAATGTCTGCCTAACTCTCTGTTTAATGTCTGCCTAACTCTCTGTTTAATGTCTGCCTAACTCTCTGTTTAATGTCTACCTAACTCTCTGTTTAATGGCTGCCTGACTCTCTGTTTAATGTCTGCCTTACTCTCTGTTTAATGTCTGCCTACCTCTCTATTTAATGTCTGCCTAACTCTCTGTTTAATGTCTGCGTAACTCTCTGTTTAATGTCTGCCTGACTCTCTGTTTAATGTCTGCCTACCTCTCTGTTTAATGTCTGCCTGACTCTCTGTTTAATGTCTGCCTAACTCTCTGTTTAATGTCTGCCTAACTCTCTGTTTAATGTCTGCCTGACTCTCTGTTTAATGTCTGCCTAACTCTCAGTTTAATGTATGCCTGACTCTTCGTTTGATGTTGGCCTAACTCTCTGTTTAATGTCTGCCTAACTCTCTGTTTAATGTCTGCCTAACTTTCTGTTTAATGTCTGTCTAACTCTCTGTTTAAGGTCTGCCTCTCTGTTTAATGTCTGCCTGACTCTCTGTTTAATGTCTGCCTAACTCTCTGTTTAATGTCTGCCTACCTCTCTGTTTAATGTCTGCCTGACTCTCTGTATAATGTCTGCCTGACTCTCTGTTTAATGTCTGCCTAACTCTCTGTTTAATGTCTGCCTCTCTGTTTAATGTCTGCCTAACTCTCTGTTTAATGTCTGCCTAACTCTTTGTTTAATGTCTGCCTCTATGTTTGATGTATGCTTAACTCTATGTTTATTGTCTGCTTAACTCTTAGTTTAATGTTAGGTTAAAATACAGTCTGTGACGAGACTAAAACTCATGCTTTTGACATTCAGTATAGTACATCAACACTCTGACATCCGCACCAATCAATCATCTTAAAGCATTTCTGAAAGATCGTACCTATTCCCTGAACCTTCTTAACATACGATCTCACACAGTAAATTCAATCTTAAGTATAGCTATAGACATAACTAGGTAATTTTTCTTTATATTTTGGCTGACGGTCATTATAACATCACAATTATATATTTAATTGCAATGCTATAGTGACCACTGTACATACGGTTGGTATTATCAAGGTCACCATCACAATCATGCATCATAATTATGTATTCAATTGTGATGCTATGGTAACCACTGTACATACGGTTGGTATTATCAAGGTGACCATAACAATAATGCATCACAATTATATATTCAATTGTGATGCTATAGTTACCACTGTGTATACGGTTGGTATTATCAAAGTGACCATAAAAATAATGCATCATAATTATATATTCAATTGTGATACTATAGTTACCACTGTACATATGGTTGGTATTATCAAGGTGACCATAACAATAATGCATCACAATTATATTTTCAATTGTGATGCTATAGCTACCACTGTGTATACAGTTGGTATTATCAAGGTTACCATAACAATAATGCATCATAATTATTGAACAGATTATTATGAAAATTATGCTTATGCTAATCGCTGGATCAATCAGTTTTCTGTTTTACCGTTTTGAATGTCGATCCGATGTTGACTGGTTTTTCCAACTTGTATTATTTTTCATGGAAGCGCGATTTGTTTAGCTTTTAGCACAAAGCAACGCCTTTCAGATAATCGTTTCATATTGTAAATCATCACCCGATATTTTGTGGATGATACCTAAAGCTTACTAGTGTTAATGTCCTTTATTTAACGTTACAAGTTGACAGCTTTATACATGTCTACCGAAAGCAAAATAAATGTCGTTTTCCCACGCAACCGGTAAACAGAATTTTGGTCGTTTCACCAGCCAAAGGGTTAAAACTGTAAACTGTCTGAGCAAAAAACATAGAGTTAGTAGAAAGCAGAATGATGTGTTTTATTTAGATTAAAACTAACTCAATGTACCTGTGAACTGCCTGAGCAGAATGTGAAATTTTAATTTTATATATCTAGAGAGACATTCACAACAGGTAGGTTTATTTTCTTGTTTTGTATTAGAGTTGACTATAACTGTAGATAAACTCACTGAAGGAGCAGTATGATGAAATAGAGAAGGAGGTGCTTGAGAACAGGCAGAAGTCTAAAGTACAGATTATTGACTTCCTGGAGGATGTGGTCCTTGATAAATGGAGAAGTCTCAGAAATCACAGAGATATGTTGGAGACTAAAATCAAACATTCTCCCCCAGTATGTAAATATTTGAATATCTAAAGTAGTACTATAATAGTGGAGGTGGAATTCAAACAAAGCCTGGAATTGTATTTTGCCAATGGCTCATCAAAATTTTGGGGAAATATATGTTCGCTTTTTTTACAGCTGAAGTGAATATTGCTTATTTTTTGCCTTCATTTTTGGTGGAGCAATAAAAGTTACTGCATCCAAAAGGTTTATACCTTTTAGATGCAGTAACTCTGCTAGTTTACTAAAAACTTCTCAACAATCTCCTAAAAATATGCATTAAAAAACTGAGAAATATCTCTACCAGTTGATATTTGTTGCTTACACTTAACTTGCAATGATTTTAAATCTTTCACAACCATCCTTGTACAAATTTAGCTATCGACTTAGTGCCAGCCATTTTACCAAAAAATTGCCGATATTGCTTCAGGATATGTGTACAATATTCTTTTAAATTCAAACTTCATCTAGAACATTTTTGTAACATATTTTATTTTGCCAACATTTTAACTAACACTGTTATGCAAAGAATTCATTGTATCTATACTTTGTGCAATAATAAAGCTATGTGAAGCAATCGCTCTGAAGCTAAGACGATACTCCACAATGTTACTTACTCTTACAAAACTATTGCTTTCACCACTATCAGAGTCTCTGCTGGTACTTTAATTATATGTATAATAACAAAAATCTTAATCTGAGTTGGCTATAACCTCACCAACATAAGTAATTACCCGTTTTCTTACCCGCATGGTACTTAGCAAAACTTACACAAAAATTGTTCAATTTTAGGTTAGTAGTTCTCAAACAAACGTTTTAAATTGCTTCGTTATTTTAGGCTAATTTTATACATGTAGAGGTATCTTCAAACAAATCTTTCAATATCATAAAAGTCCTAAAGACTGTGGGTTATGTTGTCAACGACTAATAAAATGAAGTAACTACACAATTGCGGGGAAAGTCGCAAAAATGTGTCTACAGCAGTCGACCACAGAAAATGCATAAATGCGTCTACAGCATCGAAAGGGTTATAGCCTGTGTCCTGCTTTGCATTTTGTTAGAGCTTTCAAATTTTATTTCTTTCTTTTTGAAGACAAATTTTTACTTTGTATCAATATTTACTAATATTGCATAAAGTTTCACTGCACTTATTGATACGTTTGCTACAGTTTGCAACCAAAACTAACTTTTCATGTACAATATATTAGGGGTTACGATCGTCGATCAATTGTTTGATGGGATTAATGTAATGCTGCTATCAAATAATAGACTATAAATCTGCTAGTTTTAAGTTGTATAATGATAAACCATCATATGCTACAAATATATAATCATGAACCAGTCACATACACAAAGCATAATACAGTCATACTTCGACTTACGAGCTTAATGCGTTCCGAGACTGAGCTCGTATGATAATTTACTCGCATGTTGGTGCAATTTATTTATATATAGAGCAATTAAATATATATTAATTAGTTTCCATACTCTAAAAAAATGCAAATAAAACACGCAAAACAAGATATTGTAACAGAAAGAACATGTTGGTTGTTGTCCTAACTTACCACAAGCTTTTAAAAAGCAACAAATAAGAAATAATGCAAGGAAATGTGATTAATTAAAATGTAAAATGAAATACATACAATAGCAGCTAACGCTAGTATTTGCCAGAGAGGGAGATATCCTAGGAAGTTATAGAGAGTTATTCTTCATTACAACAGTTGACTTGATAAATTTGGATTTTATCAGTTTTAAAAGACAAACTTAGAAGCAAACCTAAAAGCAAACTTTCATTTTTAACTTAACGTAATTAAAATCTCTTCGGCGTTCATAGTTAGCAGTTTCTCGCTGGTTAGCTAATTTGTGTTAGTCTTGCTTTCACAACTAGCCGGCCGTTTTAAGATAAACCTATCTGAGGACCTTGGCCTTTGTCGCCCTTTCAACACGTTGCGATTAGGACGAACACAGGTGTCGTCCCAAACGGTTAATGTACGACCACTAGCCAACTTGTCTGAATGTTTATAGTTTGATAGATAGTGCCGGCCTTTCACACAGCATCGTTCAGTTACGCTGTCACCGGCCAATTGTTATCTTTTATCCAATGCCTGAGAAGTCTCTGCGCCGTTTAGAAACTATGGTTAGTCCATTTGCGAACTAAATAAATGCCCTGAATACAATCCTTCTGTTTGATAATTGTGGATGTATTTCTGTCATATTGCTGAGCTAGCTCAATCACACATGCACATTTCGCATATTTTTCGATAATTTTTCGTTTTATATCAATTGTTATCATTTGCTTTTTCTTTGCATTTCATCTTTCATTTTACTGGCAAAATTTTGGTCTACGCACTGTACTTTTAATTCACATAATTCTGCACTGAAAATCGCGCAAAAAACACGGTACAAAAAGTATAACCTGAGCAGTTAAAAAATACAGAGTGATGCTGTTCTCATAAAACACCTCCGGCATACTGTACTTGGCAACTGACTCACGTGCTCGTATCTCAAACTCGGCTTGTATGTTAGTGCTAAAACTTGCTTAAAAGCTGGCACGTATCTCAAGTTTCTCGTACGTTGGAGCACTCGTAAGTTGAAGTATTACTGTAATATTACAAACAGAAAGGAAAATTAATGTTTATAAAACAAAAATAATTGCATAGTTTGCTCAGATCGCTGTGTTCTGATTGTTGCTTTCGATAGAATGAACGTTTCCTGGTTGTCCAATGCCTTCCACAATATCTTCTGACCTCAACTTTTCTTCTGCACTGCTGAACTAGTTGGTATTATAGCGTTCAAATATGTCTCTTGGCAAAACTTTTAGACGCGGCTATTAGCACAAATGCAACACGTAAATGTTTCACTCGCCAAACATAACTTTTAACCTAAATTATTCGTTCATCTACCATCAAAAATTTAAATCGTTTTTACATACATGCAATTCAATGTATCAAAACTGTGTTAAACAAGGAATTGTTTACCTGAGACAGTCATTAGTTATTTTCATTGGGTGCCTTTCAAAGTTAAAAAAATTCCAAAAGCTCTGACATTGGACAACAAGAGATTTGATTATTATGAAAAAAACGAAAAAAACGAACTTTTAAACTACATATCATGAGAAAGGTGTTTTGAGTAACTGAAATAAATTAGAAGAGATAAAAAATAGCTGTAAAGGCTTTTAAACTTTGCCAAACAACTTTTACACTTATGTTTCCTCATATCATCAAGAAAATGTTTTGTGCAGGTCAAATAAATTAGGAAAAATAAAACAGCTATAAAAAGTTTTCGGTGTAAATGCAATACAATTAGCAAGAAATGGCCAATTTAAGTTGCTTTTGCTATGATTTCAATAACAGATCATTCAGTGATACAATTAATACGAGCTGAGTAAACAAAATAAAAATCCTGAATATGTAGAATTAATTTTCATAAATCTTGCATAGAAGTGTGTGTCTATAAAAAGGCTACTGTTCCACTAAAAGCTATCTATCAAAACTTTGATTACAGAAACACTGCAACTATACGGAGACCTTTCCCGTGGGGACAATTTAATGGTTCGTCCAAAAAGAAATGGCCCTGACCTCAGATATAGTAATTGAACCTACACTGCTTCATACACTACTTGCCGCATCATAACACGTTGCCATATTGGTAACATAATCGGCGTGCGCTACAGCCATAGCCGGAATGCATACAGACAGACGATATACAACAGCATATTTTGAAAAACATAAATATCCATAGATATTTCTCAAAGTTTGTCTATTTTCTGTGGTCCTTCAGTATGTCCAGCTATGGCTATCAGAATAGCTGTAGCCGGACCACGCGTAAGCAACATAATGGCGCACAGTCATTGAAAGCCTAGTCTTAGCAAGCTCACGGAAACTTTCCATTGGCAAGGGCCTGCCACTTGCGGGAGAGTTGGCTGCCAGCAGGTGGCAGGCAACTCTCCCTACATCTCATCGTTTATAAGTTGATTTCAGTACCATCTTCCATTGGCAAAGCACCAAGCTAATAGCAAGTGGTAGGCAACTCTCATTACTTCCTATTGTTTATAAGCTGACTTTCAATACCCGTGCAACGCCGGAAGGCACAGCTAGTCTGTATTAGTGCTGGGCACGAGTACTTATTGCCCAACAGGTGTTTGGAGTATCAGGTTTGTTGATACGGATTTTAAGTTTTAATTATATAAACTTTAGACATATCTTAAAGTTTACAAAGCAGTTATATTTTTAATCAATTTATCTATTTTTTACTAATTTATCTACTGAAACTTGTACTCGAAACTTTAACAAACAGGCTGTTGAAAATTCAAGAGCGCAGGACGCCATAGACCGAGTTTTTGTTCACTTTACTCAATGGATCCGTGTACCAAAACCTGAACTCGCCTGTCAAAACCCGAACCAACCAAATCAAATTGCTCAAACTTTCTATTACCCGATACTCGAAAGAAGACAAACCAACTAGTTTATATATATAAGATATATTGTATATAAATATAGAAATACGATTTTGTGGGAACTTTTTTAATCATCACTTCATTTTATGAGTTCATAAAGATCAGACTGGCGGTTAACTCTTCCGCTACGGCAAGTCGATGCATCGGCTTGCGCAGTAATAAAAGTAGAGACCGTAAGCCGATGTATCGGCTTATCAATAAGGTATCACTTTTCTTTTCATTATGAAATATACACATTAACTAGGCTAATCAAATTATGTTTACAACGAAACAACCTTGCTGCCACCTGCGTGAAATTATTAGAAAAACTTTGGCTCCACAACTTCATTTCTAATTATTTTTCAAAACAGCAAAACCAGATCGTTATTCTCATGGCAATAAGAAACACATCGCATTTGTTCAGAGCTAGGAAAAACTACGAGAGTAGTATATACTAAACAACTTTATACTTATCTTGTAGAAAGTTCTTTTCTGAATAAGATGCCTTTTACAGTAAAACAATATCTGAGTATTTATTCTCGAGATATCGCTTAAATACAAGAGGTACATCATTTTTTTCGAAAATCTTTTTGAATTAATTTGGGCAAAATAATTAATCAGTCAGAATTTAATGCGGTAGCAAAAGAGTTAAACTGGTGGTAAGGTGGATGTGGTGTTCAAACAAAGGGTGGTGCCCTACTTTTCAATTCTTCTCTCATAGTGGCCATCAAATAGAGGTGACATTCAAATAGAGGTGACGTTCAAATATATGTTTTAATGAATAGATATTTTATTGAGTAAACGCTTGGTATGTTGGATTATTTGATGGCTCTTTTAGAAAGTAGAGGGCTGGTAGAGTCCTTTACAATATCACTTTTATGTTTGTACCAAAATGTACAAATATCGTTCATCAAAACTTTGAATGCGATGAGCCTCTGCTGCAACAGTAACCTCTTTTATACACACACTTCTATGAACTCCCTTTTGTATTTTTTTCTTATTTCATTTAATTTGCATAAAATAAATTTCTGATAGAAAGTTTAAAAGTTAGAATTTTATATGTTGTACATGTTAAATAAAAATATGGTTTTGACACATATAATTTATGTCATCATATACATCGTTTACATTTTTTGTATTTGGTAAATAGGTCATCATCTCAGAAGCCATGGTTAATTCAATTGTCTGAGATTCAGAGTTATCAACACTAGAAAAATGAGGAAATTCTCAGAGTTATTTTGCAAAAGGAATTTTGCTTCTAGCTCCAAAACAGCAGACTTTATGGTCAATAAACTGAATGCATGTTTACCATTAGTGCGAAAACATAGTTCTTAAAAAACTGGTGTTAAAATTTGAGAAACGAAGCCAATGGACAATCTTCTTCACAATCCAAAATGTCATAGCAACCAATATCAAGATGTTGTGAGATTTATTTAGATTTTTGTATTTATATATATCAGACCTGTCAACTTGGTGCTACGCAAATGAGGGAGAAATTAGCCTCTATAGCCTCGCACTAGCTGAAAAGTTTTGAAATAGAGACCTAAGCAGGTAAACATTGTATTTCAGCTCTGAAATTATACCGAAGTGAACTACAAAAATATAAAAAAAATCATGGGCGACTTTTACGAACTTAATGTTTTAAATTTTTGTTCTGCAAAAAAACATTGTAACATATCCGTGGTGATGAAAATAACAGAAACATAAAACTCTCAAAAGTTTACTGTAAATGAATTTGGTAATTAGACGGGCATGCTACATCATCTCTATGTACATTCGGGTCTGCACTGATTTGAGATGAGGTAGCTGCTGCTCCTTGATGTTTCAAGTTGTAGGTTTTGGCTGACTTTTAAGACTTTTGAGTAGGTCAGCTTTCAACTCTGTTTCAAAGCAGCAGGTACAATGACAGGACGATACATCCTAACTACCCTTAGTGCTTGATGCAATGAAGGGCCATTCTTTGGTTCAATCCGGTTAAAATTTTGCTGCTTACTTGAGTTTTTTGGACGTGACTGAATGGTGGATCGTATCTTGCGACATCGAAACAAGAAAATTTCAAACCCATGCAAACAGTCCACCCAAATGGCTATACATATGAACTTTTGCTTTGACCTAGGTGGCTCGTAAGCCTACAAAAAACAAGTGTTCTGAAATATTCGAGTGCCTAGTTCAAAGGCCATAAAATTACCAAACGATAATACTATGCACGAAGTCATAAAAAAGTATTTTTGTCGATACAGAGAGTCTTTTGTTATCATTAGATTACACACATCGTGTTAATGCTATAGCAACTGATAGATAAATGGCTTGGTAGTTTATACTAGAGCACAAAACATAAATCCGGGAGTATACCGCGTGATTTTATTTTTGCGGGAAGGTAATTTCACTTCCGGCCGGGGTCCTGCAAAATCTGGGAGAATTGACAGCCCTGATTTATATACAAAAATGTTCCTGAATTTAAACATCTAAACATATTTTATCTAGCTGTCATAGAAATAGCTGTATATCTATCAGAAAATGTATTTCTTATTAATAATTTTTCAGGTGTTCAAAATGGCTTGGCAGTATCACGATTTTGGGCACAGCCATAGTATCACCAAAGATTTTTTTAGAAAGATAATAACAGTCACATTTGCACACCATTGGACACCATATACTTCGATCTGGTAGAATCGAATAATTATTCTTATAATTAAATCTTATAATATTCTAATCATTGTCATTCAAAAATATCATCGTCATTCCTGTTACTTTCACTGCTTTCGACATCAGGAATACCAAAAATTAAAAGTGTCCGAAATGTTAGAGTTATCTTAAAAACCGGCAAAAAAAATTGATTACTTCTATCGAACACCATTTTTCAGTGCTTCCTGTTTAGCGAAGCAACGGTTTCAAATTTTTTTTTAAGGGTTGGACACTTCCATTGGCTGAACTTACTTCAGATTCAGAAATGTCACTCTTCGATTAGTCTAGAGACACATGTTGCAAAAATCGTTACCAATTTCATAAATTCAGTTAGTGCAGCTTCAAAGTCGGATAACTCGAATTTGTGATTTGCGACTAAACCGTGATTTCTGAGATTGTGACGCATATACACACTTTTATTAGACTACAGAAAGTTATAATATAATACCATTGGACATATTTATGCGTGTAAACAATCAAGAAAAATCAGTTCAGTTACGTGAAATCAAAAGGAAGTGGATGGGTTTTGTGAATAAACAGTTTAGCCTTTTTTAACATGTACAAATGCTAATTGGCTTTAAACCTAAACGTTGTATTCTTTGCTATCAACCAAATTTCTAGCTTTGTCACAATAGCTTATACACATGTTGTTTGTCTATGTCAAGCTTATAATATTTTTTAATACATTGAGCATGTAGGATGACATTGTGAGAGGATTCAAGGAGCTGAAGGAACAAATGGACAAATTTATTGTGGAGGAGTTGCCTAAACTGGAATTGGAAGGTCAACTCGAACTAAAGCAAACAGGTACAATGAAACATGGATAACTCGCCCTCGGATATAGCGTACACATGGTTAACTCGACTGGATTTGCTTGGTCCGTTCCCACGCAATGATAAATGGCTCTATATAACTCGAACTCAACACTGTTAATTCGAACTGTTTTTTGCCCAACGGCTACCGAAACGGTTGCTATCGCTTTAGAAAATCACTTTATTTCAAGCCATAGAGGTAAACCTCAACTTTTCGTAATTCATAAGAGTCGTTACTACCTCCATTAGCAAAATATTTTTGTCAACGACTGTTCTAAAGGTTTGGTAAAATTTGATTTATACGTACTACTATACGATGAATAGCTCGGGCTAGCCGGGTCACGGGTGCAAGGATTTTCGCCACGCACATACAAAACAAAAACAGCATGTTGTTTTTGTTTTGTACTTGCATGGCGAAAATCCTTGAGTGCGTGACCCGGCTAGCCCGTGATGAATAGTTTTCCGACGTGGATTCCGAGTTGAATCAACGTCGGAATGTTGAATGTTTAAAACGCCTTAAAAATTGTAATTAAACGTATACGTTGTCTTAGCTAAAAAAAAACATTCATCATTTGACCTATACACAGAATACGTGTGTACATTCAATAAGTATCCATTCAAAAAACGTTAGCGATATACAATGTACCGTTAAACCTCGTAAAACTTTTAATTGAACTGCCTCGGAGTGTTGCTCTTAACGAATGCCAGGTAAAGTAAGGTAATCTTTGGATAAACTTCAAGAAAAATCGGCAAAATTGATCGTGGGTAAAACGCTCAAAAGAAAAATATGTCTTTCCTTCTGAGCATTTCAGCAACGATCAAGTTTTGCCAATGTCAATCTAAAAAACGTCCTGGCAATAACATCACCTCAAACAACAAACCAATCTCAAGTGATAAAAAATCTCTATACTTTTTGATAAAAGCGTTTTAAACTTTACATTAGAAGCATTTAATTTGAAACAAGCCATTTGTGCTTTTGATTAATATTATAGTTTGTATATGTTCATGTATCTACTAATAAATAAGTAAATACATGGACTTGTGACAGTGCTCTGATAACTTGAACACTCTGATAATTCGAACACTTTTGCTCGGTCCGTTGAAGTTTGAGTTATCCGAGTTTCACGGTATATTACAATAATCAAAATAAATGATAAAAGTTATAGTCTATACTAAAACTTCTACCATATTATTTATGTTAAGAGTTGACTTGCAAAAAAATTCACATTACAGTTGTTTGGTATCAAAAGGTTTACCATGTCCTACTCTGTTGTGTTGTAAGTGCCAAATATGTGGAAATGTGATTACAAGCTCTTAAAAGCTCAAAAACGAAAAGCCGCCGTAGATTGGAATCTCTTTATTTTGATGACATAACCACGAATTTTGGTTATCTTCTTGTCACGTATGTTCTCACGTAAATTGAAAGGCCAATACGAAGCTCAATATAAAACTTATCGTAGTACTAGTTTATGACAAACACTTCGGGTTACACTAAAGACCCCGTATCAAATATAAATGCTCGCTTACTTTACAGTTTTGTTTCGGCATTATTCAATTATCAAGTCGTAATCTGATCATGTGACCCAATAATTCGCAAATAATTTTTGCAGCACTTTTTGATTATCACAGGTGACTAACAGGCTTGCCATGATTATCAGACAATGATATGTACTCCTTCGAGCTAAGTTTAAAAAGTCTAACAATTATTTACGGTATTTTTATTTTTTAGTATATTTGTGAAAATATTTCGACGAATAAGGTTGCAAGAAAGTGTAAACAGAAACCATCTCTCACAACTACATCACATTTGAGCCGTTTTGGAAAGGAAATCCAAACTATGGCAGTGGCTGTGATTTTCTGTTGGTTTTTGAGCTTTTAAAAGCTTGTAATCGCCTTTCAACTTATTTGGCACCTACAACACAACAGAGTAAGACACGGTGACTATTTTCATATCAAATAACGGTAATGTGAATTTTGTTGCAAGTCAACCTTTAAAGATAAGTCTAGAGTCAAATTTTTATGTTTACAAGTGAAGAAGCGATCTTTAGTAATTGCTCTGAAGGTGAGCTGTGTTGAAAGACATGTTAGCTATACAAGCTCAACGTGACAAGTCAAATTATGCAGTAAATTGTGCTGGCTTTTAAAATAGGACAAGGGATGAGTCAACCATGACTACTAGAAGAAAATCGGTAATTAGCCTATTTGCATACTAATTATTTAAATACAAAGTACGATAAAAAAATGATATTTTTTCTCCAATCTTTCAATAATCAACAAATCTTTACAATTTATCTCATATTTGCCTGGAATTTAATGGAAATGATAAACACAATGAAAATGCAGGGATATGCACACTCTACTCTCAGGCTATGATAATAAATAATGATAAATTGTTACAGTATCTTTGGTCGCAGAGCTAGTTAAAATTGTACAGTCTCATTTACATGCAAGCTATAATCTCAGGTTAAAATAGACATGATAGACACACTGTTAAAATATCTGTGCGCTGAGCTAGTAAATTTTAGCATGTCTCTACATGCATGATCTGCTCTCAGGCTAAAATATCATAGAAGCACTGTTACAGTATCTATATTTGAATAACTCTCATATTTATCTCTTCAAAACATTTACAACCTCTAAATTTTAGTCAGTTGATAATAGACTTTGTTTTTATGTAAGAATATGTATTTCTATTCTTACTGTTTTCATATTACAAAATTTAACATGGTAAACTTTCTGATGTCTCTGGTAGATGATTTGAACCAACGAGTAATTACGTCTTAATTATTTAAATTAAATGAGTAATTAAGTAATCTGTCTTTACTCTTTTCTAGGATGTGTGCCGCGCCACCTGCATACAAATATTTTATTACACCTTGTAAGCACGTCATTATGTTATTATATTATTAATGTTTCAGGTCAAAAGTGTGAGATTGAGTTGAAGATTGTTTCAGCTGATGACATAGTAGTTAACAGGAACCAGCGCTCTGTAGTTCCTCAACAACCACAACTTCCTTTATCCCCTCTTCCAAAGTCTATAACTTTACTCAAATCCATAAAACTACCATCAAAGCCTGTATCAGTATGTCATCATGAAGGAGTTACATATGTAGGATTGGATAATGGTAGATTCAGTAGAATTGATAGCAACTACAAGCTGCATAACTCATTCATCTCTACTTCTGGTATTGTTGAGTCTATCAGCCTCCATAAGAACAGACTATACATATTGTCTCGTAGTAAACCTCTCACAGTAAGTGTCTATGATCTGTCAGGGCAAGTGATCAAAACCTGGCAGCACCCTTATCATGGCTTTCACTGCAGCATGCTGACTGTAGCAGCAGGTAATGTGGTGGTTGCTGATCCTCCTAACAAGAGACTAACTATTTATTCTCTCACTGGTAAGACTCTGCGTAACGTCAGCTGCCCCTTTTGAGTAATTATAGTGAGGTCTCGATATGCGCTGGACATGGTGATGATGTCATCATAGCTGACTGTGAGGCAAATGAAGTCATCAGACTTAACATCACCACTGGGAATGTCATGTGGACTTTCAACCATCCTGATCCTCCACAAGGTCTGGTGTGCTATGGAGACTACATACTGGTAGCTGCATGCGACAGCAATATCATCTACACACTCAGCTATGCTACAGGTAAGTTGTATGTATGAGGTGCTGGTTAGTAATATTCATTGAGAGTTTTATGTTAGCTTCAATTATACAGAGTGGTTATTAAGTTGTTCTGTCAGGATCAGTTCTTATGAAGTATTTCATAATTTAGTAATGAGAGTAATTTAGAGCTTTTTTCGCGAAAATTGATTAAAAATTTAGAAAATTCTTAGCAATTCAGTTACAACTAATTTTAAATACATCATCACTTCATTTATGATATTTAAAATTAAATAATATTATGTTATAAACTTACACAACTTGAGTAAATGATCATGGAGATAGTTCCTTTGGTTCTTCTCCAATGTAAAATACATGGAAAGTAGTTGATTGTTTATAACTAGCTCACAGGTACTCCCATATGTTAGATATTTACTGCATGATTTCTCATCTGTAAATTAATCTTATGCTACATACAGGTTTGCACAAGTAAACAAAAAAAAATGTGACAACTTTCTTCTAGTAAATTTGGCAAACATCCAAATGAAACTCTAATCAAATATTTTATAGAGCAAGCAGGTCATAGCCTGTCTTGACAAGCTGTTGTTTTTGTGTGGTTGGCCCCCCCCCCCACCCCCCCCCCCCCCCGTCGAGCGGCGAGCAACAACAGCTTGTCACAAGACGTACTGCACCTGATGCATCAGCTGCACTTATAGGGAGTTGTTCTCTTCCGTCTACGCGGCTTAGCCGCGATGTTATGTCCGTCGCTCCATTGGTAATCATAACGGATTTCACGTCAAAAATTTATGTAGAAAAAAAACCAGATTACAACAGGTAACCAAAGACCAGTTTTTGTGATAAACTTTAGTAGAACTTAAGAATAAAATAAACTTAAAATAAAATCCATAAGAACAAATAAAACTGACTGATACAAAAATAGAAATAAAACTGACTGAGCGCACAAATAACGACATGTTTAGTCGCTGTTGTTGCCTAAGTTCTCAAATTGTAACAAAGTTTACTGCAGAGAGGGGTCGCCAGCTAAACGTTCTTATCTTAATTGTTCTGCATAACTTTTTCCGTGAAATCTGTTATGATTACCAATGGAGCGACCGGATTAACATTGCAGCCAAGCCGCGTAGACAGAAGAGAACAACTCCTTATAAGTGCAGCTGATGCATCAGGTGCAGTACGTCTTGTGACAAGCTGTTGTTGCTCGCCGCTTGACGGGGGACGACTACGCGAAAACAACAGCTTGTCAAGACAGGTTAGCAGGCCAGGGCCCAGGTACCAGCTTGTTGCTTAAAGGTGGACTTGCAACAAAGTTCACATTACAGTTAGTTGATATGAAAAGATTCACCATGTCTTGCTCTGTTGTGTTGTAGGTGCAAATTATGTGGAAATGTGATTACAAGCTCTTAAAATCTAAAAAACGAACAGTTAATCGCAGCCACACGAGACCGCCGTAGTTTGGATTCTCTTTCAAAAACGGCTCAAATATGATGTAGCTGTGGTAGATGGTTTCTGTTTACACTTTCATGCAACCTTATTCGTCGAAATATTTTCACAAATATACTTCAAGCATTCAATAAAGCCATATCTATTGTTCTTACGCGTCTGTTTTTTCGCCATTGTAATCCTGTCATTTTTAGCAGGGATATCTTATAACTTACCATAAAAATTTTTTTAATTTTTTAGCTTTAGCTTGAATGAGTACATATCAATGTCTGACAATCATGACGAGCCTGTTGGTCACTGGTAATAATCGAAAAGTGCTGTAGAGATTATTTGCCAAGTATTGAGTCACATGATCAGATTATGACTTGCCGATTAGACCAAACCGAGAGAAAACTGTAAAGTAGCGAGCATCTATATTTGATACCGTGTCTTCGGTAAAACCCGAAGTGTTTGTCATAAACTAGTGCTATGATAAGTTTTATATTGAGCTTTTTATTAGCTTTCAATTCACGAGAGAACTTCACGTGACAAGACAATAAATAAATTTCATAACTACATCAGAGAAATAAAGAGATTCCAATATATGGCGGCTTTTCGTTTTTGAGCTTTTAAGAGCTTGTAATCACATTTCCACATATTTTGCACCTACAACACAGCAGAGTAAGACACGATGAACCTGTTGATACCAAATAACTGTAATGTGAATTTTGATGCAAGTCAACTTTTAAAGGTTACAGTCAATCCTTGACTTACACCTTAATATAAACTTCAACATATCTGTATTGATGAAAATTAACAACTGACAATAAAAACTTGTTTGATTTATCAGCATTTCATTGGTTTTGATGCTTGTTTCCTTTTAAAACTTTTGATTGTGGAATAAATTAGTGAAAATACAATAAATTATCATAAAAATATGATCATCATCCTATGCCTATTCGTCATGAAAAAGGGTCATGTAAAGCAATAGAACAATTATACAAATGGATTTTACAGTAACATATGTGGCCCAGGCAGTCAGAATGTACAATCGTGCTGAAGCCACATTTTTGAGTTGTTTAAACAATTGAAATCAGCAAATTCTGAGGATTTTAATGCATTTTAAATTTTTTAAATTGGATTATTTATACCCAAGTTATGCAAGATTTAGTAGAGAAGGTTTCGTCATGAACTAGAACTGTTGTTTTGAGTTTAAGCAGGATAAAGTTGGTGATTCATGAACTGTAAATCATGGTATTTGTTTACAAATCAAAATGTCATAGCAACCGACCACTTAATCTCAACCTTTATTGATGAAACCTGGCATTATTCACAATAAAACCCTGAAAAAGATGATGGTTGCCTTTTTATCCCAATTCGATTGACGGTTGACCTCCCAGAGGTAATGGTTAGGTTAACAATATATGTGGCTAAAAGCTCACCGTCCTGGAGTTTTTCATTAAAAGGGTATGCTTCAAACTGGGCACTTCCCATCAAGCTATATTGCTCTGTCTGCATATAATGACAGTCCAACAACTTAACACAGTGTTGAAAGTGCATTCAGATTTGTCCACCTATACAGAAGGTCATGGTAAGGTCAAGGAAAAGTGACAACAGGGGGCATCAGGATGCGGACATATCTACCCATCAAGTGACCATTCAATCTAGAGCTCTTTTTATGTAGTTTAACACTCACGCAGTGTAGCACGAGTACGCTGCAGAGATTTATTGTAGTGCATTGGAGGGGTTTGTTTATTATGCTAGTGGCAATTTGTCCCAACACAACCATATTCAATGTTTCCTTCGGCAATTCTTGATACACAGTTCTAATGAGGCTTAAGGTCCGGCCACACGTAACGAATAATTCGTTCAATCTGACCGAATCCACGAATTTCACAGAATTCACAGATTTATTCTGCCGAATATCATAGATTCGTCTGAGCTGTGCATGCACACTGAATTCGTTAACGAAACGCGTTTAATTGGCTAACCAATTGTTTTTAGCGAGCACGATTCTAGTAGCTTTGACAAGTGGTATAGTCCAAGACACGTACGACGACCCACAATAAAAGTATGACTGCGATATGACTTGATATATACGATGCAACTGCCTATATGCGCTAGAGATAGCGGCTGTTTTTGCGACGAAGCATTTGCTGCATAAAAAGAAATTATAATTATTGAAAAAGAAATAATTCAAAGCTTCTAAAACATCTAAAAGAAAATTCTGGATACACGACGAGAAGTTCCTGTCATGGTGAACCAACGAGAGAGAACCAACAATAGCGCATATAGGCCGTTGCATCGTATGTATCAAGTCATATCGCGGTCATACTTTTATTGTGGGTCGTCGTACGTGTCTTGGACTATACCACTTGTCAAAGCTACTAGAACCGTGCTCGCTAAAAACAATTGGTTAGCCAATTAAAAACGTTTCGTTAACGAATTCGGTGTGCATGCACAGCTCAGACGAATCTATGATATTCGGCAGAATAAATCTGTGAATTCTGTGAAATTCGTGGATTCGGTCAGATTAAACGAATAATTCGTTACGTGTGGCCGGACCTTTAATTGTTCAGATGACATAAAACTAGCACATAATCCTTACATTTGCACCCACTCATTTGTTTGATGTCAACAGCTAGAATAAGAATGTTATCAGCAGTGATAGGCTGATCTTTGATAGGCGGTAATTTGATTTAATTCATTAGAATGACCGTTATTACTCGCATTATCATTTGCAGCCTCATATTGCGCAAGAAGCTGTATTTCTAAGGTTGCCCTATTATCACAACCCTCTTTCATCATCGCTTTCACTATGATCTGAGGCAGCTGACTCGGATTCTAAGTAGAAATACTCACCTAAATTAATAGCAGCAACGAGCCGTATTTGTTGCGGTGGTTTTATTTTGTTTTAGCCTGAAGCATCAAAACAGAAAATAGCCATATACATACGCGCACCCGTAGTTAGAGCCTATATTTATGATCTTGGGTTATGAAAAATTTCATAGCAACCACCGAAATAGGCATAGATAAATGGCAATTATGGGTTTATGATTGGTCAGACACAAAAATAAACAAGACCACGTGAAATAGCAGGGTTTAATTCACTATAAACTACTGTTTACTAAAATAGTGACGGTCAATCATACAATAGCGTAAAGCACGCTTATCGTGCTATTGTGAACAATCCAATTACCGCACGATTGTACATTCTGACGGCCGGGGTCACATATCTAGTTGTCATGTAAAAAGTGTGCCAGGGATGGTAGCTACAACAAATGACTCAGCCACACCCACCCACATTTTGGAGACTATGTTTTTGTTTTCGACGATATGACTGCTTATTGGCAAGATGAGGCTCTCTCGGATGACTTTCTTCCAGAAACACTATTTTATTGAGTTGATCAATTTGTTTAAAACTAATCAACGAGTTATAGTTAAACTGTATCAAGGTAGTTATAGTTTTTTCTTACTAAATGGTGGCCTACAGATAAATTGATTTTTTATCAAATATAACCTACAAGTTATCTCGTTTTGGCAAAATGGAAACAAATTTGTTTGCTATAACTTATAACATTATAATTTTAAATTAGAATAGCATTATCTTTTTAATAAAAGCACTGTCATGTAAAAATATTGTCAGGTACTCTCTATGAAGTGATTAGTCAGACAGCTATGTAATAAGAGTAGGTGTGATGATTGTACAGTAATAATAATTAAGATATTCATATACTTTTATTACAGGTGAGAAAGTATCAGAGATGAGAGATGATGGTATTTCTACCAACAGTTTCTAAGACCCTATCTATAGCCTGAGTGTTAGCGCTAACACCTTGGTAGTACCTCAGTGGCTGACTGATAAGGTGTTTTTCTATAAACTGAGTGAGAAATAAGGAATACATTCTAATGAATCGTCATATAACAATATTCATGATCTGGTTTCATCAAGACTGACTACTCTATAGTAAAGCTATACTAACAATATCATTATTATTATCATCATATTTTATCTTATATCAACTTTCTTAGCTACATGGCTGACTGTGATCGTAAACTGATTATCTAAATCTAATGTTAAGGTGATCAGAACATACCAATTGTTTGGTTCTATATCACAATATTTCTTTTTAAAGTATAGTATTTGTGTCCAACCTTAAATGTACATTTATACATGAAGTTAATATACTTTGAGATCATCAAATTGTACATTAGCAATGAGGCTGATAAACAGATCCATTATAAAGATGATTTTGAGTAATCTTTCTATATGGTATTTACCTCCCCTTTTATTTATATGTTGTAGCATATTAACATATCATGTAGAATTCATTTTTATGTAATATTTTTTGTAATGCATGAAAACTATTACGGGCATAGAAATCTACATGGGCATGTATAAGAAAATTGACAAGGACATGCGTATGGGCACTGACATTGGAATGATCATTGGTCTTAGGCATGAGCAGGAACATGGAACTGAATATCATCGATAGCTTGGGCTTAAAATTTGATGAAGACATGGATGTGGCCATAACCTTGGTTGCGAGCAAAAACCTGGCCATTTTCATAGACATGGATAGACATAAACAAGGTAATCGAAGTTAATGTCAGCACAAACCTAAAAAGAGTTGATAATCCATGCAATAATTCTGATTATTATGACAAGATATTCAGATCTGCTAACGATCACTCTGCCTTACTTATTATATAATTATATTATAGCTTATATGAAAATAGCTTTTATGCTTTCTATTCATTCCTTAATTTTAAAATCATGTTAATATTTTATTGTTACTTTTGTTGAAAAATGCACTAACTAAATAATATTTGATCTGAAACTATGCTTTGGTAAAACCCACTTTGTGTGTGTACGCGCACACAAAGTGCATACTATAGGGTGCATACTACAAGGTTCATACTATAGTGCATACTTACCATTTAATGTGTGCACGTACACACACACTTATCACGCACGCTCAGACGCACACACACACACACACAAAGTGCATACCATAGGGTGCATACTACATGGTGCATACTATAGTACATACCTACCACTAAATGTGTGCACGTACAACCGTATTCAACCGTTCAATTGGACGAGTGTGTGAACACTTAAACAGATGTATGCACATCTCTTCGCGCGCACCCTACACGCATCCCTTGTATTTGGGAACTGTGCATGCAGATGTGCACTCACAAGTGAATGCCCATGCCTGCACGCACATGCATACACATACCCACACGAATCACCTCACACTCACACACCAAGACACACATACCCAGTAACACAACCTGCAGGACAATCTTAATATAACAGAAATGTGGAGTTATCCTAACATGAGCACATTTGGTGGGTCAAAACTTTTGGTTCTCTCCGATCACCTGAATAAATCCTCCAGCTGTTTAAAAGCAGCTAATATTGTGATATGTTAATACTATTAATAATGATAAGAATTTTGATCAGGTGCCATAACTGAGTTACTATAACAAAGTGGGAGCTGAAAAGGAATTGCCGCCTGAGAGCGATTCCACTTTAACAAGTTTTGTGTAGAGGAGTACATTGTTAGTTTTAAAAGAACAACAAAGTGCATCTATGGGTTATCAAAATGGTAGGGTGCAAATTTGTCGGTAGAGGTCAACCTCAAATCCATTCGAAGCAAGGAAACCCAGTGTATATGTTGTTGTTGCAACTGTTGGAAAGCTGCAGCAACAATTATAGCTATTCACACATGCAGTTAGAAGCTGCTGCAGCTTTCAAATAAATATGATATCTTCAACTCTTGTTATGGAATAAAAATTTTACTTTTTACTTAAAATTGTAAAACGTTTGCATAAACAGCTCATTAACTGTTTGTTTTTGAAATCCAAATAAAATTCTAGGACTGAAAACTGGCTGTGTATATACATGCTTTCATATCCAAGGGAAAAGTAGTTTCAAATTTGTAAGTTTTAATTGGAAGCATAGAGGCAAATGAGCTGGGAAAAGCATCGTTTTAAAACAAGATAACTACAAGGAATTAAGAATGTGTGTATATCGCTACAGTTGATTTTCATAGAAGAGAGACAAAAACAAGAAAAGAGAAGAACAATGTTGAGTCTGTGAATTGAATAGACTGGTAAAATGAATGACATGTACAGTAAGACTTTGTAAGAATATTTGGTCTAAAATATAACAGTTTTATAAAATGTAACATCAAACAAAATTTATTATTAGTCACATAAAACTACAAGCAATTATAGAACTTTGGAAGTTTTATATATAACTCCTCTCTCATGCTAGCATTTATAATGTAACACATCAACACGTTTAATATGCTGAAAACTATTTAGATCCTAACCAGAGTGCCACATGTTCAAGACCAGTTTAATCACTATCCACAATATATCTTTAAGGTGATGATATCAAACATGATTACAAGATGACCAGAAGTTTACCAGTATACAGGTTTGTAGAATTGTCAAAAAGATAATCTTAACTTTAGTAAAAGTCATGCTCACTTGCTTTAAGCAATCGTTGAAAGTTGTAATAAATACTGCAATGTACTGGATTTGAACTCTCAACACTCAGCTCGCTAAACTCACATCATCGCACCTCCACGGAATGATAGAAATACAGCACATTAGTATATAGCCATATAGCATTAGGTCATATATAATATTTGGTCTAAAATATAATATTTTTAACATAAAACAAAATTACTATATAGTCATTGATAATCATATAGCAGATTACAATAATTGTTTGTATAATTATTACATTTGAACAACAGTTATACAGCAAATTGAACTGTACACGCATAGTTGTAATGTTATCACTAAAATAAGTCCTATTAACATGAATAAAACCGTCAACTAACAAAGTAGAGGTCGACATAATAAGTAGGTAAGCATTTTGAGTCACACAAGAACTATCAATGGTGCTCTTAAGGGTAATCAACACTTATTGTATCTGTGTCATATGTCTTTAGCAAATAACCACAATAAATTCTATACTAGGTATAACAACTTTGGCATTGGGGATCCCTAATGAGAAAATGTGATAAGGAAAAAATAGCTAATGGACTAAATAATAATTACATGATCAAAGTACAGGAATAAATATATACAGTGCACCCTCGAGATACAATTACCCTGATATACAATTTCTTCACCTTACGAAGTCAAACATTGTGATATCTTCACCTCGCTATATGAATTTTATTTCACCATACAATTTTGAGAAAAGTTTCGCCCGAGTTAAAATTTGGCGGTTGGCGTGGTCATAACGCACGTCAAAATAAAAAAGACACCAAGATATAGTTTGCTGAAAAACATTTTCAGAACGTTTAGAATAGACACGATGATCGATTTCTCTCATGTCAGCATTCCGCGTGGAAAATTTTGTGTAAAATACATAAGCGAGAGGAAATATTCATTTGTAGCGTTATTATATATTTTACTATCAACTTTTAAGTCAGCATACGTACATAACTACAAGTGTCTACATTTAATTCGTTAGCTATGGAGTCTGAGACCAATGCGAACATTACAAAACAAAGGAAAAATGATTTCTATGTCAACAAAGTTGGATGTTGTAAATAAGAAGAAAGCACCCATATTATTAACATTGTCGAGGAATATGATTGCAACCAATCAGAAATTGCAATTATGATTAAAACAAAAACTCCATTAAAGCAAGCACAAGCAAGAGCTTCCGACTGAAGATTTGAAGGAGCTAGGTCATGCACGCGATCAGCATTCAAAAGGAGCAACCATTTAGTAAAAGCGAGGAAGTAGAAGATACAGAAAACCTAACATTGGCAGAAATATTTCAAGTGTTTGATTTACTGATGCGAACCCGTACATTAAAACAATGCATGTATAATGTATATTATTTATCTCTTGTGTGGGATGTTTTTTTATATTTTATTCATTCTATTTGTTTCCTTTTAATTTTATATTTTATTCTTTAGTTTAACCATGGATTTGCAAGTGGGCTTGTTATCTCCTATGTGAATACAAATAATTGGATGTATGTAACTCATAAAACTAGCTACTCGAGATAGTTATTGCATTTACATTACTTCCTGAAACTTGTTAAAGCCCTGTCCCCCATAGGGTATAAATACGTATAAACTTTGTACATATGGTTACAATGATTATTGTGCACATTGCATACAAAAGCAACTACTGTACCACATTCACTGGATCCTTGTACAAGCTTTAGCTAGCTAACATTTTTCTGCATTGCACCAGCATTTCTCCTTTTAAACTAGAAGAAAAATTGGACAGGACTAGACAACCTTCTTTAGCATGTAAAAAATTCAATTTTATTACTTATTAAATTAATCTTCAAGTGTACAGCAACATAATTAGCATTGATACTTTTTTCTTCCTCTCTGCTTTATTCGCTTCAATATACTAGCTAAAGTCACGTTACTCCAAAGGTATTTACATCCTGTATAGTAAATAAAAAGTCTTTTTTGGTAGCCATTAAATGGTCAGGTGTGTGAGAGGCCTCTTTCAATAACTGCATCCTCGGCCTTTCTTATTGAATTCTGGTCGAAAAATGTTTTAACCAGACACGCTAAATTGTATAATGAAAGTGGAGACAGATACTTTTGAGGGATAAAACTTCATTATGAAAAGTTGAAATTCTTTAAAACAGTTCAAAATACATACTAAAACTTAATTTTAAGGGTGAGTTTGGCAAACTAAACTTATTTGAAGTGAATTCAACGTTTATGTTACGCGTACCTTTTGAAGATAAGAACTTGTTACCATACGATCTGCATTTGGTACACAGATTGCAATTTTACAGTATTGCAAATTATAATTACTAGGTGCACTTAATACAATGCAGCAACTGTAGGTAACTATAGTTACTAAAGTTAACATACTATTTTGTTACTAATTTTCAATATGTACAGCATTTTTATAAAATTTTGGACGATTATTACCATATTTTTTTCATTGTATAATTACAATGGTTTGTATACCCGGACATACGATTATTTTGCTATACAATGCCAGCCTTGGAACAGATTAACATTGTATCTCGTGGGTGCACTGTAAATAGTTATTACACTGGTGATTTCTCGCACCAGGATACTAGTATAATAACAAATATACAGTAAGTTAGACTGCAACACATAATCATTATCTTATCACTAGAGTAAGTACTATTAACATGGATAACACAGTGAACTAACAAAGTAACAGCTGACATATGATAAGTAGGTCAGCATTTTGAGTCATACAATAATCATTGGTGGTGTTAGGAAGGGTGCCCAACCACAGGGTTTTGTACCATATACATGTATCATGATCAAAATATTCTATACCAAGATTGAGACCATTCGCAGTGGTGATCCCTAATAGGAAAAAGTTAAAAAAAGCTAACTAACTAAAGATTAATTGCTTACAGTCTGTGTTGAGGCTCTCACACTAGCTCTTTGGGGACGAATCACGTGAAAGCCCGTCAACCGGGCAATGTCTCAGAGGCCGAATCACGTGAAAGCCCGTTAGAAATCAGTCTACGATAGACCTTTTTTAAAATTTTTTATTTTTTAAGAAAAAAGCGTTTAAAATTAAAATTAATTATTTCATCAATTTCAGTAGGTTTTGTAGTAATGTTTTGAGACTGAAAAGTAATCCCTAATACGCATGTGCAAGAAGAACACGTTGCAAAAAAAATGCTCTTCCTTTTTGGAAAGCTAGTCAACATGGACGGACGCGATTGTTCCAGCTCAGCCAAAAAAGTACGTTTAGATGAAGACATCAACTGGTTCGAAAGTGAGGAAGAGGATATCAGGTCAGAAGAAAGTGGGGAAAACGATGCATGTGAAATAGAAGATCAACAGAGTGAATCTGATAGCGAAAATGAGAGTGAAACGGCCGGCGATGAACAGGGAGTATTTACGGCTTTCAAAGAGGAGCCGACTTAAAACTCAAAGATTTGCATTTTGATGAAAGCTTGGCAGGAGTAAAAAGTCGAATTCCTGGTCAGATAAGTATTCTTGATTATTTAAAACTTTTTATCACATCGGCCATCATGAATGTAATAGTTAACGAAACAAATAGATATGGCCTTCAAAAACATCGCGATGCCTGGGAGCCTGTCGATGACAAAGATATTTGGCGAGTTTTTGGTTTAGTTGCGCTCATGGGTATTGTTAAAAAGCCTACTCTAAAATCTTACTGGTCTACCCGTGCCCATTTATCTACGTCAATATTTGGGAAAATAATTTCAAGAGACAGGTTTTTAACGATTTTAAACTGTTTACATTTCACTGACAACTCGGAAAACCCTGCTGGCAATAAATTGTTCAAGCTAGGCAATGTGTTATCCATGATATGTGAGCGGTTATCTTCTGTTTTACTGCCAGGTAAATTTATATCTTTAGATGAAAGCTTGCTGGCTTGGAAAGGACGGCTTAGCTTCAAACAGTATATTCCATCTAAAAGATCCAGATTTGGAATTAAGATATTTGCTCTCTGCGATGCTGTCTCTGGCTACGTGCACAAGCTGTCTGTGTACATAGGTGATGAGCGAGAGCAAGCTGAAGGTACCGGCAGAGGAGTCACCCATAATATAGTAATGAAATTAATGAATGGTTTGCTGAATACAGGTCGTTGCTTATATATGGACAATTATTATAATTCGCCAGAGTTAGCTGCTGAACTTATAAAAAATAACACTCATGTTTGCGGAACTCTGCGTCCAAACAGAAAAGGTGTTCCTAAAGATTTAAAATTATGTAATGGAAAAGCTATTAAAAAAGGTGAAACAACGAGTTTTTCTAATGGTGATAGTATGGTTGGCTGTTGGAGAGATAAAAAATGTATTTGTGTAATTTCAACTATGCATAAAAACTTGGAAGTCGTAGATACAGGCAATGTAAATTATAAAAGGGGTAAAATTTGCAAACTAGTTGCTATTTTGGATTACAACAAATACATGGGGGGAGTTGACAAATCAAATCAAAACTTGCATTATTATAACGCTGCGCGTAAAACCATGAAATGGTACAAAAAATTATTTTTTCACTTATTGGATATTTGTGTGTATAATGCAGTCATAGTTTATAGAGTACATAGCGGCTGTAAAATAACTGACCTAGAGTTTCGAAATAAATTAATTGAACAGATATTTGAATACACTGGGTCTTGCCGCAAATACACTAGTTCCTGCGCTTCAACTTCTTCCCCTCATCGACTAGTGCCAAATAGTCCAGGAAAAAATAGAAAACCAAAATATAGAGTTTGTAAGTGCTGCTCAAGGCAAAATGATGACGGCACCCGTAAACGAAGCGAAACTAAATTTAGATGCCTAGCATGTGGAGTATCTTTGTGCGAGTCATGTTTTATTCCTTACCATGCTAGATAAATTTCTTTACAAATTGTAATTTATTTAGTTTTGGCAACTGTTTCATTGCTTTGTATTTTTAGCTTTTGTACATACATTTGCTGAAATGTCATCTAGTCTATTGTATTTGTTCTGCATTGCATTGATATGTTGTATTTGTTCTGCATTGCATTGATATGTTGTATTTGTTGTCCATTGCCCTTTTCAGGGCAGCCAACTAATCAAAAGAGTTCAGTTCACATATTCTGCAATGTAGCAGATTGATTTCTCCATGATTTGCTGTGTCTGTTCATAATAAATGTTGCTTCTTGTCTGTTGCTGCTTCACCAAATGTGTGAATACATGCCCACCACTCCATTCTTCTTGTACACAAACAGTTAATCTTTGCTGCAGCGCATATGAGTCTGTGCAATGAGTTGATATGCAAAATTGATACATATATAGCTTCAAGAAATACATAATAATAATTTGAATGCAAAAAATCATAACTGCAAACATATAGATCTCAAGATGCTAAGTTTTCACAAGCTGTCTGGAGGAAACAATCTCAGTCTGTAGAAAAATATCTCAGCTTTCAGATGCATATTCATTTGCAGCTTTATGCCAAATTGCACAAGAGTTATAGCAAGGTTTGAGCTGCCTTGTCGGGCGACTGTTGCAGGGTTATCGACATGGCGTCATGAGCATTTTGAAGGTCTTCACCCGCAATGCACCGAGGCTCCTAATTCTACTTTTAATGCACTTGAACAATATTTTTTTTTGCAAACTCTTGCAAACATATGACACTGTGCAGATGCTTATTATAAATCATTTTCACAGAGTTATTGCTTTTAAAAATGTATTTGTTATCGATATTTTATGGAAAAAGAAGTGAAAACTTGGACAAATGAATAATTTGTCAAAAATAATTACAGACTATTTCCAGGAAATTATTGGCTGCCTGTTGAGAAATTTCTAAGCTGTCCAATGCATATTAATTTATAGCTCCATGTCAATTTGCATGCAAGTTATTGCGATTTTTAGGCGGCCATGTCAGGCCTTCAATTTTTGCTTGTCTTATAGGTCGCGCACTGAGAATTTCGAGGGGCGCTCCCGTAATGTATCGGAGCTCATAACTTTACTTTCAAAGCCCTTAGACGACCAATTTTTTTTGCAAACTGTTGTGAACCTATGAATCCTTGCAAGTAGTATTTGTACAACATTCTCGATTATTCGTATCAATTTTGAAAATGCAATGGAAGTTGGCACATGAAAATAAAAAAATCATCTCTTCAACAAATTGACACGTTTGCTGGAAAGCATTTGCAAGCTAATTGCATGCAAAAACAATGAGCTTGTAGAATAATTTCTCAGCTTTCTCATGCATGTTGATTTATGCCACTACCGCAGTTGTGATGTAAGTTACTGCAGTTTTTATGCAGTCATGTCGAAGGGTCAAATCGCCCTAGTAATTGCCCCCGTCCGCTGGTACTTTCCAAGCCGTAAGCCGACCGTCGCTAAAGGATTAAATCAGAAAGATCCCATCAAGTTGCTTGATTATCGTGCGAATGAATGATTCGCGCATGATAGTATGGCAGTTGGTAAACCCGGATGCCGTGGGTTCGAATCCAGGCCGATGCAATCTTTTATGCAACTATCATACCAGTTTTGATTAGAGTGATGCTGGCTTGCATCAGATAAGTTGACCAAAGGAGTTATCTTATCTATATATATGAAATGTTTTCTTTTTGACTTCTTGTTAAACCCTGTGTTCAGTTATGGCAGTTAAAATCTAGCAATGAAAAATCTGCATAGCGCTGGATTAGATCTTGGGACCTCACGCTCAAAGCGCTTGCTTGTGGTTAATAACTAGCAGTGTTGACTGTTACACGTAATGATTGTTATGCTGGCCCAAAACTCGCGTATTGTTTTAGTAAAGATTTTAGTTAAGATCAAGCTTTCCAGGTAACTTACTCAAATTCATCAAGTAATTATTTTATTACTTGCGAAATGCCAGGCATTCACCTAGTTAACTATAAATACAGCAAATACAAGTTTATGTGCTAGTATATAAATTTCATATGTAGACCAATATTTGATGAAATACAATGTAACATAAGAAATGCCTTAAAATTTGATGAAAAAACTTAACAATGTTTAATGTGTCTGCTGCAGATATTGCCACAGGTTCTTGTAAATAGCAATAAGTAAACTTTGAAAAAACTCCAAAAAGACTTACAAGAAATGTAAAAAAAACATTTCCTACTTTGTTTGAGACAGACCATACAAAGCTCCTCATAATGCATCATATAATTGAAGTTATAAGAAAAGTGTAACTAAAAAAATATATGCTCTAGAAATGTATCCATAAAATTATTTCTTTCAAGATTTCAATAGATTACTTTGAAAAAAGGGCAGGTGGTTGAAAAAGAATTTAACCCAAGCAAAAATCTTTGACAATGAATGGTGATACGAGGGAAACACAAAAGTGTAGCGGTTCAGAGAAAGTGTCCATGTTTTGAATAGAATATGATATTTGAGTTTCTGAAAATGAAGGTTATACTACCATGTATAATGCGAGTTTCCTTAAAGTGTGGCCAAAAACCCAAGTTACTACTGCTTTTTTAATACCTTAGGAAACATTTTACATAGCAAACAAATTAAAAAGCATGTCTTAATTACATATTTTGGCGCTAATACAATTAAACATTTTAGTGAGCACTCCTGGGCAATTAATTTGATAACCTGCAGAAGCCTACACACAAAAGATTTAATAATAAGCCAAAGAGCAAACTTCAAAGAATTATATTATAGTATAGAGTTATAGTGACAGAAAAATAATAATTTTATTAGTAATTTTCGTTGCTACGATTAAGGACTATTATAAACAGTTTAACGAGAGACAAGTTTAGTAGAATCAGGTTTATCAGGGGTGTAGACTAACTTGTTATGAATAAAAAAAGGGGTCAGCTGAATATGATCAGTAAACTTTAGACTAACAGCAAGACTACTTTTACTGACTTTCTGATCTGACAATAATTTCACCTTTCAATTTACTTTGAGACAGAAATTGGACTTGTCTTCCCCCAGTTTGCTCACATTTGATAACACGCGTAAAGTTTGCCAAAATTGGAAATTATGCAGCTTTTGCTTGGCAATATTAAAAAAGATTTTTAATAATATTTGGCATCAAGGATATCATTCGTTTTATAGAACTAACAAGTGTATAAAAGGGTGTCTGTTACATTTGTATTTCATCAAATGTGCTGATATAAATTATCACTGGATAGCAACAAGAAAGTCCTAGCCTGTGAGCACTGGCTCTGAGTAACAAGATCTAATGAATAACAATGATTACCAGACAACGGCTGCTCTCTATATCTGCTATGTTTTCTCTATATGTTCCACTCTCTGGAGTTTTACCAATTTCTCACATACATGACAGGTAGCATCTGATTGATATATATATTATTATTATTGACACCATGAAGACTTCTTAGTAAACCGAGTACAAGTAGACCTTAACATCCTAGCATACCACAAACTGAGACTGACTTTGTGGAGCAGCTCTCTGGTATCTCAACTAAATTTGTACCATGTAAAATATTAAAATGTTAAATAGATTATTGAAATTCTTAACAGTTTATAATTATCATCATTATGAATTCAGAACCCTTCAAAACAGACTGTAGTGGGTATTGGTAGAGTGAGACTTGATGGCAACGTGTTTGGTGTTTTTGTTACATTTTTGTTAATATTTTTGTTACAGTTCGTAATGTAACAATATGTTAAAATTTTAATTAAATCAGAGAATCTTACTACATACCGATTGCAATAAGTTTCCATCTTACGTTACACAAAACGTAATTTAAAGTTTAATGCTTTCTTTTTCTCTTTTCATGTTCGTGCTCGGTAACGAATACTACGCAAGCTGTAAAATATTGTTGTGTTTTATAAACAACAGGCGTACCCCAAGGTCTTGCTTTTTTTGCCTTGTTTTCGACTTCCTTCCGTCTTCAATTTTACCGAAGCCTTTCTAAAACTTTTACAAACTGATGTAATAAAAAAACTGAAAGATGATATTTTTACGAGTAGCTTCTCCCTTGATAAGTGGTCAACAAGTAACCACATGGAGAACTGTCTCATATGCTTGTATTTAACATTTGCATCCGTATCTGTTAGCAAATATTCGTTCAGAATTTTTGTCATATCTAAATAATCTCGTATGTCGGGCACTCATATGACTAGGTTTAACTGTAGCATTACATATAAGTAAACTAAAGAACAACCTTTTAATTATTCATATTTGAATATTGGCATAATGCCAGAAAACAAAAATTTAAAAACAACCAGCGAATAAGTTTAGGAAACTTCAGGAGGTTTTTAATCAAACTCAAACCAAACTATATGTCTTCAATGAGTGGAGATTTCCTTACAACCTACATTAGGTTGATAATTACATAAACCCTTTAGATATTGTAAAACACTCACAGATCTCACTCCTCTCTGTGTGTCTTGTTACTTTCTGCATGGCTAGTCAACCTCTGCTTCTTCAGCCACTGTCTACTTGACTATCCATCTTGTTCATGTCCAGCCACTAGTTCAGCCTGTTTCACCTCTTTCTGACATACCTAACCACCTTCTACCAAATTATTTGCAGTATTAAACACCAATTTAGACAATCTATTTCAGTAAGTCAACAAAGATTTACCATCAAGCCAAAGGATTAAACATTGAGTATTCAATTAGCAGCCATTAGACCAGGCTACCCTCTCAAAGATAATGCACCTCAAGAGGTAGGCAGCTGCAGTCAAGACAGACCAATGGTAGTAAACAAAACTTTGAACCAAAAAATCTATTAAATAGGAAAGTTGGCTTCTTTGGCTAAATTGGGCTATTTTATTGAAGGCCTGACATCTCAACTAGATTTGCCACAACAAATGTAGTTTACACACCTGAGCACAGTGTTAAAAATGAAGGTGTTGGTGTTTTAATGACACCAACACCAATGACATGTGTCACCAACAGCAGCACTCTAATTCTTTACTAACTAGCATAAGACCTGCTAACTAACAAATAATTTGCTAGTTAGCAAAAAATACTGCGCTTTTTTCTACAAATTTTTTTATTGAACTATACACTAAGAAAGACTACAGTTTAGCTTTAAAAACATTCAGAGAACCAATCAGAAAAGAGACAATAATTGATGAGGCATCTAGGTAATGAGATTGAACTGAAATAAGACATTGTGTTAGACAGTAAACTCTGTAAGATGTTATACTTACCATTAACCTGGCAATCTAGTCAGCCATGAGAAATCATCAAATATATTAATAATCTACAACAAATGATTAACATATGAAATAGTGTCACAGTTGGACAACCCAGAGGTTGCGGGTTCAAATCTCTAATGAATCCCTCTTTTTTCAATATCCAACTGTAGCTTTGGACATATACAGCTTTTATTACAGTAATAAAGATAATAGAAAATATCCAGTGCGCGAGGAGTTGCTCTCGCATGACTGTTCGTGATTGAATTGTTTTTATTTTTTACTACACAAAAGACTAAATGTCCTGAAGATTACAGAATATCCATTTTTAACGATTTCACTTGGTTGGAGAGTGCTTGGATAGTTATGAGTGACCCGCCGGCATCAAAAAATTATAAAAATTACTTATTAGTTTAGAGTACACAAAATGCAGGTTCATTTGCAATTATATGACTTACATAGCTTACTTATAGCTCAGTATTAAAAAGCTGAGCTGATGAACTGGCAGGTGCTACCCATCACTTGACATCTCTAATAGGTATAAAAACTAGAGCAAACATATATATATATATATATATACTGTGATGTCGTGATGAAAGCCCTGAAGGGTAGAATAGTTAAACCTACTTGTAAAGATATATCACATGTAACATCATAAACCGATGTCTATGGTACTGTTATTCTTTGATTTTCAAGTAGTTACATTAGGTACTTGCTAACACCCTACTGCTAACCCTTGTGAAATACTTAATGTTGCAAAGGATATAACAATTCTTTTTAGCAACAAAAGTTTTTTTAACAATAATATAATTGTTGTAATAGTTAGCTTTTCCATAAGGCAACGAAATAAATGATTCGCGCGTGATAGCATGGCAGTTTGTGAACCCAGATGCCGTGGGTTTGTATCCAGGACGATGCAATCTTTTTTCCACTATTTAACCACAGTTTTGATTACAGTAAAGATTAAGCATGATATGGAGTATTCATTTTCAAAAAATACTATTCATGATAGAGTTGGCTATATTTATTTCTACAAAAAATATTTCATGATCCCGAGTAAGTTTACAAAGTGCCCAATTTTATTAATTTTTTAAAAAGAATTGCAAGATTTTACATCACATAAATTTTCTACAAATTGATTTTATGTTGTAGCCAAATTTAGAGTTGCTGCCTTGCTTTGATCTTCAAGTGGTTTTGCCTTGTTCCTAAAAATACTTTATTAAACATGTTTTGTTTCCACGGTAACCAGTTTAATTTATATCAAGCAACAATGTGAACATAGCATATATTAGTAATAAATAAAGCAATGGTATTGTATTTTCTTGTGGGGAGTTGCTGGCTGGCCTGACAAGACAGTTGACAAAAGGAGTTATCTTATCTATACATGAAATGTTTGTCTTTTTGGTCTTCTCATTAAACCCTGTGTTCAGTTATGGCAGTTAAAATCTATCAATGAAGAATCCGTGAAGTACTGAATTTCATCTTAGCACCTCCAGGTGGCAAACGTAACAATTAAACCGGACACGAAAAACAATGGATTCTGCAGTAAGATGCTCACGCTTAAATCGCTTGCTTGAGGTTAATAACTAGCACTGTTAACTGTTATGCATAACGATTGTTATGCTGGCCCAAAACTCGTGTATTGTTTCAGTAACGATTATAAGAAAGATCAAGCTTTCCAGGTAAGTTACTCAATTTCATTAGGTAGTTAATCTATCACCCATTGCAATGGCGGACCTTCATCTAGTTAACTATAAATACAGCTAAAACAAGTTCATGTGTAAATATATAAATTTCATATATAGATCAATATTTGATGAAAAACCGTGTCAAATAAGAAATGCCTCAAAAGTTGCTGAAAAATTCTTAACAATGTTTAATGTGTCTGCTGCAGACATTGGTACAGGTTTGTGTAAATAGCAGTAGGTAAACGACAAGACAACTCCAAAAAGACTTACAATTAATGTGGAAAAAATAATTTCTTACTTTGTTTGAGAACATAGACCTATTAACTATACTAGACTGGGCAATTTAATGCATCATGGCTCAGTATTGTGTCCTACCTAAACAGTCACATTCACATTAGTATAGTTAATAGGTCTATGTTTGAGACAGACAATACAAAACTTCCAACAATACATTACAAATCTAAAGTTATAAGGAAAGACAACTCAGAAAATATAGGCTCTAGAAATGTATCCATAAATTTATTTCTTTTAAGATTTCAAACGATTATTTGGACAAAAATGGGCAGGTGGTTGAAAAAACATCTAACGCAAGCAAAAATCTTTGACAATGAATGGTGATACGAAGGAACCACAAAGGTGTAGAGGATTCAGAGAAAGTGTCGCGTGTTTTGAATAGAATATGATATTTGAGTTGCTGAAAATGAAGGTGTTACTACCCTGTATGATGCAAGTTTCCTTAAAGGGTGGCCAAAACCCCAAGTTACTACGGCTTTTTTAACACCTTAGAAAAACTTTTACATAGTAAACAAGTTAAAAAGCAGATCTCACATATTTTAGCGCTAATAAAATTAAACATTTTAGTGAGCATTCCTGGGCGATTAATTTGGTAACCTGCAGAAGCCTACACACGAAAGGTTTAATAATATGCTAAAGAGCAAACTTCAAGGAATAGTCACAGTGACATCGAAATAATAACTATATTAGTAGTTTTTATTGCTACAATAAATGGCTATCATAAACAGTTTAACTACATGTAGAAACAAGTTAAGCAGCATCAAGTTTATCAGGGGTGTAGATTAACTTGTTACGAATATAAAAAGGGGGTCAGCTAGATATATTGGTACACTTGGACTAGCATCAATACTACTTTTACTAATTTTATGATCTGACAATAATTTCCCCTTTCAATTTACTTTGAGAAAGGATTTGGACTTGTCTTCCCCTGGTTTGCTCACATTTGATAACATGCTTAACATTAATTTTGCTAAAATTAGAAATTATGCAGCTCTTGCTTGGCAATATTAAAAAGAAGATTTTTAGTAATATTTGGCATTAAGGAAATCATTCGTTTTATAGAACTAACAAGTGTATAAAAGGGTGTCTGTTACATTTGTATTTCATAAAATATGCTGATATAAATTATCACTGGATAGCAAAAAGTGAGTCCTAGCCTGTGAGTACTGGCTCTGAGTAACAAGATCTAATGAGCAACAACGACTCTTAGACAACGACTGCTCTTTATATCTGCTATGTTTTCTCTATATGCTCCATTCTCTAGAGTTTTACAAATTTCTCACATACATGATAGCATATGATTGATATATATTATTATTGACACCATGAAGACTTCTGTGTGAGCCGAGTACAGTTAGACCTCAACATGCTAGCATACCACATTCTGAGACTGACCATGCGTGTCAGCTCTCTGGTATCTCAAATCAATTTGTACTGTGTAAAATATTAAAATTTTAATTAGATTATTGAAATTCTTAACATTTTATAATTATCATTATTATGAATTCAAAACCCTTCAAAACAGACTGTAGTGGCTATTGGCGGTGTGAGAAAGAGTTGATGGCAACATGTTTGGTAAGCTATATTTTTGTTACACTTCGTTACATAACAAATTTTACAATTTTAATTAAATCAGCGCATCTTACTACACACACATTACAATAAGTTTCCATCTTATGTTACACAAAACGTAATTTAAACTTGTCTTTAATTTTTGGTTTTTTTCTTTTTAGTTTTTTGCTCGGTCACGAATACTACATGAGTTGCAAAACATTCTGGCGTTTCATACACAACAGGCGTAAAAGAAGGTCGTGCCGTTTAGATGCATTTACAATATATTTAGATAATCTAGAACTACTAACATAATATTATATTTACTTACTAGAACAATAGATACAAACATCAGAGTACTTGGCATAACACAATATATTTATCTGTGACTCGTAGACTTGATAATTAGTAATGTATGTACTTGTTCTTGTTAGCGATAGACTCTTTGTTAGCAGTCGACCAACTTGTTAACAAATAATTTGCCTATAAGCAAAGCCTTTGCTAGTTGGCAATTTTTTTGCTAATACACAAAGAATTTGCTAACTCTCAAAGGATTTGCTAACTCTAAAAGGATGTGCTAACTCTCAAAGGATTTGCTAACTAGCAAAGGTTTTGCTAACTAGCAAAGGTTTTGCTAACTCTCGAAGGATTTGCTAACTAGCAAAGGATTTGCTAACTCTCAAAGGATTTGTTAACTCTCAAAGGATTTGCTAACTAGCAAAGGATTTGCTAACTAGCAAAGGATTTGCTAACTCTCAAAGGATTTGCTAACTAGCAAAGGATTTGCTAACTCTCAACGAATTTGCTAACTAGCAAAGGATTTGCTAACTAGCAAAGGATTTGCTAACTCTCAAAGGATTTGCTAACTAGCAAAGGATTTGCTAACTAACAAAGGATTTGCTAACTCTCAAAGAATTTGCTAAATCTCAAAGGATTTGCTAACTCTCAAAGGATTTGCTAACTAGCAAATAATTTTTCCAGTTAGAAAATCATTTGCTGACTTGATTTCTACTACACCATTATTAGAACTTTCTTCAGGAAATCTTTTTAAAGAGTGAACTTAAGCTTTGAAAACATTTAGAGAACCAATCAGAAACGAGACAATAATTGATGAGGCATCTGGGTAATGAGATTGAACTGAAATAAGAAATTGTGTTAGACAGCAAACTCTGTAAGAGGTTATACTTACCATTAACCTGGCAGTCTAGTCAGCCATGAGAAATCATCAATTGGAACAATTATTTGCGCAGTTTTAAAAAAGAAGCAGCATGACAAATGAGTAGTGCATAAGATAGTGTGGGGGGTTTGCCCATTCAGAGGTTGTGGGTTCAAATCTCTGACGAGTCAATCTTTTTCCAATATCCAACTACAGTTTTGGACAGACATGGTTTTCATTATATTATTAAAGGTTATAGAGAATATTCAGCGCAATAGGAGTTGCTCTCACATGACTATTCATGCTTGAGGTTTACATAATGAATAAGTTTACAAAATATTCTTTTTTTATGAATTTCACTTGGTTGGAGAATGCTTGGAGAGTGATTAGTTACTCGCCCTGTAGCAGAAAAATTAGAGTTCTACTCATTTTCTTTGAATACATAAAATACATGTTCATTAGCACTTATATGAATTTTACGTAAAATTTAATAAAATACGTGTACCAAATATAGCTTTGCAAGTTGCTGCAAGAGTCTGGAAAAAATCAAATGGGCCAACCACAATATAAATAATAAAGTCCAAAAACTTGAAATTATCTGCATTTTAATAAATTTAAAATAAACTTAAAACTAGAAAAAAAGTTCAAATTTCATTAAAATCCAACCAAACCTTTTGTATTCAAAAAGCGAAAATATCCTTGTAAACTAGGTTAATAATTACATAAACCCTTTAGACATTGTAAAACACTCACACATCCAACATCTCTCTGTGTAGTCTGTCACTTTCTGCATGGCTAGTCACCTTATGCTTGTACAACCACTGTCTCCTTGACTAGCCATCTTGTTTATGTCCAGCCGCTTGTTCAACCAGTTTCACCTCTTCCTGACATACCTAATCACCTTCTACCAAATTATTTGCAGTATTAAACACTAATTTAGACAAACTATTTCAATACCATGCACAGCCGATGATACTCTGCTGTGCATGGATTTGACAAACACCAGCCAGCTGGCTTTGCAGACTAACGTTACAACATTACAGCGTTCCAAATCCATGCACAGCCGATGATACTCTGCTGTGCATGGATTTGACAAACACCAGCCAGCTGGCTTTGCAGACTAACGTTACAGCATTACAGCATTGGGCCACACAGTGGGGCATGACATTTAATCCAGAAAAGTGTATCCACATGCAGGTGGGCAAGTCGACACCAGATTTTAAACTTTTTATGAACGGAATTTTTATACCACAGGCGAATGGTCTGAAATATTTGGGGGTTTTCATACAAAGCGACATCAAGTGGCACGAGCATATTTTAAACATTACTAAGAAAAGTAATAAGGCACTCGGACTTATCCGACGCTGCCTTTTTAATGCAAGCATATCAACAAAAATTGTCGCCTATAACACAATTGTTCGACCATTACTCGAATATGCCTGTCAGGTATGGTCACCGCACGCAAAAGGCTTAACTGACAAATTAGAAACAATTCAAAGACGGGGGGTTCGATGGATTTTCAGACTCGGGCCTATGGATAGTGTCACAGAGTGCATGCGTGTAAATAACATCCAAGAACTAAAAGATAGAAGAGAAGATTTGGATTTGAAATTTTTAAAAAGAATTGAGTTTGGTCTATACGATCTAGACCTCAATAACTATATCTCTTTTAACCCATCCCACCAAACCCGTCATGGAGTAGTCCACCCACATTTTAGGATAGACCAATATAAACACTCTTTTTATAATAGAATGGCACCGAATGTTGTGGGTCAGGGCGTTGATGACTCCCTCAGTTTTTAATACGATCTTGGTGTTGCAACAAATTAGGTTTTAGCGTTCTTATCAATCATTTTATCTAAAATTTTATGTTCATATAATGCCCTCGGGCGTATTGGACAGATTCGAATATATATATATATATATATATATATATATATATCGAATATATATATATATAATACGTAGACATAGCCTTACCATCAAGCCAAAGGATTAAGTGTTGAGTATTTAATTAGCAGCCATTAGGCCAGGCTATTCAATGGAATGCATCGTGAAACTCAAAGGGTAGACAGTTGTAGTCAGGAGACACCAATGCTAGTAGACAACAAACTGCACCAATAAATCAAAAAGAAACTAAGAGATGACCTTGACCTTACGAAGATCCTGGGATTTTAGCTGGCTGTACCGTAACAAAGGTATATTTATACCGACATGCAGTTCTAAAAATCAAGGTGCTGGTGTTTTTGATGCCCTGTCATAAGTGTCACTGACATCAGCAGTCTTCATGTTAGCAACATGAGCAGTACTGCTGGTGTTTAAATGCATGATATGAAACAGTACGTTATTTTGAGCGTCTAAACACAATTTGGTAGCCAATCAGAGCTTTTATTATAATAGTGTAAAAAAGGACGTTCATAAAAATATTCTAAGCAATTTGCACCCTTTTTGACGTGAGCAGTTCTAAAAAAACATATATTCATTTCAATTATTCATTGCATCATAAACCATTTGATTATTTGCAAATGATTGGCTGAAAAAGACATCATTTGCTGATATGTAAAGGATTTGCTCATTTGCAAATGATTGGCTGAAAAGGACATCATTTGCTAATACGCGATGGATTTGATTGTTTGGACATGATTCATTTTTATCAAATATTGATGTTTTCAACCACCTGGCATTTCATAAGCAATAGAAAATAAGTTTATAATTTGGTAAGTTAATTCAAAAGAAGCAATTAGGTCAAAATGTTTTCTTCATAAACTATTGAGTATTTATGATGCTCTGTGGATAGTAGGCCCATGTTTTCAACTGTTTACTGTTTTTTGTTATGCTAGGCTTTATTACTCATCTCCAACTCCCCGTATCTCACATGATGACCGGCTGAGACTCACTCAATGCTCCAGAAATCCATTACGTAAGTCCTGATGAAAGCATGATTACTTACCCTTGTTATACGCAACATCCAGCCATGCCTTTTTACTTCATGTAGTTTTTGGTTTTTCAACATAGGAATGCTATTTGTAGGTAACAACTAGAGAAGAACAACTAATATTATCGGGAAAACATCAATTCATGCGAACTCAATGACTACAAGTAAGACTGCTTCATTTCTTTCTATTGTCATTGACGCGACTCGCTTACAATTTAAGAGTGGCTCTCACCATCACAGATATTTTGATTCTGTGGTTAAGTTCTGCGACTTCAAGATGGTATGCTCTCTAACATTTCAAGCCGCAATGGTTAGTATGATCGCTGACCATATTGTTTATTCTTCCACCTATTGGTTGCACATATGACAAACAAGAGATCAAGGAGGTAAGCCGCTATCATCAGAGTATATTTAAGGGTCAGAGGTATATGTCTATAACATCAATATTCATAGTAAACTACAGTCAGTTTCATAATATTCCTGGATACTACGGACATTGATAAATTACACTGAAGCATATCAATAGAGTAAAGCAACTTCATGGTAGTTTTATCAAATTACTCATTAAGTGTCTACTTATATGAGCAAATAGCAAAGAATCTCACAGAAATACAAAACATACCAACTTTTTGTTGGAATAAAATATTCTGAAATCACAAATTTCCTGTAACTATATAAATACCTGATGGTATATGATGGAGTGATTTGTAAGTGTCAAAACTAACCACAACTAACCTCAGATAGGAAATGAGGGTATAGATGAATATGAAGACTATGAGTCTATGAGTTGACCCTACAGTAATGCATCGATGAATTCGTATTTAAATCAACTGTAATTTGACCTGACGTTGGAGAGGCAATCTGCCGTCACATCTGCACTGTCAGTTTTTCTCTGAGTACTGAGCGATAAGAGTATGATTTATGTCAGCCACGAGGATGTGACCCCGAAAAATGAAATGGTTTTAGGAATATAAATTGACAATGGATAGATACAACATAGCACTTTAAAACATTAGACATATACGTTTGAAATAGACAAGGTGTGTGCGAAAAATTACTAACAGTTGGCCAATCAGGGTTCAGCTTACAGAGCCAAGAAAACAATTGACCAAGGAAGACCTCTATGACCGAATATCTAAAGCTGAAAAAGTGACTAAATATTAATTTTAAAGTGTTATAAATAATTCTATGGCTAAGAATCTAATGCTACAAGCCTATGGATAGCTATTGGACTAAGAACCTTAACCTTTTGAACCCTGGCAGTTCTTGACAATGCGCGTCAGTAACCCTGGGCAATTTGTCCAACGATCTGAAGATTCTAAACTTTTATTAAATATATCTGACTGCTCATAGTGCCATGATTTTTGGTAAACACTAGCAAAAATGTCGAGTAACCCACAGCAAATGTCACTACAGAGCAAAAAAACAGTATTTCTTCATTCCCCGAGCTGAAGCCACAAAAATTTGTACAAACTAAAAAACTTTTAAAAAAATAATTACAGTAGCATAATATCCATTGCGCAGACATTCATCTTCTGTTCATGGCTCAAACTAGACTGGATAATTATAGTTAGTAGCATGAAATTCTTCCTCTGTATAGCAATGATCTATGACCAACCATAAAATGAGACATCGGCTTTTTCGCGATATCGTTCCTATAAAATTTGTTATTGGAACGAAGGAAGTAGATAGAGATATTTAAAAAATGTTACAAATGGAAGAGAAATTTTTGGTCTAACGCCATGCGCAAGAAGTAATGTGATTTGTTTACACTGTTACTTAGAAATAACTTTGGTGAATACAGCAATGTTAATGACGGTATCCCAGCTGCTAAGGTTTCTGACACACTCTACGCGACGCCAGAACAACAGCTGTTAGGGTTGAGAGGGTTAGGCCAAAACAATTAGCTAAAATGAATAGCTCTATGATTGAAATACTCAAATTAAAAGGCTATAAATATGTCTATGATTAAATACTAGTGTTGGGCCAGTAAGGAGTTATCCTCCCTTACCGACACCAAGAAATTATCAGTATCCGGGAAGACCAATCATTTCGGTGACAGTTAGTTATTCGCGGCCGGTTTAATACGATCGGTATTTATCCGTAAAAGCCTATCGGTAAATGGTTATGCGGATAGATTTTTGTATTGGGCAGGCTACAGCATTACTAGCAACGTGTTGCGCAGGAGAATCTCACGCAAAATGAGCTGCTTATGAAAGAGCTCATTTGAAGTCTCATGCACAATCGCCATGTAACGGAATGAGATTACAATTGTGCGTCAATTGATGTTATGGTTAATTGCTATTCAAAAAGAGTCTCTCAGTGCACATTGGCAATCACAACTTTTTTTCTCAGACATTCTGAAAACACAACACACGCAAATTATATTATAACTCTTTCTTCAACAAGCATTTTCACGCTTACCTAAATGTATCTAGTATCATATTACGTCTTACATTAATAAAATGTAAAATGTAACATACGTTTTATATTTTATCAAATATAAAATGTATATATTACGTTTTATATTTGATAAACCCCCGTGTGATATTTGATATATTTATACGTTTTATATTTGATTTATCCCCACCTGCATTATTTAAAAATAGGCAGTAGGTAAGCTGAAGTTACACACACTGAAAAACCTGTACCAAACTACAATACCAACAATACCGAACTTTCTTAGTTGGCAAAAGATACCGAAGATGGTGAATACAGAGAATAGCGACACCGAGAAAAACCAATAAAAAAGTGCAAGGATATCCTATCTGACACTAAATTATATACCGGCCCAACGCTATTAAATACCTTCGAGCTAAACGACGATGATCAGAACCCTCAAGCTAACAGGCTATAAACAGGTCTATTACTGAAATCTTAAAGCTGAAACATATACAGGTGTGCACCATAAATGGGCACATACCATGCACAAGCGGATATCATTCACGGACGGAAACCATTCACAAGCGGATACCATTCACGGACGGAAACCATTCACAGGCGCATACCATATGCAGGCTTAGACACAGGCGCGTACATTGCACGGGTACATACCATACAATAGCGGATACCATTCACAGGCGCATACCATATGCAGGCTTAGACACAGGCGCGTACATTGCACGGGTACGTACCACATACAATAGTGGATACCATTCACAGGCGCATACCATATGCAGGCTTAGACACAGGCGCGTACATTGCACGGGTACATACCATACAATAGCGGATACCATTCACAGGCAAATATCATATATACAGACGTGTACCACACGCGAGTGCTAACTATACAATAGCTCATACACAGTTGAGCCAATGAATTTCGTATATTAAACACACACATGAAGTGATATTTTAAATATTTACCACATGTGCTTTAATTATGTAATTTTTCTAGTATAATTAGCCTCGGTTTGCCTCGCGTATCCTCCAACTTTTAGCCAACCCTTTATAAGCGTTTTTCAAATGAATTCGAGAAGAAAAACCAAACGATGGTGTTTGCGAAAGTGGCTTCTCGGATACTTGGCCATGTAGTGGCTATATACTGGCTAACGAGAACCAGCTCTTATGTTCGTATCTCCAAGATTACTCATATTTCAAAGAAGAAACTTGAATGAAAGTCAACTTGTATATCAAGTTTCTTGCATGTTGGAGTTGTCATATCATAACTCATATGTAGAGTTATGACTGTGACTTCCGGACTTTTCGGACTATAAACCGCACCCCCATATAAGCCGCATCTGCTTTATTTTCCAAAAACCCGATAATAAAACAATACATAGGCCGCACTTTTGTATAGGCAGCAGAACTCAGGACGGTGCATTTTAACACGGCAGCAACTTTCTGGTTAAAAACAGAACAGTGCCTAACGGCACTGTATTAACCGACGCTTTTTAACCTAGTGCCTAACGGACGAGTACTGTTAGGCATTGTTTCGTATTTTCTTTCACTGCTAGAGGTACACTAACTTGAGATTCTGGTTAATGTGCCCTTGTGATGAAAGAAAAAGCCACAGAATATCTTATATAAGCCGCATGGCTCAAATAATCAGAAATAAGTAGCAGCAAATAGTCCAAAAAGTACGGTAATATAGAGGAGTATAGACGTTGTATACACATATAGTACCGTGTACACAACGTCATAAAATATATTTTAAACACGGGTATAAAATCAAAGTTAAAAAATCTAATTTTGTTTCCCGCATCAAAAAGAAGAACCTTGATAAGAGAAGCTTAAAAGTATGCCCACACGTAACGATTTTCTCGTTGGTTCTGACCGAAATCATGAAATAAACGAAAAACAGAATTATTCGGCTGAAATTCACAGAATGGTCAAAGCTGTGCATGCACACAGAAATCGTTGACGAAATGCTTCAAATAGGCTAAGCAGATTGATAGCGATCAAGATTCTAGCAACTTTTGCAATTTATATAGTCCGGGCACATAACGCGACACGCAAGAAAAATACTAATGTAACTTGCCATAGTAAATACATTAAACTGACTTGATTGCTCTAAATATGGCAAGTCTTGCTACAACGGGAACTGTGTGCTGCTAAATTAAAATTGTAATTATTAAAAAAAGAAGATTTTTGGCCATAGTGTCTGAAGGATAAAACCAATAATAGCGCAATTTAAGCAATTGCATCGTATGTTCTATGGTGAATTACAACAGTACTTTTATTGCGGGTCATAATACGTTACTTGGACTGTAGCAATTGCCAAAGCTGCGAAAATCATGCTCGCTAATAATTTGTTTAGCCAATTAAAAGCGTAGCGACGACGATTTCGGTGTACATGCACAGCTCAGAGAATTCTGTGAATTTCAGCCCAATAAGGCTTTGTTTTTCATTCATTTCATGCTTTTGGTCAGAACCGAGGAAAGAATTGTTAGTGTGGCCATACTTTTACTCATCCTAGACTGCTTATAGAAGGCTGGCACAGTACTTGGACTAGTCCCAAAATCAGTAGCCTTGTGGTACGATGGAGAAGTATAAGCCTCAAACTGCTAATATTAGATATCAACTCACCTCAGTCTATGTAAGGATGATCCATAGAGTAATAGAAATCTAGGTGATTACAACTAGATGTAGAGCAGAGGTGAGACGGTCCTATCACTGCCCTCATCTACCTACAAACTATGAACATAGCAAAACACTGCACTATCTTATCATTGCGCAATACAAAAGATTAATTCACAAACCGTCATTGTTAAAATTTCACAAACATGTAAAGAATTCAACAATACACATAATCAGCTATGCAAGGGGGTTTGATTTTAGAAAACCCGCAGTATACCATACACATGCGCATAGCATGTACAGGAGCGTATCATATACGGGTGCATACTATACACGGGTGCATACTAGTGCTGGGCACAGGTAATATAACTTGTTGCACTCGCAGGTTTATCTTCTCTCGAGTCTTGGCTGATAGAGATTTTGAGCATTTCGATCTTGTCGGTTCAGGTTTAGAATTACGAGTTCGGGTTTTGGTACACGGATCCCTCGAGTAGAGTGGATAAAAACTCGGTCTATTGTGCGGGCACTCTAAACACTGTTTAATAACCCGCCTATTAACCTTTTGAACTCTGTCATTTTTTGTCAATGTGTGTTAGTAACCCTGGGCAATCTGTCCAACGATGCAAAGTTTTCAAACTTTTATTATATATATACATGTATATATATCTGGAAATGCTCATAAAACAATGATATTAGCTGAAGCACTAGTAAAAGTAGTCGGGCCACCCAGTGCAAATGTCATCAAACAGAAAAATACAGTACCTTACCATTATTCGGGTGAAACTGAAAGTTTGTACGATTTCAAAAACTCGTAAAAACATTTACAATATCATCATATCCATTGAGCACATGTTCATCATTGTTTTATGACTCAAATATACCGGAAAATTGTAATTAGAATTACAAAATTCTTTATTTGCATCACAACCATCCGCATCCTACCAACAAACCAGTTGTGTCCATTTTCTTGCGATATCATTCAAATAAAATTTCTTATGAAAACCAAAAAGGCAAATAGAGACATTTGAAAACTGTTACAAATGGAAGTGACATATCTGGTCTAACATCTTGTGCAAAAATCAATTTGGTTAGTTTACGTTGCTACTTAGAAACGGCTTTGGTAAACAAAGCCATGTGAATGCTGGAATTTCGACCGATAGAAATTCTGACACACCCTACGCCATGCCTGATAACTGTCAGTTGGGGTTCAAACTTCAAAAGGTTGAAGCAGCGAGCACAAATATCGGTCGTTAAAAATAGTAAAAGATAAAAAAATTGAATAAAATTATAATTGCATTGTAAAATTTAAAATATGTCGGATGTTTGGAAACTTTAGACATAAAACCTGTATCAAAAAACCCGATACCCAAAAAACATGTTGGCCAAGTACTCATGCTGAGCACTACCATCTACCCGATACTTGAAAGACTTGAACGGAAAGGGACGAGTCTAAACTCGTTGGCAAAAAAGTAATCGTGTCCAGCACTAGTGCATACCATATACGGGTGCACACCTCACATGGATGCATATCATATACATTGGATTCTGGCATAAGGCCAAGGGTACAACTGGGGAGTTGTTTGCCAGCTAGTAATAACTGCAACCCAACAAGGCCAAGAGAAGACAACCGCCACTTTTCAAATGCAGCACATCTCTAACTGCTAATCAAATAATCATGTCAAAATAAGTTAATTTCAAATTCTTCGTTGAAAGCTTCGGCAGGAATTTCATAGTCATTTCCTTTTCAAACCTTTGATAAGCCCTTTCCGTTTATAATACACCATCCTATTCAGTTCCCTTCCGAGGCAGATGATATAGCATAAGTTTCCACAACAACGATGTTTACGGCAAAATTTTCTAAAACTGTAAAAATTTTATAAAACTCAAACCATACTAATTCACGGTGATCAGGATACATCATTACCTGAAGAAACATTAGAAGGTTTTAGAGCATACGTTGGCTTTATAACGGCTCGCTCTAGTACCTACACAAAAACATTGATCATGGATGACAGATTTTACAGATTCTACCAAAATTATCCCATCATAAATTTAGGATCTCAGTCTATCATTTAGCACAAACAAACAACAAGTAAGTTTTCTTTTCACTCAGAGATCGCTGTTATATTTTTGCTTTACATTGAATGAACAACAATCGCAAATGTCGACTTGAACACATTTTTGCTAGCAAACTTCTTTAACATTAGGCCAAAGATATTTCTGATAAATATATTTTTATAAGAAAATGGTGTCCGCGTTTTGGTCACACTGCAAAAACAATAGCGTTATTTGTTGGCAGCAGGTTTCCCTGAACTTAAAAAACCAGATCACTTGAGCGTGTTCAAAGGCCTTCGTTTTTCTGTCACTTCATATGCAGACATGATGGTCCCACAACCATCACTCTACTGTTAATACAGCCCTACGGAAACATATCTACTTGTCAGCACAGCATATCACTTCAGCACTGGCTCACCCAGGCGTCTCTACACTATCACTGTATGGAAACTTGGTAATTTACTCATCCTATAGGCTATTATTAGAACGCTGGCACACAACGTTTGGACTAGTGCCAAATTCAGTAGCCTTATGTAGATGAGGCTACTACTGGTCAGATAGGGAGTGTAGGCCTCAAACTGCTAATATATCCATCAGATCTTGACTCACCTCCAGTCCATGTGAAGACATCCATAAAAGTATTGGCAGAAGTCAATGTGGAAACAACCAAATGTAGAGCAGAGGTGAGACAGTCCTATCACTGCACTAATGTACCTACAAACAATGAACAGAGGAAATCCCTGCACTATCTTATCATTGAGCAATACAAAAGAATAATTTACAAACCAACATTGTTAAAATTTCACAAACGCGTAAGGAATTCGACAATGCACAGAATCAGCTATGCAAGTGAGTTTGACTTTAGAAAAACCTGCGGTACTCGTACATGGTTTTGGGACTATTATGTTTCTATGGAAAAAGCAGAGGCCTTCCCAAAATAACCACTAAAAAGTCTACATGTAAAATGCTATGTACAACAGCAAAGAACGATGGCTGTTGAATTTTTTATACATGTATCTCAACAAGCTTTTTTGTGAAAACTTCCCTTTCCAAGTGGAATGCTACCAGACGAGCTAAATTCAAACCAAGTCAAATGTATTAAATAATGAAGTAATTAATGTTTTATCAGTTAAGGGGGATCTAGCTATATAGTATTCTACTAACATCAAGGGAGTCACAAAGGGAAGTCATGTGAGTTGAGTAAAGGCTAAAGTACATTGAAGTAAGATCCACTATAATTCGTTGACTTTGAATTCTGCAGCTGACTCTAGTTATAAACACAAGTGTGTATGTACTAGGAGTGCTTAATATTCACCCCTGCTGCTTTGTCATAACTGGCTAGGAGAGTCCAAGTTAATATTTAAAGGTTGACTTGCAACAAAATTCACATTACAGTTATTTGATATCAAAAGATTCACCATTTCTTACTCTGTTGTGTTGTAGGTGCAAATTATGTGGGAATGTGATTACAAGCTTTTAATTAACCATGTAATAAATGTTGAATGGAAATTGCATGTTGCAGATTTACACAGGTAAGTTGTTAAAAATGATGAGAACTTCTATAGCAGAGATAATAGTGGCACATTTTTGACTCACTGGCAGCAAGCTCTTGAAAAAGGAATGAATAGAGTATAAAATATGTATAAAATGGAATAGCTTGCCTTGCATTTTAATGCACAGCATTTTCAGGTGCCGTTTCCATCTTTCGTAACCTTTTGGCTGGGGAACAAATAAAAATGTCGTTTATCGGTTGCGTGAGAAACGACATTTATGTCTCTTTTGGTAGACGTGTATAAAGCTGTCCCTTAGTAACACTAAACAAAGGATATGAACACTAGTAAGTTTTAAATATCATCGACAAGATGCTAGTCAATAAATTACAATATGAAACGATTGTCTGAGAGGCGTTGCCTTGTGCGAAAAGCTAAAAAAATCGCGACTCCTTAAAAATAAGGAAGTTGGGGAAACCAGCCAACATTGGTTCGACATTCAAAATGTTTAAATAAAAATTTATTGGATCCTGCGATCGTTAGTGATCTTTCGTCTAGTCAGTATAAAATAATTCAGATGATAGAACTGATGTAAACTTTTTAAACTTTAGAATATAAAGAGAAAATTGACCATTGTGGTAGCTCGGACGGCTACGCTGTAGCGTTGGACTCTACTGAGAGGAATGCTTCCAAGCATTTCACATAGGAACAATTGTACATAGTTGTACCTTTTTTGTAATAGTACATATGTAAAGGAGTACTTTTTGTACAAAAGATTCTGTTGATAAAAAATAAATTTCAGTTTGAGCTATGCATGTTTATAGAATATCGATTTTATTGACATTTTCAAAAATAAGTTACACGATTGTGGGTGTTTTTGCGGGGTTTTCACCCAGATAAAGGGTGAAAGGGATGAGAACATTCGGCGAAAACTTGTGAGTAACAAAATTTGCTTGACCCGCTGGTTTTTGCAATTTCAATCTTGTGTATGATGCAACCTCACAGATTAACCGAGTCATGGAAATCTAGTGATATAAATGGACACCCACAAGTTGTCTATTTAAAATGTATGCTGTGATCACCGGTAGATACGAAAAGCCGAACGCACTGAATGACTGAACATTTTGGGAGTTGCCCTCTCGTGTGACTATTTAAGGATAAGGGTGCATAACTCAAATTTCTATAAATAAAGAGCTCAATGAATTCCGTAGAAACATTTTTGAGGCTGTTGTTTATTTTTGCGCCAGTGAAGCACGCTGTGAATAAAAATACAAGTATTACATATTCAATCGAAGTATTTTTGCTATCACTATAGTCCAATCAGTACTTGCCTTACCTTTGACAGATAAAAGGGAAATGCCTAGTAGAAGCAAAAGGTTTTATTTGTTCAGTAGTATCGTTAACTATTGGTGAACTAGTAGCTTAATAACTAGCCAAAATTGTTTCTTTATTCAATTGGAAATGAATATATTTATTTCTATATATAGTAATATTTATTATAATTATATAAAACATACAATTGATATTATTTATAGATAATAATTGATTTATAGATAATAGTTGAGGGAAGGCAACTCCCAAAAGATATTCGGTCTGTTCGGTCATTCAGCGCGCTCGGCTTTTCGTATCTACCGTGTGATCACAGTATAGTGGCTGTGATCAACAGAAGGTTAGGGTACCAGCTGAGACGTTGTGTCAGACGTAACGTCTTCTCAAGCCAGCCATTGCTATTACAACATTATCTATTCCTATTGGCTGCTGGCCAACTGGGTCAATTGGCACGCAGCCAAGAGACTGCCTAGCTTCTTTGGAGAGCTGTTTACTCTTTGAGTAGAATATGAAATGGCAGTGAATAGAGATTAAATCTTAATTCTCATCATCATTGTTTTAATCTAAAAGAAAATACATTTACAAATTTGAAAAACTTAGCAACAAATAATGGCTACAATACCAGAAACAAATAAAAAATGTATGATAGATTAAAAAATTCGCTACCTTCCAATGATTCTTAACTGTGACCAACGTCTTCAGTCCCCTGCAGACGAACTGCGAGTGACTAAACCAACAGTTCAGTCGGTGTGACTAGAAATTTCCAGCTACCAATTTAATATATTATTATTTATTGTTTTATTACCGTATAGATATTATTTAACATTTTTGTGAAGCACTAGCACTAGCCTGTAGTTGTCTAGGATTTCTTAAATTATCAATCATGTAGACCCCGGTAGATACGAAAAGCCGAACGCGCTGAATGACCGAACAGACCAAATATCTTTTAGGAGTTGCCCTCCCTCAACTATTATCTATAAATCAATTATTATCTATAAATAATATCAATTGTATGTTTTATATAATTATAATTAATATTACTATATATAGAAATAAATGTATTCATTTCCAATTGAATAAAAAACAATTTTGGCTAGTTATTTAGCTACTAGTTCACCAATGGTTAACGATACTACTGAACAAATAAAACCTCTTGCTTCTACTAGGCAGTTCCCTTTTATCTGTCAAAGGTAAGGCAAGTACTGATTGGACTATAGTGACAGCAAAAATACTTCGATTGAATATGTAATACTTGTATTTTTATTCACAGCGCGCTTCACTGGCGCAAAAATGAACAACAGCCTCTAAAATGTTTCTACGGAATTCATTGAGCTCTTTATTTATAGAAGTTTGAGTTATGCACCCTTATCCTTAAATAGTCACACGAAAGGGCAACTCCCAAAATATTCGGTCTGTTCGGTCATTCAGTGCGTTCGGCTTTTCGTATCTACCGAAAGGAGCAGGCTGTAGAATTACAACACGTATGGCTATACAATTGACCCTTGCCATAGAGTAGACCCTTGCCATAGAGTAGACCGTTGCCATAGAGTAGACCCTTGCCATAGAGTAGACCCTTGCCATAGAGTAGACCCTTGCCATAGAGTAGACCCTTGCCATAGAGTAGACCCTTGCGATAGAGTAGACCCTTGCCATAGAGTAGACCCTTGCCATAGAGTAGACCCTTGCCATAGAGTAGACCCTTGCCATAGAGTAGACCCTTGCCATAGAGTAGACCCTTGCCATAGAGTAGACCCTTGCCATAGAGTAGACCCTTGCCATAGAGTAGACCCTTGCCATAGAGTAGACCCTTACCATAGAGTAGACCCTTGCCATAGAGTAGACCCTTGCCATAGAGTAGACCCTTGCCATAGAGTAGACCCTTGTCATAGAGTAGACCCTTGCCATAGAGTAGACCCTTGCCATAGAGTAGACCCTTGCCATAGAGTAGACCCTTGCCATAGAGTAGACCCTTGTCATAGAGTAGACCCTTGCCATAGAGTAGACCCTTGCCATAGAGTAGACCCTTGTCATAGAGTAGACCCTTGCCATAGAGTAGACCCTTGCCATAGAGTAGACCCTTTCCATAGAGTAGACCCTTGTAATAGAGTAGACCCTTGCCATAGGGTAGACCCTTGCCATAGGGTAGACCCTTGCCATAGGGTAGACCCTTGCCATAGAGTAGACCCTTGCCATAGAGTAGACCCTTGTCATAGAGTAGACCCTTGCCATAGAGTAGACCCTTGTAATAGAGTAGACCCTTGCCATAGAGTAGACCCTTGCCATAGAGTAGACCCTTGTCATAGAGTAGACCCTTGCCATAGAGTAGACTCTTGCCATAGAGTAGACCCTTGTCATAGAGTAGACCCTTGCCATAGAGTAGACCCTTGCCATAGAATAGACCCTTGCCATAGAGTAGACCCTTGCCATAGAGTAGACCCTTGCCATAGAGTAGACCCTTGCCATAGAGTAGACCCTTGTCATAGAGTAGACCCTTGCCATACAGTAGACCCTTGCCATAGAGTAGACCCTTGTCATAGAGTAGACCCTTGTCATAGAGTAGACCCTTGCCATAGAGTAGACCCTTGCCATAGAGTAGACCCTTGCCATAGAGTAGACCCTTGCCATAGAGTAGACCCTTGTCATAGAGTAGACCCTTGCCATAGAGTAGACCCTTGCCATAGAGTAGACCCTTGTCATAGAGTAGACCCTTGCCATACAGTAGACCCTTGCCATAGAGTAGACCCTTGCCATAGAGTAGACCCTTGCCATAGAGTAGACCCTTGTCATAGAGTAGACCCTTGCCATAGAGTAGACCCTTGCCAGATGACTTTAATCCTTTTCAGATGGGATCATAACTCAAAAAAGTTGCATAGAAGTGCATAGCAACCCATAGAGTTTATCTAATACAAACACCCCCTCGTAAAATTCACCAAAATTTTATAACAAAAATTAATTTGATTTGCAAATTTCGCCGGTTTCACCTTGCGGATTGATGCAAACATGCGCATTATGGAAACATAACAGCTGAACTCGCAATACGATACAATTTTGGCAACAGACGGCCACTGATTTCCAGTTGTTGTATACAAACATCTGATACACTAAATACTAAGTGAATGCACACAAGTGCATACAATACGGATGCCAACACTAAATGAGCCAGTGTGCTATGTAGCAACAGTAAAGATAGCCCACTCTCTATAGGACATGGTCTGACATTAACCAAGTCATGTATACACTACTTCCTTACACACGCTAGTAAAACTATGTTAACATCATTTCTTTTGTAATAGTTTTAGCTTAATCATGCTATCGGCCGACTTCCCTCCATGGAGTACAAACTAACCAATATTCTCATAACACACTCCATCCATAGTTACTGCTGACCCACCTCTATTATAGATGACGTTAATTCCTATATCCCGACTATTATCACAGTTTGTAGAAGTTTCTGATTGAACCGCGGTTTGTAGGAGCTCAGCATTGTCTGTATATATTCAGGGATACGACCTCAACAGACAAGAAGAATACGTCTGCAAAGACAGAATGGAAAAAACTACAAATAATATTTAGAATCAGTGTAACTATAGATTTACTGGTGATAAGAAACAAAGTGGTCAGACTATCATTATAATACAGTCACACCTCCACATATGAGTGTCCCAACATCCAACTCAAGACACGAGTAAATTGACAGCATGACCGTAGAGAGTTTAACCATAGACTATAATATTCAAGTCGGCTATGAACAGCCCAGCTAGCTAGATAGAATTAGCCCAGTCTATTTATAGAACAATGGCACACAGCCAGGACAGGTTAAAAACTAAGATCATTGCAGAGATTTGGCAGAATGCTGCTTATGGATTCCTAGAGCAGATACATCAGAAACCACTTCAATGCAACAGTGGACCCTCGTCAAACGATTATAATTCATTCCGGTGTTGGCTTCGTAAGGAGCACATTTTGTATAGAAGGGTATAAAAACCATAGTTTATATCTATAATTTTATATACCTACTGTACTGTACATATAAAAAATAGTAATGAAATAATATGTTAACCTTAGTAACTATAGTTACCTATAGTAACTTTAGTGTGTTTAATGGTTATGATCTACAATAAAAATGCAATGCTATAATGTAATACGTACAGTACGTACCGTAGGGAGTTCTAACATTGGAGGCAGACGTTTGCACAACATAAACGTTGAATTTAATTGGAAGAAATTTAGCTTACTACACACATACTTGATGATAAACTTCAGTATGTATTTTAGTTATTTTACTAAATTTCAACTTTTGCCTCGCTAAATTTTTATCAACCTACCTGTTCCTGGCTCGCTTTCACTATAAATTTTAGTCGAGCTCATTGAAACCTTTTTCCACCTAATTTGACAGGCAAGTTGAGGGATGCTGTGTTCGAAAGCGGCCTCTCAAAAAGTCGTTTGGATCAATTTGGTTAGAATAGCGAGTTTAGTTCAGTAGGACGGGTATAACTGGAGTGTCTCAGAACCTAAATGCAACCTCAGAACCTCTATATGCATGCATACATGCATCCATAGAGGTTCTGAGGTTGCATGTAGGTTCTGAGACACTCCAGTTATACCCGTCCGCGATCTTCATGACCGCTGATGGAGAGACTGCTCAGGCATTGAATAAAAGATCAACAATTGGCCGGTGACGGCGTAACTGAACGATGCTATGTGAAAAGGCCGGTGCTATCTATCAAAACTATAAACATTCGGACAAGTTGGCTAGTGGTCGTACATTAACCGTTTGTGACGACACCTGTGTTCGTCCTAATCGCAACATGTTGAAAGGGCGACAAAGGCAAATGTCTTTAGATAGGTTTATCTTAAAACGGCCGGCTAGTCGTGAAAGCGAAACAAAGGAAAAATTAGCTAACTAGCGAGAAACTTCAAACTATGAACGCTGAAGAAATTTTAATTACGTTAAATTAAAAATGAAAGTTTGCTTTTAGGTTTGCTTCTAATTTTGTCTTTTAAGCCTTTGATAAAATCCAAATTTATCAAAGTCAACTGTTGTAATGAAGGATAACTCTCTATAACTTCCTAGGATATCTCCCTCTCTGGCAAATGCTAGTGTTAGCTGCTACTGTATTTAATTTTACATTTTAATTAATCACATTTCCTTGCATTATTTTTTATTTGTTGCTTTTTAAAAGCTTGCGATAAGTTAGGACAATAACCAACATGTTCTTTCTGTTACAATATCTTGTTTTGAGCGTTTTATTTGCATTTTTCTTAGAGTATGGAAACCAATCAATATATATTTAATTGTTATATAAATAAATTGCACCGACATGCGAGTAAACTAACATACGAGCTCAGTCTCGGAACGCATTAAGCTCGTAAGTCGAAGTATGACTGTATATAACATCGAACAGTTACTTGTTAGTAATAAAGTATTAACTATTTTGCTACCAAATTAATTCATTTGCCGGGATGTAATAGCATAATCCATACAACCTGCTAATGCAGCATCGTGTGGTTGTTGGTCATATTGAAATGTTTCGCCAAGCCGTACTACGCAGATCATGTTAGGGAAAGAGTTAACTCCAGTTGCAGTGTGAGGTCATTACACAAATAATGCCGTGTGTCATACCAAAGATCGTTCAAGACATCTCGACAAACCCGATTTATTGGCTTGAACAAAAAAAAATTTAAGTTTGAATGTGGCTTTGTTTTAAATATAAATATTCCAGAACATTCTAAAATATTAAAGACATCTTACGCATGAGTAATACCTACAATGTGAAATTTGTTTATAAAAAACCTATTGAATTGTACATGAGATCCATATAACATGAGGATACAGCCGTACCTCGACACACGAATGTCTTAACATATGAGAAATTTGAGATACAAGCATACAAAACGGTTTCAACTTTGCTAGGAAGCAGGGGGCGACTTAGGAGAATAGCATAGCTCGACCTATTTCATCAGATCAGTTTGAAAGTTTTACCGAAGTCAGCCAAAGTTGAAAGTAAGACGACAAATGCAGTCTGAAAAGGAATACAAAAAACTGAAAATACAAACCAAATTAAACCTATATCTAGCGTGAGATATATGTAGCACAAGATTCGAACATATATTAAGAGTAGGAATAGAAAGCCAAGTTATTGCAAATTACATTACAGAAAAAGGTGTCGCTGTCATGTCTATTTCAAACCACCATTAGCCCCTATGTCTGTCTCGAAGATAAGAACTCCATACAGTATGCTACTTACTGTATAGACTATGCTATATACTGATACTGCTCCATATTATTCTACATAATACGGTTACAATTTGTTGCAGATAACAACCACTATATAGATATTTGTTCCTTCATGAGCGTAAGTAGTGAATTATAACAAAAACACTTTTTCCAATGTAATATGACTGTTATTATGTTTTAAGTATTTGGTTCATAGGGAGAAAAACAAATTAATTAGTATTTAGTTATGTTATAGTGGACAAATTTATTTGAAATACTAGAAATTTGACATACAAGCTCGGTTTTGAAACGATTCATGCTCACATGTTGAGCTATGACTGTATATATGGTAACAATGATTCCCATAGAGTACAGCATCAACTTCCGACCTACCTCTCTGCATGGTATTAGTGTTGACTGGATCAGGTTGCCATCTACCCTATTATCATCACGGTTCGCGCAGATTTTCTATGTAACTGCAGTTTTTTGGAGATCGGCAGTGGCTGTATATATCGAGGGAGGCAACTTCTGCAGACACAAAGAGCACCTTCTGAAAATAAAAGAATATGAAAACTACAAATAAAATAACTATAGACTTAAATGTTATGAGAACAAAAAGTGAAGACACTATCAAAAGTACGCAATCGCCGTCAACTCGAACTCAAAAGTTCGAGTTGACGGCGTTTGAGTCAACTTAAAACGCTTTTGAGTTTGCCGTCGATTCGAACACAAAAGCGCGCTACCGCTGTCAACTCAAAGGCAAAAGCGCGCTACTGTTGTCGACTCAAAGGCAAAATCATGCGATCGCTTTCAACTCAGTTGCAAAAAACGTAGACGTAAAAACGCGCTATTACCATAGACTTAAACCCGAAAGCGCGCTATTGGCGTCGACTCGAAGGCAAAAACGCCCTGATACTGTCGACTCAAAGGCAAAAGTCCGCCATCGGCGAAGGCAAAAGCGTGCTACTGTTGTTGACTCCAAAGCAAAAGCTCGCTGTCGCCGTCGACTCAAAGGCAAAAGCGCATGATTGTTTTTGACTCGAATATATTTCGTCGTCGATTTCCTTCATATTCACTCTATAGACTAATAAATAAATATTCCCCATTAGAATGCTTAATCAACATTCTTAAGTTTTAAAGTCAAATTAGACAAAACCATTACACTTTTAAACAATTACCAATTTGAGAGTACAAAATTAAACCTAGCATGGACGGATTTTCAAATTTGTAAAATGAAAACGGATAGACAAGCGATAACTTGTAAATGTAAAGATACAAAACTCGTTTCAGATCTTTTAACTTTTGAGAAACGGACATAAAAGTCTATCAATCTTGGCAACCTGTCAACATGCTGGCAAACTGTAAAAATAGCAATTCTATCCGTTATTTGATTTAGGAAGAGAAATTAGTTAAAATCGCACCATCTACGCTATACCACATTTACAATTGTTAATTTAATTGGCAACTCCTGTTATTCACCAGAGTATTCTATATGATATTGTGTTAATTTGTGGATAGTTGGAGATTTCGTTTTTGGTACATTCCAAGGAGCTCCATGCAACCAATTTTAAAAATTGTGAAATGACAAACTACACAAACAATCATAAATAATAAATAGCAACAATAATGCTAATTTGTAGTGACAGACAATGGCTAGGGGCATATCAATCTGCAACCTGTATCGTCAATCATAGAACAGTTGTATGCAAGTTACATGAAGAGTTTAAAATTTATGAGTGGCTTGAGCTATCCAAAGCTTCATGTACGCCAGCTCATAATCAATGAAATTTTATTTTTAAAGATTTTGGCTGACAAATGTCTCGCAAAATACGCAAGCTGCAGTTTGAAATTTTTCAATAAGCTAACGCTTGTTGGATTTCAACAATTAATGCAAACCGATCGATTCCAGTTCTGTTTTCTCCACAGGTGTCCTTTGGCGGGGATATTGCCGAAGCCGAGATCGGGCCGTAGTCTACACACACAAAAAACAACAAAGGTCCACGTAGTTATGAGTCAAAACCAAAGTATCCACCCAAATATCTCACCAATCCGATGATCAGCACACACAAAAACTAAACCAATCGACTGAGCCACCCATCATGTCAAAATATTCCAAGTTTCAAGTCATGTCTTGCACAACTCACCTTATGGTTTGTCAAAACCTGTCCCAAAGTCCCTATTAATTTCACACTGTCCAATATCGGTTTTAGAAATGGTGGCCGCTAGCCTAGCCTAACGTCCTGATTCAACATCTTAGTAAGTATCGGGGCATTGCTGAGTGCTCCCGATCCTTTTGAGTCCTTCTAAAGTTTTGTTTACAATAGTGTTAACCCGACTTTGATTGGTTCTTGCATGCTTAAAAAGACTCAAAAAGATCGGGAGCACTCAGCAATACCCCGATAGTTACTAAGATGTTGAACCAGAACGTTAGGCTAGGCAAGCGGCGACCATTTCTAAAACAGATATTGGACGGACAGTCTCAAATTAATAGGGACTTTGGGACAAGTTTTGACAAACCATAAAGTGAGTAGGGCAAGACATGACTTGAAACTTGGAATATTTTGACATGACGGGTGGCTCAGTCGATTGGTTTAGTTTTTGTGTGTGCTGCTCATCGGATTGGTGAGATATTTGGGTGGATACTTTTGTTTTTGCTCATAACTACGTGGACCTTTGTTGTTTTTCGTGTGTGTAGACTACAGCCCGGTCTCGGCTTCGGCAATATCCCGCTAAAGGACACCTGTGGTTTTCTCACATAGATCAAGTTGACATGTACTGATAACATCAAAATTAATTGTGTAGTAATCTGAACAAATTTATTAGCAAACAGTTGCAATTTTGCAAATTTGGGTGGAAATATGTCAAAAGCCAGTACCATATTATCGACATATGTACACACAGATTAGGGTTTGCTACTAAGTGGCCCTGCTGGGAATCCACTAATTAAAGCAGATCAAAAGCATGTAGCATAAATTGGTAACAAAATATCAACATGTTATATGCACTGTTTCTTTTCACTTCCTAGTGAACCAGGTGAATAGCATTTTTATTATCATTGTCACTGATGTGAAAGAATAACAGAATTAAATTATTTAAATATGGTAAACAGGCAAAACGCCAGATCCTGCTGTTTTATCAGTAAAATTAGTACAGATATCTGTTCCCAAGGTTTTGTGACACAGACTGACTTTTTATTTGATAGACTCTCACCAATGATATACAGCCCAAAAGGATAGCCGACGGCTATCATATGGGCGTGGTTTAATTATGGAGCTCTATTAGGATTGTGCTAGCCTGGGTTTCAAAGCAAACACAACTCTCGCGGGGCGGTCGCGTTGCCTTGTTAGGTTTTAGAAAACACGAATCGCTGTTATCGTTTCATTAGATTATTCAGCCAGTAGACCCCGAGGGTCACAATAGCAAACATTGAATTTCTGCAATGTAGGGGTAATACCTAACCAAAATAATGTATCTAATCAAAATAAAACATTTCAAATTACCTACTTTTAGTAAATTTAAAATTAGTAAAGGTCGTAGTATATGCCTAAAGTTGAATATAATTACCCGAACAACGGCATTTTTTTTCTAGTTTTTGATTAATATTTTGCCACCCCTAATATAAAATGACAAAGTCTTTCATCGGTTTCACATTGTTTTACCTTGCCAATAAGATGGGACAGCAGGCAAAGCTGTGCAGTGTAGTTTTCATACTCAAAATCTAAATGCAAAACCGAATTTGAGCTATTTTACGATTGTGACTATTAATATCACGAATGCTTGTGAATGGCAACTGACTGATCATAACGGTGACAATATTGGGATACTATATTTATTTGACAACAAAATGAATTCAACAGATAATTAAAATAACCACTATAGTTCATAATATTTGTAAATTTACAAGGTGCTTTATTCAGCATATTTGTTTGTTCGGTGCCGTGTTCGGGTTAATCCCAACAGAGCTTCATAATTAAACCCCGCCCATATGAGCGCCGTCGGCTATCCTTTTGGGCTGTATATCATTGCTCTCACATTGAAGATAAGTTCAAAGTTATCCTATAACATCTCTTACTATTTAGAAAAAAAAATTCTCACTTTGATTGAGCTTGTAAAGAACCAAAAGTGTGCTACACTAACAGAAGCCAAAGACACAGCGAGCAATGCATGAGTGAAAGGAACACGACCTACATCCGTATTACATTGGAACATAACAACGTTTCTAGCCAAACAGGAAAAAGAATATATGGCAATTGCATTATATGAAGTTTTTGTTTCATTCATAATAAAAACAATTTATTTAGCATTATGTATTCCAATACATACAACAATCGATGAGAATTTTCTTCAGATGCCGTCTCTTGTCAATCGTGTTGCTCGTTACCTAATATACGTTTCAACAGTGCCGATATTCTTGCATTTAATTTTGAAACATGGAATTTGTTTAATAGTGTGGCAAGCTCTCAGACCATCACTCGTCCTTGGGAAAGATTTTTATTAGCAACCTGATTCATGCACCAAATACAACATAATGAAAATGCTACATTGTTAAATCTTACCATCAAATGCAGTGGTTACTCCAGAGTCCATAATATTTTAGATCCCAGTAACTCGCTCACTAACAGCCGTAGCTGGCTATTGTCTTGAAATCAGCAAGAACGCTTCAGCCAATCACATCGAGCTTACAACAGCTAGTCACGCCTTCCTCAGAGTTTACAATAATTATGTATCCTCAGGCGGAGACAATTCATCCTAGTATTTCTCCCCATATGCGTTGAGTGGATTTGACGGTTGGCATTGCTAGCGCCCGTCTCATACACGGCGCTAAGTCTTGCTGTGTCCTGATTGGTTCAAAAAATGTGATTACAGTTAGGCAGATGAGTCATGTATTCAAGCGTTGGCTAGCCAGAGTCAGTGATGTTTTGACCTACATGTAGCTACAACCTGCAAAAAATGTTGACACATTGACTTATTGATGTTGTCAATTTGAAAATACCATCTTGTTCACTCACTAAAACTGCAGCAGTAAAAAATAACTGCAAAACACCTTTCTACCATCACAAAAACACAAATGTTTTTGTTAAGCTACTGCCACTGAAAACTATCATAACTGTCTAACTTTGTGTTCAGGCGAGCAGAGGCCATATATACTAAATACTTAATTTTCTGTAATTTGTTATAAATAGTCATATCATTATAAAGTTTACCAATGATGCACTGTGTTTTTTCACATTTTTATGGTGCATTTGTTTTTAACAAATATTTTCTGATCTTCAGCACTTGCAGGTTCTATCCTGCAGGTAAAATTATATAATGGCTGGTGGTCAATGGTGTGGTAGGTGTGATAGGTGAGAGAAAGAGCGTTTGGCAACTTTAATGCAATGCCTTTGTAGTCATGTCCCAATATTATTTAACCTTCAGGCGCTGAGTGCTCACAACTCCAAAGTACCTAAATATGGAGGTTTTAGTAGCACAATTTTGACAGCAGAAAATGCTGTACTTTTAAAATGTTATTGAGCCTTAATTAAATATGCTTTAAAAAGCTGAGAAATCTTTTTACAAGCTGATATATGTTGTTTGTAAATAATATATAACGAACATACAATCTGAGCTACAAATTGTTGTTAAGTATTTTCCAATGCCCAATATTTACAACATTTTACAATAGAAAAGGCTTGGGCCCTCTGAAACAATTCAGATTTTTAAGTAACTCCTGATAACAATTAATTACCCTGAGAAGTTGCCTTGTATTGCTAGCTATGTATCTGCATTCAGTTGAAACAATCAAACATGGTTTCACAGAGAGTTAGGAACTCAGTTTTGTAAGAATTATAATAGTCAAAACTACCTGGATGATTCAACAGGCGAATAGTAGCGCGTGTTTATCTTAAAAAGATTATAAACTGATGAGTTGTCTATAAAACAACTAGCCTGTATTCTCATTCGCAGTAAGAATGATGAGTGTGATCAACTCTAGCACATGAGACGACAACTTCCAATAGACTAATACATTATTGCTATAATATAGTCCAGTGATCTTTACTAAAGTGACATTGCACTTATATCATGTTAGCTCTGTATAGAAACAAAAGTTTGTTTCCATCAAATATATACACATGAGTGTCCTAGTTCTCAAACATATTTCAATACTTAAAAGTCTATTTTATGATACTTAGTTGTTTACATTATGTTTCAATGGCGAAGCTGCTCCCAAGCAAGTAGCATCAAAATATACCAGTAAGAAGCAGGTAGGTATCGACACACCATCTTGTTTAGTTCTCATTGTTTGTTGAGCGGTGGGTTTAAATGAGAATGAAAGATGACTTTAATGAATCTAGAGCAGCAGTTTCAAAAGAAGTATTACCAGTATATAATTGCGGTCATGTCTGCCATAACTCTTTGTGAGGAGAGTGGGTTGCGCATAGAAGTATACAATTCCGAGACAACTATGCCAGGGTCAAAGCAATGCTTCTCTAACAGATTTAAATTCAAAACAAATATGAAACATGTAATTAGGTTTATTAGTACAAAGATGAGTGACTAAATGAAGATAGTAATCTTGAAATGATTTTTAGTTTTAAATATTGGGGGAGACAATTCTTAATAAGGCTTGACCGGCTTAACTCGAAATTGAACCCGGGACTCTCACAGTGAAAGCTAAAAACATACCTGAGACTCCTAGTGCTATGAATCTCTAAACAATGTAGTTTTTGGGAAAGCAAATTGACGATAAACCTATAAGAAGAGCACGTTCAATGAAATAATTTATAGAAAAGATATTTGCAAAAACATATAAACAAACTTTAAAAATGTGAACAATACAAATTATATTGAAACCCCAAGATCTAGCAAAAATGTTTTAAGATGAAGGTGTATTGGTGTAAAGTGAGATTTAACGTGTAATGTAAGTTAGGTTTATGTGTAAGTATTACTTACAGTATTAATATCAAGCTATTGCTGGTGTTTCAGTTTTTGTAAACATAATTTTAATATTGCAATTTAAGCTTAAACATTGTTAAGTTTTAGCACTTAACTAATTAGCAAATGTAAAACAATTGAACACATAAATAAAAAAACAGTTTTATTCAATAGCAAAACTAATAAATGTTGTATATGGTAAAAAAATATTGCGCAACAACTTTGTTATTGCTGGCACAATGCTAGGTGATTAGATAGGAAAATGAGTAACTCAGACTAAGTCATACATGTCAATAATGTTGGGGAGAACAATGGAAATCTGCAAAGTGTTTTACAGCTAGTCTACAATGCATCAGTCTCAAACCACTTCAATTGGAGTTGTCCTATTTTTGTACAGAGAATTAATGATGAAATTCACATTGCTAGGCAAGCCGTTGTTCTTCAAACTGGCAGTATTGAAAAATTTTGCAGTTTTCAAGAAGTTCTATACAGTATTCTGACTGACACACGCACACACGCACGCACACGCACACACGCACGCACACACGCACACGCACACGCACACAACGTTTGAAAGAGACATGATGACCGATTTCCTTTAGTTAAAATCATTCAAATTAGGAACTTTTGTGAAAAAAGTGAGAGTGAAATTTTATTTTTGAGCATTATATTCATGCTTACTATAACCTTGTGTTCATCAAACATATATATAACTACATAGATATATAGTTAATTATTTGTCTATAGAATTTATAGATAAACGGTAATCTATAGATTATATCGACAAAAATGTTACAAAAAGCAAAAAAATGATTTACATGATAATAAAGTTAGAGGTTATAAATAAGCACAAAAAAGCACCTGTATTGTTAATTAATATTGCCAAAGAATATGGCTGCAACCATTCAACAATTGCAACCATTGTCAAAAACAAAAAAGCCACTATTCATTAAAACCGTTCTTGAGCACATTTCCTACAAAACAAATTTAAAAAATATGCTAGGGCTTATTTCAAAAGATTAGCTAGAGCTAGCAAATGTCTGAATTTTACCAGCATTTACAGTAAACCACCAAGTATCATCCTCAATAAGTGATGAAGTGGGCAATTTCCTACACCGAACCGAGTTGGCATGTTTTTATTTCAAGGACCAAAGTAATATACAATAAAAAATGAATCCCAAAATAAATATATTCCATCAAAATGCACTTTTTGCAGATCCAAATCACTGCAGACCAATTTTGTACTTATGAGTTGACAGTTAACAAAAGTGAAATTCTTTACATAATCTATTCAGAGCAGAAAAACAAAGAAAGTGAACAACTCCAGTCTGTTTTTCTCAGACTGATCAGACTTATGAGTAGGACAACTCCTAATAAAAACTTGTTGGACTAGAAATACGGATTAGTCTTAACATGGATTAGGACTTGATCTGTCAATGGGCACTTACCCTGGAGGTCATCATAGCTGCCTACCATGATAAGTTTAGCCTGAAAGTGGGGATTCACCCATCATGTGGAAGCAGAGAATACACCAGTTGTTGGCCCAATATCTCTTTCAACATCTGTTGAAATTCATTGTAGGCTAATTTGTTTCTTTGTTAGTTTAAATATGTAGAGTAAATCACGGTAGCAGGGTGCAACCATCGATGAAGCCATCTGTAATGATAAACAATGTCTGGATAAAACAGTAGATAATATCAAGATACATACAGATAGTGTTTCCCAATACAGATGCATACTAATGGATACAGGTTGTGTTTCCCAGGCAACAACAAAGCACATAATAGAACATGTGCGTTGAAAGTAATTTTTGGCTGGGCCAGGATTTGAACCCAGGACATCTCGCACCCAAGACAAGGAGCGTACCCTAGGTCATAAATCTGACACGATAAAACTAATTGATAAAACAGCATTTAATAACTCATTTGCGTAGGTGAATAATAAATATGAATTGTGTTTATTTATGAATTGTACATTTGGTTATTACACCTGCTGATTACCCATGGCACACCAGACTCCAAGGGTAACGGGATTTCTAAAACTATGGTCGAAGAATGGTTGGGGCAGGTGAGAGTACGACAGGTGGGTATGTCAAATGTTGCTGGTTTGATTTCTGAACAAAGAAATTAGCAGCGCAACTTCAAACATGACTTCAAGGGACAAAAATGGCTCTTATTATAATAAAAGCTAGTTACCTGGCAGTCCGGTGAGTTGTGATAGGTCATCAGGTGTGTCGATAAAGCCAAAATAATAAGCATTTTATAAGTATTCCAGATTTCAGAGAGGTGAATGTTTAGCCTAGGCGGTTGTGTGCTAAATGTTGACTAAAGACTAAATGTTGCAAGTTCAAACCCTGTGGTGGGCAATCTTTTTTCACTCTGTTTCAGTTGCTTCACACAGACGGACAAATGCGGCTTTTGTTATAGTAAAAAACAACTAAAATATGTCATATGGTGATGTTAAACTTTATAACATCTGAACTGGTTAATCCAAGTAACAAAACTGGCACTTAGAACTGAACTTGCACCAACTTGATTAGATTTTATTTGAAAGTATCGGTAGTCGTCTACCCTTTCCTTTTCCAAAAAACAATTGCAAATGATAGAAGAATACTGACATTTTTCTGACAAACTTTATTGAAAGTGTGTTAAAGTTCATTATTAAGACATTCAGCACCTGAAACTGATGTTAATCCAAGTAACGAGACTGGTACTTACGATGAACTCGCACAAAATTCTAGTAAATTTTATAAGAAAGTATTGGTCATTTTCTATTGCTTACAGTTGTTTTGATGTTTGAAACCAGCTAAAGTATGTCATAGGGTTATGCTATATTATAAAGCAGCAAAAGTTGCAGCCGACAAAAAACGATTGAATGAAAAGAAGTGGAGAATTTCTAGAATGTTTAATTCATACAGGAAGTCAGCATAAAAAAACTGCCACTTAACCTACTCAATTGTCAGCCTGACACAGCTGCTTTCCTATAAAAATACTAGCACATGCCTATATTAAAAATGTTGTAAATTAGTAAGTTGTCTGTAAAACGACAAGCCTGTATTCTCACTCACATAGTGAATGACAAGTGTGAAAATCTCTAGCGCAGGTGGTGACAACTTCTGAAAGTATAATATTTTAGATCTATACAGGCAACAGACATTTACTAAAGTTACCACTTAATATGCCAATTGATTTCCATATCAATTATTAAAGTAATTCGTAGACAAACAGATGAAACCGTTTGGTAAAAATTTCAGAAAATTCTTTGGTGAGTTGAAAAGTCGTTGCTCATTGATGCAGATGACCATGAGCGAGGGTGCATTGAAATCAAACAACAAATTATTGCTTGCCTTTAGGATAGCTTCAGCACTATAACATAATTACTTCAAAAAATTATTACCAGCACTTAATTTGTAGGAAACTCGCGATATTTGGTTAGCAGTTGATATTGAGTCAGTCATCAATTGTATGGATAATTTTCATTCATTAATAAAACAATGATGTTCGATGAGATTGGAGATATGAAGAATTAAAAGTTACATCATGACTCCTTAACACTAAGTTTGATCAAAAGCCAGAAGTCACTGAAAATTCTCAATATATGTATTGGACATAATATGCCCAGTACATATATTACGAGTTTTGCACATAACCCTGCTGTCGGATTTCACACACATTTGTGTATACGTTTAGAATTCAGTGACATATATTTGACATTTACAGGAAGAACGCAGTAGCTTAACCCTGTCTGTGTTTTGCAGTGAAAAATGTTGAGCAACAAAGATGAGCTAGGTAAGATAATAAAATCAATTATGTATGACATCTTGTGTAATTCATTTCAAAAGTTACTTTTAATAATTATTACGAGCAATATTTTTTGGTGAGCTTTTATGCCCCTTCAGTATCTAATTTCATTTATAAAAGGAATGCCATTATAAAATAACTGTGGATATGTAATACGCCTACCAAAGTGATATGCCTGAGTGAGCTACAAAATGTTTCATACTAAATTAATTATATTAGGAGGTCATGCCTGATTACAATATAATGTAGCAACATATTTCATAGAAATTCCTTTCTGGTGTGAGGAAATCTATTTTATTGAAGAAGGTGGTAATGAGGAAGCAAGCATAGGAAAAGCAAATTTTTGTTTGCATTTTTACCAAATAACAACATAGACATAGATTTAGAATAACAAAGACTATAACATAATTACTTCAAAGAAAACATTAACAGGTCAAAGATAGTGAGACTCTTGCCATATTTGTTCAACAGCCATTCTTGAGTGAGTCGTCAATTGGAAGGAATATAATTATACATGTAACTCACAAACAAGACAATGATGTCAAACGAAATATGAAAGACAGAGAAATAGAGTTACACCCGGACTCTTTGATCTCAGGCTACATCGCATGACCTAACGAATGCATTTTTTAGCTCTAAGTATTTTTGTAAACTTGGAGTTATCTTCTACATGTCAATGTCGAGGATATATGTTAGTTGCGGTTAATGCTTTGTAAAAAGACCATGACAGATTAAAAATAAAATTTCACCATAAATAAACTGATTTGGCATAAAGACAGCCCGCAAACTTTACAATAATTTTGGAAATCTTGAGCTATGGCTTTTAACAATGCTTTGTTCATCGGCTCTGTAAAGAAAAGTATCATTTTTGTATGAAAATTTTAAAGATTGTGAAATCGGAACCTGGATACCTCACATGTACTGAATAGTGTATGACTTACATATGTAATATAAATGCCCTATAAATGTAGGGAGAGCGTGTTCCAACGTACCTACGAGTTATTGGGTGTCAACATCAAGCATCTCTTAGACAAGCGAACATGAAATATTCAATGCTAGCACCGACTGTAGCAGCCGCACAAACAGATTCTTTTAAAACGTGCACTCAATCTTACTTCATTATGTTTAAATTATCTTATAAGGGTTACAACAGAATGCGAATTATAAAGCCGATACAATTAAACCTATACTTACGTCCATTCCATCAAACCAACTTGCTAACAAACTATGGTGGACACTGACTCCATGGTGGGAGTAATTTTAAATATTCAACTGGCAAAGTTTCAAATATTTCAGGTTTTCTACCAAAAATAATGAGGCTAGTATAAATTGAAAAGTAAATCTAAAAATATATATTTATTTTAAATATATTCCTCAACTAACTTACGCTAACTTAGCATGAAAGTTAGTGCAAGTTAGAAACTTTGAACTATCTTTCACGGTAAGTTAGTTTGAAGTTGCTCTAGTATAACAAAGAATAAACTGTTAAAATAATTATGTATGAAAGTAACAGGCTGCAAGGGAATGCTAGGTATTCATTCGTATGTACTCAGTTGAAGCAATCAAACATGGCCTTTTAGCGAGTCAATAAATCTTTTTGTAAACCAATTTCAGCACCCAAAACATGAATCGTACACTAGACCATCAAGCTTTGCATTAACCAAACAAAATATCCCTTCTTGTTAGTTTTTTCCCAAACACCAACAAAGCATAATTATATGGAAGCAGATTTAAAGATAATTCCTCAAAATGTTTTATGGCTTCACCGGGATTTGAACCCGGGACCTCAAGTGTAGTTCCAGTATGGTGAAAACATGTATTGTTGGCATAAATGATAATTTTACCTTTGAAACAAAGCAACAATATCAGACAGCAGGCAGGATTAAAATAATTAAGTTATGCCTCACTCAGCCTGGATATTTTGGAGACGTTACTTAGTGCGGAACCCAGAAATATATATTACCGATACAAACAGGCCGCAGCAATATTTGCGCTCTGGATGGTTCTATACCAAACTTGATATGAAACATTATAACACTCTGGGTTATCAGTGCAATGACTAATAACCAAAAAAGAAAATCCTGTTGAAATGATAAGTGGTTTTACATCTTTGCGAACTAATCATACACTATCATCCTTGTCAAGCCGATAAAACTTGATCGGCTTGACAAGGATTTGAACCCTGAACCTCTCACACTAGCAATCTGTGCTATCTCACATTGCAAAAAGCAATGAGATGCACAAATATTAAGACACCATTGTAGCCTTGTGTCTAATTCATTTGTATGAGCAATTATTTTCTATGACATTTTAAAAATATTTTGTAAATTTTTGAAAATATTTTCGTAAGTAATTGACTTTTCAAACAAGTTGCCAATAAATTACTTCAATTTATATAAATGCTTTAGATTTTCGATGCAAAATTTAAAAGTGCTCACTTGAGAAAATGTTGCAAAGTAATTATCATGAAATATTGTGGAGTTTGGTGCTCAATAATCATTTGTTTAGTTTTATGCATATCTGTTAGGTTGGAGTTATCATCTACATGCCACTTGCAGCGATTTGTGATAGACACAGTTATTGTTTATCAAAGAGTGATGAACGAAACAATTAAAACCTTTTAAGCTTACACAAACCATTTTGGCATGAAGACAAGATTGAACTATCCTAGCCTGAAATCATGACAATATTTCCAAAGGTCCTAGGGCAATAGCGCTTAGGAATGCTTTGCACAATTGTTTTTGTACAAAAAATAAACCAACATGTTTCTACTACAATTTTAAGGTTTATGCAATTAAAACCTATATGTTTCACACATACTGAATAGCATATATATCATGTACCGATAAATCTAAAATCATCTTAAATCCAGTGACAGCGCATTTAGACATACTTACAAGCTATTTGGGGCTAACATCAATATATCCCCAACACACGTAAACATGAAAGCCTCAAGCTTCTGAATCTGCATCCACAAAATCCTAAAGAATGTGTGCAATCATTTACCATTGTGTTGCAGCCTTGTGAGCAATACAGTCAAAGCCTGGATACAGTCAAACATTTATTTATGCTCATTTCAGCAAACAACCAGAATCTTTAACATACGATGTTAAATTACAGCAGGCACTTGGCTCTATATTAGAAGTAGTTTACAGTATTCAACGTTCAAAGTTTTCAAATATTTCATATTTTTTTGCCAGAAAATAATAAGACTGCCAAAATTTAAAATACAATGTTAAAAATTACATATAACCTAAGTTTTAATTGCCCTAGTGCTAAATAGTCTAAGCTCCAAATATCATTACATACCAAGCAACTTGCCAGGTATTGGTAGCTATTACTCATTTGTACTCAATTCCAGCAATAAAACATGGCTTCACAGAGATTCAAGAACTCACTTTTTGTAAGAATTAAATTAATCAAAGCTAAATGGGTGATTCAATGGGCTCCATGCCTCGCTGTATGATAGATGAGGAGATAGCGGTTGGTTACCTCAATGTAATGCCATAGTAGTTATGGACTAGTTTCATTTATTCCTTTTGTTACTGAGTGCACACAATTCCAAAGTAGGGTAATATGAAGATATTCAGGAGCACAGTTTATACCAAATTTGGACTAATATTATATTAATAATACTATATTGGGATTTGGGATTGGGATAATCCCAATCTATAGTTATAGATTGGGATTTGAACCGAGTACTTACCGTGCTCAAAATGAGAATCATATCCTTCAACAGCAAGCTATCAAATAATGCTAACAAGACTTCACTTTTTAATGATAGCTCCGAAGCATCAAGGTGTGTATTAAAACACACTTTCATATTTTTGTTTAAAAAGGTTGGTAGGCCAAACAGAATTTGAACCCACAAACACTTGAACCCTAAATGAAAAAAACAAATATTTAGACCGTCATACCAGTAATGATGGTCAAACAGCTGTTTCTTTATTCTTTCAATGAAGCTGCAAGCATTCAGAAAGTAAGAAAGTACTAAGGCCTCACATCAAAATTATTTTTGAAACCGCAAATAGATGATGAACCTGCATGTGTTGTGACTTGTAATGTAAATTCAGTTTATATGCAAGTGTTACCTACAGCATTGCTATTAGGTCATTATTAATGCTTGTGGTTTGAAACAAATTTACCAATAAAGTGTATTAGTATGGAAACATACTCCAATCTGCAACTATTTTAACCAAGTAGTTTAACTTCTGCACAAATTACCTTCATAAATAGAACTTGGGTTATGCGAGTAGACCATGTAGACCAGCCCATAACAGCGAGCAAGTTCTATTGTATAGGCTAAAGAGAAAAAACTGTACGCCAGTCAACCATTTTTTTTACAAAAGTACCAAAAGTTTAGAAAAACTTAAAAAATACAAAAAAACTCAGTAAAACTAATAACAAAATACATAACAAAATCAACAAAATAATTAAATTTTACACTTACAAAACGGAAAAAAATATTTTTTCATTCATATGGCCTTTATGTTAATATATTTGAGTAGATACCATTGTTAATGTTAAAAGGTAGAGAAAGTAAAGATTCAACTGAATTGAGGGTGTTGACAGGTGTTGGCAGGTGTTTTGGCATACGCACGGATAAAAGAAATAGTTTGTGCACTCGCTCTGATAATACCAATATGTGTAATTCATTGACATTGCATTAAAACACTTAAAGGATAAATATTATTTGTAAAACCTACTCTAAGCAGGGTTTACAAAGGATTAGAAAAGCTTTTGATGTATGCATAAAACTGTTTTGACAGAATTCATTCACGTGTCATTCTTTAATTGACAGATAAATTACAGTGTCAAAAATTAAGAATACCTTCCAATAATATAATATAATTACTTCAAAAAATATAAAAAAGGGAAAAGTTAATTATGTCCTTTCTATAATTGGTCATCAGTTATACTTGAGTGAGTAGTATTTTGTATTGATTATAATTTTAACCACCAATAATTATAAGTACTGCAATGCCGAGACAACCCATGACGGATCCGAAGCAGTCTTTCAGGCTCTAATTTAAAAATCATATTAATTACATGATGGCATGATGAATTGTGCCAGAATGGTATTGATCTTGTTTGAATAGATACATGTACTACACTTTGACATTATTCATTAGGCCAAAAAGCGATAAATGACCCAGATAGAGGCTCATCGACAATCGTTTCACGCTGCCTCTTCGAAGTCTAGACGGATAGTCTGCATGAAGTATTGAAACTTTGTCCAAATTAATTTATAGCAGTACTTAAAATTTCCTTTAAAAACTTATCGTCACACACTCTTCTTTAAAAGGGAACAAAAATATTGCACGTAATTCAGCAATTTAAAAGGTTTTTTAATAATTCAGCAGCAGTTTTGGTCGATATCTTACAAATATCAAAAGTTTTTTCACATTGTCGTCGTTTGAAAATGGGGATAATAGCGGGCACTTGTAATGATTACACAAAATTACTAAAACATTTTAGTTGGCAATGTTGGGTGCTACTGATTTGGCATTTAATTTAGTAATGGCTTTTGTTATTGTGTTAATGTGGCATTATGATTGCAGTATATTGCAATAGTGCAAGTATTGCAAACAAAAATTTTTGCTCATCATATATGTAAAAACAGAAAGGACACCGCCAAAGACTATTACACGATTGCTTCATATGAATTATTAATTAGTGGTGTGCTTGTCATAATTGGTCAAGAGTTATTCTTGAGTGAGAATAATTGCTAGGTGCAGTTACAATTTCAACTCAAAAACAAGACAATTATATCATACGAGACAAGAATTAAAACTATACTCAGACTCCCTAATCTTAGGTTACATAGAATGCTGAGAAATAGCCAAATACTTACTAAACATCAGCAGGTGTTAGGTATCAAATATATAAACATTACCCTAGGACACTTATGCATTCGCGGCATCTAACTTTCGCGTTTTCGCGGTGTAATCCTTTCGCGAAAATTTAATGAGCGAAACTAAACTATCATAATGAACGAGCGAAAATGCGAAGTTAAATAGCTTTGTTCATTGATATCCACAATAAAATCGTAATATTAGAAATGCAGGCAACTTTCGTTTGTGGTTAGGATAAATGGGAAATTTCTGGTAAACTCATTATAGCTAATACACCAACTGAGCAGTCTGAGCAATGAAAGTCTGGTAGGTGAAGTCGTAAAATTGAAGAATAATTATTGCAGTGATGAATTTTATTACCATCCAAAAACAATATCAACCCTCATCAGGTCCAACCACATTATCTCTTTCACTGCCAATCATGTACAAATTCGTTACCGGCCTAGTGCCAGCCATTTTACCGAAATTGCCGATATTGCTTCATGATATGTATACAGTATTTTTCAAGTTCTACTTTAATTATCTGTATAATCACGAAAATATAAACTGGCTATTATGTCATCAACAACTAATTACCTGTTTTATGACTCGCGCGGGGTAGTTAATGAACTCACAGAAAAATGTTCGTTTTTAGATTAGAAATTCTCAAACAAAAGTTTAAAATTGCTTCGTTGTTTTAGACTGATTTTATAAAGAAATCTTCGGACAACACAGTCAATTTCATAAAACACTTAAAGACCATGGGTTATGTGGTCAACAAATAATAAAATCAGGTTACCAGACAATTGCTGAGAAAGTCAGAAAATGCGTTTATGTCAGTGACCCCTAGAAAACGCATAAATGCGTTTATGGCAACGTAGGGGTTATACACTTTTGGTTGGGAAGTTGGTTGTTACCTATCTATTTTCTTCTTCTTGGGATTAGAGTGTGAAAGTCACGGTAGGAGGGACCTAGACGTCATTGATAGTCTAAGAAACAAATGGCAGCAAGTGATCAAATTGAATTGTCGATCTCACCCACACATTTCAACCTGTGGTTTACAAATACGAACTGTTCCCAAATTGAATTTTTTTCTTATTAGTGAACTGGACCTGAGGAATGTAATGTTTTTTCCACTGCATTTATTTTCACACCACTATATTTTCGCACTCATCAGAGCCACGAAATTAAGTTGCAGCGAAATTTTACTCTGTGTGCTACTCACGAAACTAAATACTAGCGAAATATAAGTGTCCTAGGGTAATACCAAAAATGATATTTTATTTTGAATATTTGACTATCAAAGTTTTCAAATGCCTCAGATGTTTTGACCGAATGTTATGATAATGTCGAAAACCAAAACATAGTATAAAAATAATACCATTGGTTTAAAAGCAACTTTAGTTTTAACTTCCACTAGTCTATGCTAAATTAAGCTATGACATAGTATAGCTATGACATGATAGTATAAAAATATTACCATTGGTTTAAAAGCAACTTTAGTTTTAACTTCCACTAGTCTATGCTAAATTAAGCTATGACACGAGTGTCTCTGCAACAGCCTTCAGCAAAATAGCTGATACTCTTTAATATAAGATAACAATTAAATCCTAATCTATCAATTATTAATTTCATTAATTAGTTTTATAGATATTTTTGCTTGTTAAATTTAATAATGTAAATTTGTTTACACAACGTATTTTAAAGTTAGCCTGTAACAATATATTACCTACAGCATTGTTATAAAAGTATTCTTAGTGTTGCGGCTTAGTTGGTGATTAAACTGAATAAAGTATATTACTATAGAAACATTCGTTTACTTACAGATATTTAAAAGAATTAGGCAAACCTCAGACAAATTAACTTCATCTAGAGATGTTTGGTTACAAGGTATTTAGACTGACCCACAAAAGTAGACAGTTTTTATCCCAAAGAAGTTGCAGTGTTATAAATCGCTATCGTAACTCAGTCATCCATAGTTATAATAAATTACTTATAATAAATTAATAAGCGAATTAAATCTGACACAGAGCTGTTTTTATAAGGAAATAGTAAAAAACTGGAGATGCTTATCTAGATTGTTGTTTGGTAGTCTTTAATGGTGCACAAAGTTCTGGAAGGGTTGAGCTGCTGTTAGACAGAAAAGGTGCCAATACTAGTTGTTATCAAACACTACATGATGGCGTATGAACTCAAAGATTGTTATGTATTGATAAATTAACGGAGACATCAAAAGCTGAAGTTAAATTCAAAGACTCTAGAGGAATAACTAACACAAAAGGATTAAAGTGTATAATGGGTGTCTCCTATATTTTAGTACGAGTCTGCAGTGAGAATTAGTATTACCTAATATTGGCAGAGATTATAATTTAACTCACGACATCAGACAGCAGGTAAGATCAAATGAAACAAAGTTACACCTCATCTGCACATGATATTGTTTGTTGAGTTGCATTTCATGTAACTGAAAAAATTTCTAATTCTTTGTAAATAAATACTCATTGGGTTAGGCAATGATTCCATGCATAGCCGTGAATGTCTGCCTAAAGGTTGACTTGCAACAAGATTCACATTACAGTTATTTGCTATCAAAAGATTCACCATTTCTTACTATGTAGGTGAAAAATATGTGGGAATGGGATTACAAGCTCTTAAAAGCTCAAAAACAAAAAGCCGCCATAGATTGGAATCCATTTATTCCTCAAGACGTAGCCGTGACAGCTTGGTTATTGTCTTGTCATGCAGTGGTAAAAAGCGTAAAACAATATCCAGAGATTCTAGCTACACGTGCTGAATTTCTATATCCTAGAAATTCCCCTGTCATACGGCCCACGACCAAAGCGATATTGGAAAAAAAGAAAGGGTACTGATAGTTGAGAAATGCGATATTAGCAGTCAAATGGCACTGCAGTGCAATAGGATAACTGCAATGGTAGCTGTAATGTACTATAGGTGTGGGTGTTATTATATACAACAAACAGCAATAATGAAAGGAAAAGATTAAATGTTTATATATCTCTCCCCTTGCAATAGGAGAAATACAATATTGGCCAATATTAGAAGTAAAATGCACTGATATTATTAGAATAATAATCTCATAAATATAATCTCATAAGTATAATCTCATAATCTTAAAATCTCATAAGAATCGTTAGAAAAAAATAACATCGTCATTTCCTTTACTTACACTGCGTTGCACATCAGTTAGAACACCAAAGTACTCAAGAGTCTAAAATGTCAGTTACTTTGAAATTGGCAAAAATGAAACGATTTCAGTACCTTTACGTTAATTACAGAAACCTTTGACAATGCTATAGACTGGTGAAATGTGCACGTTACTTTTTCGTGAAATGCGCACGACTTTATCGTTCTATTCTCTGTCGCTCGGCGTTTCAATTTCCGGTCTTACCTTTTACTAAACCAATCTGTTCAAGCGTTTTGTGGCAATTTTTGGCAGAATTAATCTGTCTATTTATGTATAATCGGATCAGATGGGTTATTTTTAAGAATTTGCGTTAACCTTTCAAAGGCTTGGTAATATATTTAATTAGGTTTATATGCGTTTTGTATCATTATTATACTTAAACGACTTTACTGAAAAATAGTTAAACTTGTTGATAGGATTTCGTTGCAAGGGTTTGGTGACGGCCGTAAACGAATAATTTTTCGGGAGTTATGTGCACATGTGCATTTATCATAAGTTTCCCAATCAATCGCTTTGCTCTTGTTTGGTCGTGGAAAAAAACGCCTAATAGAAGAAAAATTCAGAGTTAATATCTTTTGAACCAAAACAGCGTTTAAAAAAATGTGTTCTCTAATTGGTTACAGTTTCAAAAAACAGTGTGGCTGTCTGAAATGTGGGAGGCTTGCATGGCTAGTCAGCGACCAAATGAAAAGTCAGCTATTTCCATTCCAAAAGCATACCTTTGTAGAAGCTGCTGTACTATAATAACATAACATACTTACAGTTTAGCCTCCATGTAAAAGATTTTCATGTAACTTATAAATTCAATGTATTGTTGTTCAACGGAATCATTACAAAAGGTAGTTCATAATGGATGACTAACGTGTTGATGGTGTTACAATTCATTAGCCAAGGCTGATCCAAACTGACAGCTGAACAATATATTTTGTGGAAATGCATATCCAGGTTTCTTGCCACTAATTAAATAATCAAATCTTGATCCTCCAGCTTGTTGGCTAAGACTCTCTGAGCTCGGAGCCATAAGTTGTTGAAATTGATGTTAACTAAGTAGAATAAACTAGTTCAAAATTGAAGCCTTCAAAAACTGAAAGACAACATACTATGGCTAATCATAAAAAAATTCCTTACGATATTGTTTTTGATGCAGATATTTCTAGTTAATTGTGCAAGTTGAAATCGTGGTATTGAAATGTTCTGTGGTCTGCGATGACCAAACCATTGAGTTAAAAAAAACTCAGTTCATAAATGCATTTTCCTAAATTATTTTATAATATTGAGCCAGACTGTTTGACTGACTTTTGAAATTCATCTTTTAATTACATCAATACAACTCTTTTTAGACTCTGACTTTTGACTGTCTGAACAAGTCAATTCTGCAACTATAATTTAACAAGGCTAATTATTCAACAGAATAGGATAGTTTTTAATATAAATACTAAACGTAGTTGAGTTCCAAAACATTTTTAAATTCATTGCTTGGGCTTTGAGCTAACACCATTGCCAAATCAACACATTTATTTACAAAATTATTTAAGGTTGTCACAAGATATGCAGAATGGCGTCATCGCGAAAATAGCCGCTAGGCGGAAGTACTAAACGTAGCCGAGTTCCAAAACTTTTTTAAAATCATCGCCGGGCATCGAGTTTTATTGCCATTGCATAAACTTTACAAAATTATTCAAGATTTTTACAAGTTATTCGGCATGGATTCGTCATCGCAAAAAAAATCTTTCCTAGTCGTTTTACTTTGAAATCAACTCCATCAATCTTTAATACCGAAGTTGAGGACGATCATGATTCTGATCTGGACATTATGGTATGTATTTGATTTGCAGTGCAGATACGTTTTTCCATAATTAACTGCATTAGTTGATTATTTTGTGTTTCCACGCTTTGAATTATGTCAGAGTTGCTTCTCCTCCAAATCATAGAAACATAAAATCCAAAAGCGTCTGACATCGTTTTGCTTTGGTAAATTTGTGTGAAACCATTTGCTGTAAGCATACAATTCAACATGATAAAACTGTTCGCTGCTGATGGATACAAGTCGATAATACTCGGCTAAGCTCTCCCCAGAAGAAGTAAAAGAATTTCATCACACACCACAAGTTTCAACTAGGAAGACACTGTACTGCTAATCACTACTTGGATTTTTACCTTTATACTAGTGTTTACAGGCTAAGGATGGGCTGCTTGTACAAGGATGGTAAAAATAACTACTCCTTAGCGCAACTAGTTGACTACGCATGAATTGAAAAGTGACCTTGAATTGGAAGTGAGTCTGCTTTGATAAGTTTTGTTTTAAAGGACACTTCGCAAATCTTGGAAAGATCTGTAAACTAAAATTCTGAATCATTGAAGCAGTGCGTGGACTGCTTCAATTACATTAGTCAGTAGACCAGAGGCTATTTCCAGCTTGATTGGGTCAATAAATCAGTTTGTCACCCATTCTGCAAGTTTTAGCTGGACCAGGTGAGCTTAGCTAGGTTCTAGCTAGTATGGCAGGTTTTAGCCGTGTATGAGCAACAGCACTGACAGGTCGACATTCAAATCTACTCAACGGGTTGGTTGTACAAAGATGAATTATCTCCGCCTCCTATGAGCTCAGGCGAGCGTGACTACAAAAAATGTTCTAAATTAAATATTTTGAATATGTTACTAATAATAAGTGTATAGCATTAAATAAATATTTATATTAAGTTATGTGAAAAATGTGCTAATTGCGTTAATAAAAATAAAGCAATAGGTGGTTGCATTAAACTGTTACTGAACTATTATCTTAATCCTCTGACTTTAGCCAAAATAGTGCTACCAATAGCTACATATTCACTCACTTTGGAGTCGTTTTCCCTCAGCAGTGAGTGAGTCAGAGAAGTAAACTTTGCCATGACTACAATGGCATTAAAATGAACTTAGAAAATTTTTGGTAACTTTTTTGTAGACTTTATCAGAGTATATCAGTATTTTACTATTATTTAAGACGGTTTTTGATGTTTCAGGCGATCTGATTGCCAAAATGTTTCTAAATTAAAATTTGTCAAAGTTGATCGCAAAAACTACTCAGAATATAAATTTGACAATTTTTATAATAATAGGAGCATTTATAAACAAACTACAGGAATTTAAATATTAAATAGTTATTATCTCTACTCACATGTGCACACAGTTAGACAATTGTGATAGTTTTCAGTAGTAGTAGTTAAACAAGAACCATTTGTGTTTTGTAATGGTAGGGAAGAGTGTTCATATTAGTCAGTACATAATTACTCAGTAGACCAGAGGCTATTTCCAGCTTGACTGAGTCAGTAAATCAGTTTGTCACCCATTCTGCAAGTTTTAGCTGGACCAGGAGAGCTTAACTAGGTTCTAGCTAGTATGGCAGGTTTGAGCCACGCATTATTAAAATTGCACTGACAGGTCGACATTCAAATCTACTCAACGGGTTGGTTGTACAAGGATGAATTATCTCCGCCTCCTTTAAGCTCAGGCGAGCGCGACTACAAAAAAATGCTCCAAATTGAATATTTTGCATATGATACTAATAATAAGTGTATAGCACTCAATAAATATTTATATTATGTTATGTGAAAAATGTGTTAAATAGGTTAAAACAAAACAGCATTAGGCAGTTGTATTAATTTTTACTGAATTATTGTTTTAATTCTCTGACTTTAGTGGAAGTTGTGCTACTAATAGCTCCATAATTACTCATTTTGGAGTCGTGTGCCCTCAGTAGTGAGTGAGTCATGGAAGTAAACTTTGCCATGACTATAATGGCATTAAAATGAACTTAGACAATTTTTTGTAACTTTTTCTAGACTCAGAGTAGACCAAATGCTATTTCTAGCTTGACTTGGTCAATAAATCCGTTTGTCACCCATTCTGCAGGTTTTGGCTGGACCAGGTGAGCTTAGCTAGGTTCTAGCTCGTATGGCAGGTTTTACCTGTGTATGAGCAACAGCACTGACAGGTTGACCTTCAAATCTACTCAATTGGTTGGTTGTACAAGGATGAATTATCTCCGCCTCCTATAAGTTCAGGCGAGCGCGACTAGTTTTTTAACTGTATGTGATTGGCTGAAGTTTTCTCGCTAATTTGAAAACATCGTTTACAACTACTGTTAGCTGGCTGGTGTTTAACTGGCTCGTAGTTTTTATCGGAATACTATCAAAGGACTCTGAGCAACCCTGCAAGCAATGGTAAGATTGAACGATGTAGCTTTTTCATTCTATTGTAATTAGTATTTCAATCATGCTGCTGATATATTAGCCTAGCTATGGACTAGTGAAGGTCTATGAGCCTCACGCATTATTAAAATTGCGCGATTTGTTAAAAGTTTAGGATGCAAGGATGTCCATAGGCTTGCAGCAATCGTAAGTTTCCAGCAATCGACACCTGAAGAAAATTCTCAGCGATTGTTACAAATACTAGGATACATAATGCTAACTATACACCGCTTTTATTTTTAGAGTTTCAAAGAATGAAACTGTCAGATAGTCATTTCCCTCCCGGTTTGGCTAGAACTGTTATTATACACTGCTGCGATCAGTTGTGGAACCGGCTTGCATCATTTTTGTATTGTCTTTGCTTTATTCTGTTGAAATCCAGCACACATCTGGCTCTCCGCATTCTCCATCAGAGTCACAATTACTGTCTTTTTGCGTTTAAATAGTAACATATAGTAGAATATAGCCTTGAATTTAGCTTCAATGTGAGAGTCTATTTAATAAAAGTCAGCCTGTGTAGCAAAACCACAGAACTGGTTATTGTTCTAATTTTATTTATAAAAATACAACATGCCGTAGCATTTCGCCTTTGTAAAACACTTTAATATGTTGGTTCTGTTTGTCTTTCCCCAAAGTGACAACGTTAATAAAATAGTATTTACCTGGTTCACTAAGAGATGTAGATAAGCAGTGCATATGATAACCAACAGCTCGACTGGTATCGGCTCACGTCTTATGGAAAGTGTTGACATTCTTTTGCCATTGTTTCTCTGCATGTTCTGGGTGTGCACTAACTAGTAAATCCCAGGCTGTGCTACTACATGCTAGCTTGATCTGTGGGAGAAAATAAAACTGTAATCGATCTGATAGATCTACCAAAACCAACATAATGTTTATTATCAGCTCGTATTTTTGAAGATACAAATTGTGTGATTATGAGCTGGCGTAAATGTAGCTATAGATGGTACGATCCACTAATAAATTTTAAGCTATTCATGTAACTTCTATACAACTAATCGGTTATTAAGGCTGGGTATTGCGGATTGATATGCATTTAGTCGTTGTCTATCACTAAAAGGTAGCATTATTATTGATAGTTTCCTTTCCGCTACCCAAATTTAGCCAATATTTCATGATTCAAAATAGCGAGTGGCCGGCGTCAAAACTGCATCATCAGCAAACGAGCTGCGGTGCATACCACCACATTTCTCACGCAGAATGAGCCGTTTTAGGGGTCATCCATTCTGGTATAGACCAGATGGTCTACTCACTCCGATAGAGCAGCTGTCAGACTCTCTTATCCAGCTTTCAGGGATTTGCACGAATCAGGTTCACTTCTGAACAAGCCATGTAATAAAGCTATCAACCTAGTAGGCTACTTCTAAACTGATGTAATGCCAGATAATGTCAAGGTCATTTAACTCTTTGGGGACGAATCACGTGAAAGCCCGTCAACCGGGCAATGTCTCAGAGGCCGAATCACGTGAAAGCCCGTTAGAAATCAGTCTACGATAGACCTTTTTAAAAATATTTTATTTTTTAAGAAAAAAGCGTTTTAAAATAAAATTAATTATTTCATCAATTTCAGTAGGTTTTGTAGTAATGTTTTGAGACTGAAAAATAATCCCTAATACGCATGTGCAAGAAGAACACGTTGCAAAAAAATGCTCTTCCTTTTTGGAAAGCTAGTCGACATGGACGGACGCGATTGTTCCAGCTCAGCCAAAAAAGTACGTTTAGATGAAGACATCAACTGGTTCGAAAGTGAGGAAGAGGATATCAGGTCAGAAGAAAGTGGGGAAAACGATGCATGTGAAATAGAAGATCAACAGAGTGAATCTGATAGCGAAAATGAGAGTGAAACGGCCGGCGATGAAACAGGGAGTATTTACGGCTTTCAAAGAGGAGCCGACTTAAAACCCAAAGATTTGCATTTTGATGAAAGCTTGGCAGGAGTAAAAAGTCGAATTCCTGGTCAGATAAGTATTCTTGATTATTTAAAACTTTTTATCACATCGGCCATCATGAATGTAATAGTTAACGAAACAAATAGATATGGCCTTCATAAACATCGCGATGCCTGGGAGCCTGTCGATGACAAAGATATTTGGCGAGTTTTTGGTTTAGTTGTGCTCATGGGTATTGTTAAAAAGCCTACTCTAAAATCTTACTGGTCTACCCGTGCCCATTTATCTACGTCAATATTTGGGAAAATAATTTCAAGAGACAGGTTTTTAACGATTTTAAACTGTTTACATTTCACTGACAACTCGGAAAACCCTGCTGGCAATAAATTGTTCAAGCTAGGCAATGTGTTATCCATGATATGTGAGCGGTTATCTTCTGTTTTACTGCCAGGTAAATTTATATCTTTAGATGAAAGCTTGCTGGCTTGGAAAGGACGGCTTAGCTTCAAACAGTATATTCCATCTAAAAGATCCAGATTTGGAATTAAGATATTTGCTCTCTGCGATGCTGTCTCTGGCTATGTGCACAAGCTGTCTGTGTACAAAGGTGATGAGCGAGAGCAAGCTGAAGGTACCGGCAGAGGAGTCACCCATAATATAGTAATGAAATTAATGAATGGTTTGCTGAATACAGGTCGTTGCTTATATATGGACAATTATTATAATTCGCCAGAGTTAGCTGCTGAACTTATAAAAAATAACACTCATGTTTGCGGAACTCTGCGTCCAAACAGAAAAGGTGTTCCTAAAGATTTAAAATTATGTAATAGAAAAGCTATTAAAAAAGGTGAAACAACGAGTTTTTCTAATGGTGATAGTATGGTTGGCTGTTGGAGAGATAAAAAATGTATTTGTGTAATTTCAACTATGCATAAAAACTTGGAAGTCGTAGATACAGGCAAAGTAAATTATAAAGGGGGTAAAATTTGCAAACCAGCTGCTATTTTGGATTACAACAAATACATGGGGGAGTTGACAAATCAGATCAAAACTTGCATTATTATAACGCTGCGCGTAAAACCATGAAATGGTACAAAAAATTATTTTTTCACTTATTGGATATTTGTGTGTATAATGCAGTCATAGTTTATAGAGTACATAGCGGCTGTAAAATAACTGACCTAGAGTTTCGAAATAAATTAATTGAACAGATATTTGAATACACTGGGTCTTGCCACAAATACACTAGTTCCTGCGCTTCAACTTCTTCCCCTCATCGACTAGTGCCAAATAGTCCAGGAAAAAATAGAAAACCAAAATATAGAGTTTGTAAGTGCTGCTCAAGGCAAAATGATGACGGCACCCGTAAACGAAGCGAAACTAAATTTAGATGCCTAGCATGTGGAGTATCTTTGTGCGAGTCATGTTTTATTCCTTACCATGCTAGATAAATTTCTTTACAAATTGTAATTTATTTAGTTTTGGCAACTGTTTCATTGCTTTGTATTTTTAGCTTTTGTACATACATTGGCTGAAATGTCATCTAGTCTATTGTATTTGTTCTGCATTGCATTGATATGTTGTATTTGTTCTGCATTGCTTTGATATGTTGTATTTGTTGTCCATTGCCCTTTTCAGGGCAGCCAACTAATCAAGAGAGTTCAGTTCACATGTTCTGCAATGTAGCAGATTGCTTTCTCCATGATTTGCAGTGTCTGTTCATAATAAATGTTGCTTCTTGTCTGTTGCTGCTTCACCAAATGTGTGAATACAGGCCCACCATTCCATTCTTCTTGTACACAAACAGTTAATCTTTGCTGCAGCGCATATGAGTCTGTGCAATGAGTTGATATGCAAAATTGATACATATATAGCTTCAAGAAATACATATTAATAAATTGAATGCAAAAAATCATAACTGCAAACATATAGATCTCAAAATGCTAAGTTTTCACAAGCTGTCTGGAGGAAACAATCTCAGTCTGTATAGAAAAATATCTCAGCTTTCAGATGCATATTCATTTGCAGCTTTATGCCAAATTGCACAAGAGTTATAGCAAGGTTTGAGCTGCCTTGTCGGGCGACTGTTGCACGGTTATCGACATGGCGTCATGAGCATTTTGAAGGTCTTCACCCGCAATGCACCGAAGCTCCTAATTCTACTTTTAATGCACTTGAACAAATTTTTTTTTTGCAAACTTTTGCAAACATATGACACTGTGCAGATGCTTATTATAAATCATTTTCACAGAGTTATTGCTTTTAAAAATGTATTTGTTATCGATATTTTATGGAAAAAGAAGTGAAAACTTGGACAAATTAATAATTTGTCAAAAATAATCACAGACGATTTCCAGGAAATTATTGGCTGCCTGTTGAGAAATTTTTAAGCTGTCCAATGCATATTAATTTATAGCTCCATGTCAATTTGTATGCAAGTTATTGCGATTTTTAGGCGGCCATGTCAGGTCTTCAATTTTTGCTTATCTTATAGGTCGCGCACTGATAATTTCGAGGTGCGCTCCCGTAATGTATCAGAGCTCATAACTTAACTTTCAAAGCCCTTAGACGACCAATTTTTTCTGCAAACTGTTGTGAACCTATCAATCCTTGCAAGTAGTATTTGTACAACATTGTCGATTATTCGTATCAATTTGGAAAATGCAATGGAAGTTGGCACATGAAAATAAAAAAATCATCTCTTCAACAAATGGACACGTTTGCTGGAAAGCATTTGCAAGCTAATTGCATGCAAAAACAATGAGCTTGTAGAATAATTTCTCAGCTTTCTCATGCAGGTTGATTTATGCCACTACCGCAGTTGTGATGTAAGTTACTGCAGTTTTTATGCAGTCATGTCGAAGGGTCAAATCGCCCTAGTAATTGCCCCCGTCCGCTGGTACTTTCCAAGCCGTTAGCCGATCGTCGCTAAAGGGTTAAGGAGTCTGTAGTAGTAGGCCAGTGACAATCAACTATTTACAGTAAACATATTTTACTCAGTTTGAACCTGTGATCCCAAATTACATATTTCATATTTAAAATATATATGTTGGTGTTTAGTGTATAATAACAATAATACAGTAATAACCCCAGCAAATTATGGCTGTACATTGGCAACTTTCCATCTTTTGAAGGGATTTTACTCTAAATATAGAGTTTTTATTATTAATCTTTTCTGATCTATACGCTACAGCGCCATGACTTGTACTATGAACTAACTAATGTGTTTATTATTAATATAATTGATATCAGCAGATAGATTGGATGACTTCAATGGTTACTAATAAGTATCAAGCTATTGGCTCCCTAACAGACTCTGTTCAATCATGGGCTGTTTCCTTGTTACTCCTCATGCTGACCTTCTTATGTCTTGTATCCTCTAATTCTTATAAGATCAATTTGTAGAAACAAATTTATACAGCCTTTGTTGATGGCTGTTTGCTGGCAGCTAGTCGTGTTGAAACTATATTATACATGCTGGATATCTCGCGATAGCTGATGCTCATATTTTGTCATTTCACAATTTTACCTCTGTTTCATGGAGCTCCTAAGGCTTACTAAACAATTTAAGACTATCCGCAATCTTCAGACGATATCACATAGGCTACCCCTTATGAATGACAGAATTGTCCATTAAATTAGTAGGCTACTTGTAAATGCGGTATGTAGAGTAGACATGTGTTTTTTACTAATTTTTATTCACAAATAAAATATCAAATAGCATCATTATTTTTACTGTTTGTGACAACCTACACAACTATGGACTCTCTCAAATTGACCAACATGTTGACAGCTGGTGCCAATTTTGACTGAATTTTATGTCTGTTTCTCCGACGTTAAAAATATAAAACAAGTTTTTCTAGTTGCATTAACAGGTTTTCACTTGTCCATTAGTTTTTGTTATCAATCTTGGTATCCCTGTATTCAACGCGTAAATTTTTACCCTCAAATATGAAATTAAAATTCATAACGTTTTTAATGTTTCCTGTTTGAATTGACAGTGAAACTTATGAGCGTAGATAAAGCATTCTAAAGAAGGAATAATAATAGTCTGTAGAGTGAATTCATAGTGGGTTATTTTATTAGTTTTATTGCTGTAGGTGAATATCTTTACATTTGGCATTAGACCTCTTGCTATGGTAGTATCACAATTGTTTAAGCTAAATGCGATGGTTAGACAGAGTTGCATGTAGGTCTGCCTGTAAGCTCGCCAACTAACTTGCCTGTCAGCCAGATTTCCCATCTGCCACTCACGTCGAGTCGACGGCAATCGCACAATTTTGCTGATTTTCACCAGAGGGTGTAGGCATTAGATATTCCCTATGGATTGTTATACCTTTCTTTATCAGATTCCATCCTCACGATGCCAACACCGGAACGAATTAAAATCGTTTGGCGAAGGTCCACTGTAGTTATATTGAAGTGTTTTCTGATGTTTCTGCACTAGGAATCCATAAGCAAGCATTCTGCCCAATCTCTGTAGGCCTAATGATCTTAGTTTTTAACCTGTCCTGGCTGTGTGCCAATGTTCTATAAATAGACTAGGATGACTAATTATTATCTGGCTAGTTGGGCTGTTCATTGTATTGCTCTGTTCATAGCATAACTCTTTATTTACTATTAGAATGATAATCATGTCTCTTTTTGTCCTTATTACAGATTCACAAGTCACTGTTCAATCGAAAATATCTACAAGTCTGGATGATGCCAAGGAAGTAGATGACAGTCTATATGACATAGTCGACACTAATGTCATTAGTACAGGTGGGTCAAAAGTTGATACAGTGTGTTTTGATGAGAATAATGGTTAGTCTATACTCTATGGAAGGAAGTAGGTCTGTCTGCAGCATGATCAAGTTAAAATGGTTATACAATAAATGATGTTAACATGATGCGTGTAAGGAAGCAGCGTGTATGACTGACAGCACACGACTTGGTTAGTGTCAGAGCATATCCTATGAAGAGCGTGGACAATCTCTACTTCAGTGTGCTTCATGGGCATCATACTTCAAGGCCTGGCTACACGCAAAAGGTGTTTTTCTATATTCAACCATTGGCCACGCTTTGGCAATGCGTTCTCTTTTTGTTCTCTTAAAACCAACTTATTTGTCTGTATTGCTAGAGGTAAATCCTACGTGAAATTTTTGCTCTTTTGATAATTTCTCGCTATACTTTGGTATGTGACGATTTATCACAGCGAACCAAAATGTCACGACAGTTGTATATATAATAGGTAAATGTAGCTTTATACACACATCGGTTATGCCGGCAAGTGTGGCAAGATTCAAATCGAATCTGAAAAATCGCTCGACTTGACACATTTTGTCGTATGGTATTTTTTACGGGGTAAGAAGCAAAAACTTTATATAAATTCTTTGTTATCTGGAATTTATGTTATAGAAGGTGTATGTTATAGGAGCGTTTACTGTATGTTCTACTCCATAATATCAAACAGTAAAGCCTGGTTCCCATATACGTCGCAAAGCACCGGCGACACACCGCAGGCTATTAGCGATGAAATGGGAACGTATGCGCCGAGGACCGCCGAGGATCGCCGGTAGTTGCCGGCGGCATCGCAATAGTTTAGCGCTGTTCAAATTTTGCAAACTGCCGCAGGCAAAACCTTCCCGAAATGCACTGTACGGGTCAAGGTCACCATTATAAGAACGGCATAGCGAGCGAGCATTTTATTTGATTACGCAATTATGTTTACGATATTATTAACGATGTGGCTTTTATGTGAACATTAAACTGCGCTGAGCACCGCAAGTGTTTTGCTGCGTGATATTACCGCCGGTGCTTTGCGACGTATATGGGAACCAGGCTTAAGCAGCTCTCTCAAAAGATGCAAGTCTCTTGGCCACATGCCAGCTGACCTACAGTAATTAGTCAGGGCCAATAGGAATAGATACTGTTGTAGTAATGTTTGCTGGCTTGAGACGACGTTATGTCAGACACAATGTCTCAGCTGGTGACAGTAAGTTCATCACTCTTTTGTCATACTGGAGAAAAACCGGCGGCATATAGAGTTACTACTGTTTTACATAATATAACAGTAGTAACTCTGTTATATTACTGTTATAATACTGTTATAATAATCTGAATTGGTCTACTCATATATCTAACATACTAAAGGACCTTCGTCCAGCGGTTGGACTTTTCTATAGGTTATCAAAGTACTTCCCATGAGAAATAATGATTACATTATATAACTCCTTGGTGAATTCTAAACTTAGTTACTGCCTCGAATCTTGGGGCAATTCGCCTGACATAGTTTTAAATAAAATTAAAGTCTTTCAGAAAAAGCTAGTGCGAATTATATGTCATAAACCCTCTGACTGTTCATCAAAAGAATTGTTTACTCAAACTAATATTTTACCTATAGATAAGTTATATACGTTAAAGCTGCTGCTAAAGGGTCATACTATATTTTATTCATCTGGGAATGGGGGACCAACACACTCTTATAGTACTCGTCACTCTCTTCTAAATCTTCATATTCCCTTATTTACATCTAGTGCTGGGCAAAAAACTATTCAATATCAAACAACCTGTTATTGGAATAACTTACCTGACAGATTGAAGAAAATTTTAAACAAATTTGACTTTAAAAACAAGTAAAATGCTATCTCCTGTCTCTCTGACTAGGGTGGGCTGAGGCCTGCTTTTGTTCTGCTGCTGTTGACTGTTTTTGGGCTTGCGCAACATTAGCTGGGCTACAGCGCTCCTATGGCTCCATCATCATTATCTCGTGCTCAGGTTGAGTGAATTTTGCTATACTCTTTTCATTTTCTCACTAATTTGTAATTAACCTGATATATTTACTAATACGCAGTTTATTTTTCTGTATTGTTTCTGTTGATGAAAATACACACACACACACACATACCTTGACAGTTCATCGTGAAAGATCGTCAGGCCTGTCGATAAACCATATAGAATGAGTTTTTTGTGGAAATATTCAGAAATACTTCAATGCCATTCAAGTCGACAAGAATACCTGCACGATGCTGTTTTCATGATGAAGTAGATTTTTGTTAGCTGGTTAAAGAGGCTGTCTGACCGCTGGACCTTCTGTATGAAGCAATCACAACTTCAACTTTGCTACTCGTTTTACACATGAGAATTGCTGAATTGAGAGATATCAGTCATCGTGTCTTTTTCAGGTTTGTTGAAATATTGTCGGCAAGCAGTATTTCGATGTCTTTGTTGTTTTTGGCATTTGTAATAAGCACCCCACCGACTGCCAAATGCAAACTGAATCAACAATTTTGTTGAATAGGTATGGTGAAATAAGATTTGTATGATGGGGTGAAAACATCATCATGTTCCACTTTGTAAGTTGAAAAAATCGTATACCAGGGTAATCGTATCCTGAGGGTGTACTATATCGCATTGATCCAAATAGGCATATACATGTATATTTGTATAGGCAGCTCATAAGCACTATTGTTCAAAACAAGAAGTCAAAACAATAACCAAATGTAATGACTACATCAGAAAAATAATCGGATTTCAATCTACTGCGGTCTCGCGATGGCGGCGATTACCTGTTAGTTTTTGAGCTTTAAAGGACTGGTAATCACATTTCCACATATTTTGAACCTACGAAATGGCAGAGTAAGACACGGTGAACCTTTTGATGCCAAATAAATGTAATGCGAATATTTATGCAAGTCAACCTGTAAGAAAACATGCACTGCGTGTTTTTTAAGTCAAACTCACTCGCATAGCTGATTATATTCGTTATTGAATTCCTTGCATATTTGTAATATTTTAACAATGTAGTTTGGTGTATTATTCTTTTGTATTGCTCAATGATACGGCAGTGTAGTGATTTCCTATGTTCATTGTTTGTAGGTACATGATGGCAGTGATAGGAATATCTCACCTTTGCTCCACATCTGGTTGTATTCACCTTAATCTCTACTGTTACCTTTATGGATCGTCTTGGCATGGACTAGAGGTGAGTCAAGATCTGATGGATACATTAGCGGTGGGAGGCTTTACACTCCCCCATCTCACTAGCCTGTCTTGACAAATTGTTGTTTTTGCGAATTACCCCCTCCCCGTCGAGCAACACAACAGCTTTTCACAAGCTGTTGGTTCCCATATACGTCGCAAAGCACCCGCGTCAGCACCGCAGGATACTAGCGGTGCAATGGGAACCTACGCGCCGAGGACCGCCGGTAGTTGCCGGTGGCATCTCATTTGTTTCGCCCTGCTCAACTTTCGCAAAAGACCGCAGGCAAATCCTTACGGGTAAAGGTCACCATTATAGGAACAGCATGGCGAGCCTAGCGTCGCAAGCGTTTTGCTGCGAATGTTACCACCGGAGTCTCGCAATCGATATGAGAACCAGGCTTTACACTCCCCCATCTCACTAGTAGTAGTCCTTTTCATCTAAATAAGGCTACTGAATTTGGCACAAGTCCAAACATCATGTGCCAGCCTTCTATAAATAGCATAGGATGAGTAATTTACTTAGTCTCTGTGTGTTCTCTTAGATCACAGGTGTCAAACACATGGCCCGCGGGCCACATGTGGCCCGCCACCTCATTTTATGTGGCCCGCGAAGGCTTCATTACTCATTCGCCCGAGACTCATTCTCCCGTATTTATAACGTTGCTAGGCACACCAACGCGAGTTATCTTGCCTCTGAAATTTGTCTATTCCTTGTGTCGTTATTTTTACATTACATAAGAATAATTCTGATTAGTCAGAAAAATTTTTTTTGGCTAATCTAACAAACGTACATACATACCTCAATGATATCTCTGGCAAAAGTTATAACTAAATTACTACGCCCATTGCGACATCTACTGAACCGAAAATCATCGCCGTCACTTTAAAATTTATCGTTCGCGATCAATTTTTTTGACCTCCAGAAGCAAATATGCAGATTCAAAAGGGGTAAGACAGTGAAAGACTGCATAAATCAAATTGAAACATTATTTTTAATGTTTCAAAGTTTTTACCAACTTTTAATTTTGTCAATTTGCATCGTTACACTCGAATAAAAATGCACTTTTTAGGCTGTCAACCGTAGTCAGACAAAAGTTATCATTCAATCTCGATAGGATCATATTGATTCTTAGAGCGGCCCCTGAAGTCTGAAAAGTCAAGAACAGAGTTACTGAACATAAGTTTATTGTTTGAAACATGTTAATGACAGTTTATTTGAGTTATATTGGGATGTGGATTCGCTATGCTATGAAGATAATACGCGCGAGGAAAAATTCGAAATTATAGTTTCGTGATTTTCATGTTCATGACTAACTGTACATGTATAAATAATATTCATAGCTTTGTATTGTATGTAATAAATTACTAATTTTAGGCAAACACTGTATATTTTGTAATTTCTTTGGTGCAAGTATAACTTTGTTTCAGCAAATAATTTTTTGATTTTTGCTGCTTACATATTGATTTTGTGTTGCTGCTGTTGCAATTATTTAGTGTTTGCAGATTTAATGTGTGTATGCCAACAAATTCATGTTCTTAGCAGCTCAAAATTTTTGATTTTACTGAAAGTATGCCCATGTTGATGGGTATTGTTAGTTTTTTAGTTAGTTTACTTGCCGTGGTACCTTGTGGAAAACATTGTAAAATATGACTATTGATTACCACAATAAAGATTGCTCATATATATATTGTGTAACTTTTCTGATTTTTTTTCCGAAAACAAGTGTTCTGCATGTTTTGCTGTGCAACTGTTCTGTTTGCAACTTTAAGTAATAAAGTCAGAGTTATTTAATATCAAAGACTAGTTTAAGTTATTTTATATTATTCGATTACATTTCATTACAATTATAAGTTACATCTGGCCCTTTGAGGACAGCCATTACGCTGATGTGGCCCTCGGTGAAAATGAGTTTGACACCCCTGTCTTAGATTATCACCCTCTCCATATGAAATTTTGTTTGCCATACAAAAATCAACAAATATTTTTCCCAAACTTCCAACCTGGCATCGATATGCTGATTACGGCGGCATAACAAATATGCTGGTATGCTATTCGACAGAATCGCTATAACAACGAATGAAAGAGATGTGAGGCCTGGCCTCACTCAGTTCAGCGTTATTCATTATTATTTATCATAGACCTATTAACTATACTATGATGACCTGGTCATGATCGTTATTAGTTATGATAGACCTATTAACTATACTATGATGACCTGGTTATGATCATTATTAGTTATCATAGACCTATTAACTATACTACGATGACCAGGTTATGATCGTTATTAGTTATCATAGACCTATTACCTATACTATGATGACCTGGTTATGATCGTTTTTAGTTAACATAGACCTATTAACTATACTATGATGACCTGGTCATGATCGTTATTAGTTATGATAGACCTATTAACTATACTATGATGACCAGGTTATGATCATTATTAGTTATCATAGACCTATTACCTATACTATAATGACCTGGTTATGATTGTTATTAGTTATCATAGACCTATTAACTATACTATGATGTCCTGGTTATGATCGTTATTAGTTATCATAGACCTATTAACTATACTATGATGACCTGGTGTAATGACCCTCTGTTTAAAAGGATTATTAACTATAAGTGCTAGATTGGTGGTTCAAGTAGTTGGTTTATGGTTCGCGAATTTAGAGGACTGTATTTCAGGTGTAGATTTAAGGTCAAGAATTAGACTGGTTTGTTTTAGCTGAAAACTTAAAAACAGATATTTATTAAAAATTCAAACTTTCAATTGCAAAAACATAAAATATATGAAGGCTAATCAAGTCAATGGCTGATACTAATTGCGCAAGTCTAAAAATATAAAGAGTGATACAAGAGCAGAGTGATACGTAGAGCGTGAGTAAAATATGGAATTCGAATTGTTTCTGATCTACGCAGGCTTATATATGTTTGCCTAATCAGTCAAGCAATCATTACATACGTAGATCACAGACGATTGGGCGCTGCAAAGCTTCCTAGGAAGTAAGCGAGTAAGTACAAAGAAGCAGATAACAATTATGCTAAGCAATAAAATAGCAGGTGTTAGGAAGTTGGAATAACAAATCGGCGTGTCAGGCTACCAAGAGTCCAGAAAGCTGTTTCCTAATTATATCAAAAATGGTTAAATAAAAGGGGATGAGTAGTTCCGTAAGAGGTGTATAATGCTCTTATGACAGGATACATAAATACTAATATAGAAGTTGATTAACATGATGAGTTCCTTTGTTTCACAATGACAGGGCTGTGTAACTAAAGATTACAAATGCTGGGCGCTTCACACTGGTTATGGTCGTTATTATTTATCATAGACCTATTACCTATACTATGGTGACCTGGTTATGATCGTTATTAGTTATCATGGACCTATTAACAATACTATGATGACCTAGTTATGATCGTTATTGTTATCATAGACCTATTAACTGTACTATGATGACCTGGTTATGATCGTTATTAGTTATCGTAGACCAATTAACTATACTATGATGACCTGGTTATGATCATTTTTAGTTAACATAGACCTATTAACTATACTATGATGACCTGGTCATGGTCGTTATTATTTATCATAGACCTATTAACTATACTATGATGACCTGGTTCTGATCGTTATTAGTTAACATAGACTTATTAACTATACTATGATGACCTAGTTATGATCGTTATTAGTTATTATATACCTATTAACTATATTATGATGACCTGGTTATGATCGTTATTAGTTATAGACCTATTAACTATACTATGATGACATGGTTATGATCGTTATTAGTTATCATAGACCTACTAACTATACTATGATGACCTGGTTATGGTCGTTATTAGTTATTATATACCTATTAACTATATTATGATGACCTGGTTATGATCGTCATTATTTATCATAGACCTATTAACTATACTATGATGACCTGGTTATGATCGTTATTAGTTATAGTCACAATGAAACCGGAAAAAGATTAGTGTTATGATTTTAGCATTGAAAAAGTGTAAGTTCAGTGAAATAGTTAAGAATACATACTAAAACTTACCTTTACGTTTGTGTTAAGTATGTTAAATTCGTGCAAGTTAGGTTTTCAGTTCAACATTTATTTTTATGTCTACCTAGAAAGTAAGAACTCCCTACGGTACGCACTACACATAGTAGATTGTAACGTTACATTTCATTGCAGATATTAATAACTAAATACCATAAAGTTACTGCACGTGACTAAATGTACCTACAGTAACTAAACGTATTATTTTCGTACTAATTTCTAGTATTTACGGTACGTGTATAAAACTTGTGAGATTTTTACCAGAGGGTGCTTGCTTCATATATTTACTATAAGTTTCTGTACTCGTCCATACAAAAGTTTATTCTTCACTATGCCAACGGTAGAAAAAATTAAAATCGTAGCGCGGGAGACGACTGTAATGAGAGAGGGTCCATTGTAGTGATGTATCTTGATCAGAGTGTAACTAGTATGGTGGCAATTAAAATAAAACTTTGATTTTTATGATAGCTTTCATGTGTAACTAGCCAAATACCCGGGGGTGCACCAGTAATAAAATAATCACCTACTGAATTTGGGTAACTTACCTCGTAAGTTTGTTAGTAATTTTACTAAAACAGTTGCTGTGCTTGCATACAGCTTAATAATCATTACGTTACGAGTAATGATCAACTGTGCTGGTTAGTAACCGCAAGTGCTTAATGATTTAAGCCTGTGTATTTTAACCGATGTAATATTTTGACTATTATTAATAGCTATGCTCAGTTATACTCCTCGTCTAAAGGTTAAGTCAGCCGCCTCCAGATCTGTAGGTTCCAAGATGGAATCCACTGCAATACATATTATTTGTTGTTAAATTGTAATTGTCGTAACTGGTCATCAACGGGTGTTCAAAACACAAACACTGAGATATATATATACAGTTTATAATAATAGCGTGTATGTTAAAAACCACTGCATTGTTTTATATAGCAATTGTAAAGAGTTTAGCCTGCCCATAGCAGCTCTTCTTGTTTCTAGGGTGTTTTCATTGTAAAGTGCAAGCCTGGTCGTGGATGTCATGGTCATGGAAACTTATGCTCTTTTACCTGCCTTGAAAGAGAACCGAATATGATGGGGCATTAGAAAAACGGAAAGGAGCTTATAAAAGGTTTGTTAACGAATTGACAATTAATTTCCTGCAGAAGCTCTGAAGACAGAACTTAAATTAACGTAATTTAATACAATAATAGTAGACGCTCCTATAATGTAAATAGTCCATTCCAGGAATGTTTACATTATAAGAACAGTAAAACACTGTAAATTGCATAATCCGTTCCTAGATCTTTCCTAACTCACCCCTCTGGCCATGCAAGAAGGAAAACTTTATTCAACTCTTTTAATTTGTAGGCCGTACCGTCAATGCAGAATTATTGGTTTGCATCGACAGCTTTTAATGATCAATCTCACTGGTTTTATAGACCATGACTGCGGTAAGTTTACAAAAGGTTAACATAGACTGCATACTTTCAACGTTCATTAACAATTTTTTCTAAACTGCAAAGTAAAGCTGATAACAAATATTTTGTACGTATGCGATAAAGCAAAACAACAAAATCTTTTCACTATAACAAACACTTCTACCTGTTCGTCGTCTATCACTATCCTGGAGTCATGGTTAGAATAAAGATATTTTTTGGACGATACTCCAACTAATGACATTAGGACTGGCAGACCGATGCTGTACCATCTGTACCAACCGACCAACTTTGTATTTACAATGTATAAACAATCGCGCAGCTATCGTATTAGCCTTATTGTTGACACATTTAACGATCTATTACGGTGAACTAGAATGTTGTGAAAGTTATGTGTAATCGATAAAATGATAAACACACAGCGTTTTTTCTTCCGCAAGTGCGATGAATTAAACTAACATTCAAATCGATTTTAAAAATTCGCCTGACTTGACACTGCGTTTTACGGAATTTTTCATATAGTCGGAAGCAAAAACTTCACATACAATTTTAATGTTATCTGGAATTTTCATTATAGGAAGTATACATTATAGGAGCATCTACTGTAGTTTACCAAGCTGGTGTACTCATTTTAACATTCAGATATGTTTCATTAGACAATAGAAGCAATTGTCTTCTCTTGGCTTGGTGGGCCGCAATGGGTGCTTGCACTCTGACAACTCAAAGTTTGACCTTTAAACTTATGTCAGTATTACGAGGATTATGAAAATTTATGGCGTCGGAGAATCTAGCATTTGCGTTTTTGTACTGATTAGTAGATTCTACTAGTACATCCACTCGTAGAGTCACTTCTATGGCCACCACTACTACCACTTACAGTAAGTCTGGCTGCCTGTTTCATTCACACTTTTGTTACCTGTTGTTAATCCTAAGCTTGGTTAATCCACACTTTAATCCGTTCATAGTTTTAGGGTGTCAATCAGATCTATTCATAGTCTTTTAGCGAATTGTGAATTGCTAATTTTTATTTGCTACTTGTCAGTTGTTAGTTGCTAGTTTGAATTTGCTAGTTGCTGGTAAGTTTATTTGCCAAGTTTTAGTTGCTTGTTGATAAATGCAGAGTTTTAGTGGCTGTTTTCCAGTTGCTAGTTGTTAGTTTTGATTTGCTATTTGCAACATGCTAATTATTAATTTTCAAAGAAACATTCACTCTGTATGCATTGTTATTAGGCTAATTTCTAGGTGAATCAAGGATTTTTGTAAAACAAAAGTGATCTCTCTGACAATCTTTACAAGAATACTGTTTATTTGAAACTAACGTGGCAGTAAGAAAGTCTTTTTGTGTGAATTGATTCAAAGTTTAATGTTAATGCGACTTTGAAACTTCGCAGTAACTTTACAGCAATTTTTACAATTCTGTTGTTCGTCAATAAAATGTGTCGATCGAGTAATTTGTTAAAGTAGCGATGTCAATTAATTTGGTAAATATCGATGTCTATGCGATTTAAGAATAGTGTAAAATCACTAAATTTGAGATCGCAGACAACACGTTTTACAAGTTATAACATTTATTACGACCAATATAAAAATTTCGCGCTGATGATTGGCTAATGAAGTGACCTTATATTTATCGCTCGTGAACTCTTTTCAGATGTATCACTAGTTACATCACATGTGAAGCACCCGCTGGAATGTGAGCTTTTTAAAAGATGGCCTCATTCAAACGCATGAGGCCATCTCTAGACAGGATTGGTATACAAAGACAAAAATGTCATCAAATTGTAGCTGATGGTTTAGCCTTTTAATGGTTTTAATTTCATTAAATCGACCTTTTTGAAGCAACCACATCTTTAAGGTTAGTTAATCGCTGGTAGTTCGCTAGCAGAGTGGAATGTTGCAGGATCGAATTCCCCGTGATGCAATCGTTTTTGCAAACTGCAACAGTAGCTTCAGACAGACTTGCCTCTTATAATAGTAAAGGTTCTCAACTTACGTAGGGCTTGTCTAGAAGCAGTATGGCATTGGTTTATTAATAACTGCATTATAGCGGATGAAAATATAGGCTTTATTCAAAAAAGCTTCTACATTTATATCATTTTCTGGTGCTGAATGTCTTGATGATGAACTTTCACACAGCTTGAGTAAGTGTTATAATCAGGAAATTATTTTTTGTATTATTTGCGATAGGTTTCCATGCTCGAGGTGATCTGGCAGCCAGGAGTAGTATGTAGAGAGCAGATCTACACAAAAAAAGTGACGGATCCAGCGGGGGGATAGAAAAAGGGGGTTGCGAATTAAATTGGCTAGGGGTGTAGATTGAATTGCGTGGAGTTGATTGAGATGTTGGGGTTTTGGGGGAAATTGTGGTGTAGAGTAGGGGGTTGAATTCGAGGGGGTATGGATCCGCTCCCGGCGTAATCGGCGGATTATCTGTGGATGAGTCATCCGATTAGTGGGGGATGAGTCATCCGATTAAACGTGGATTATCGCGGGATTAGTCGGGGGAATCGTTGCGGATTAGTCGGCCGAATCGTCGCGGATTATCGGTGGATTAGTTGGGGGTGAATATCTGGGACATCGAGGGCTGGTTGGTTTTCCGGAGTGGATCTCGCGGATTATCGAGGAGAGCGAGAGATTACCGGATGAGTGAGGGGGTTAATATCTGGGACACCGAGAGGTTGATTTTCTGGAGATTGTTATATATTTGAAACATTGAATATATATGAGAAAGTGTTTATGTACAAAGTTATTTTTTTGAAGATTTTATGTTTTTGTAATGTTGAAGCTCTTGAATGGACAAGAATTTTAAGGATTTTATTTTCGTTTTTTTTTTGTATATTTGTAAGATTGAAATTTGTTGGAGAAATTAATATGTTGAATGAAAGATCAGTTTTATTACAAAATTATTCACTTTTAAATTGAGAATTATTCCATGAAATGGTAAAGCACCCATAAATCCTTTAATTAGATTAAACTAGTAGACTTGCTAGTTCCATGCACTGTGAGAGATCATCATGAGTAATCAGTGCATTGAGAATTATTCCATGAAGTAGTAAAGCACCCATAGATCTTTTAATTAGATTAAACTAGTAGACTTGCTAGTTCCATGCACTGTGAGAAATCATCATGAGTAATCAGTATATTGAGAACTATTCAATGAAATGGTAAAGAACCCATGGATTCATTAATTAGATTAAACTAGTAGACTTGCTAGTTCCATGCACTGTGAGAGATCATCATGAGTAATCAGTATATTGAGAACTATTCAATGAAATGGTAAAGAACCCATGGATTCATTAATTAGATTAAACTAGTAGACTTGCTAGTTCCATGCACTGTGAGAGATCATCATGAGTAATCAGTATATTGAGAATTATTCCATGAAGTGGTAAAGCACCCATAGATCCTTTAATTAGATTAAACTAGTAGACTTGCTAGTTCCATTCACTGTGAGAGATCATCATGAGTAATCAGTACATTGAGAATTATTCCATGAAGTAGTAAAGCACCAATAGATCTTTTAATTAGATTAAACTAGTGGACTTGCTAGTTCCATGCACTGACACTGAACTACTTGGGAGACTAAATGAGTCAGAGCTGATAACAAATCCAATTGATAAAATTCTGAAATAAGTATATCTTGAAGTGGTGTTCGAGATTTTGCAAATGCTCTATTCGGTTATAAGTCGAAGTTACAGATTATGATTCACCATTCATAAAATGAAGGTCTGAACTTTCATTCGATTGGAGATGAATGTGTTTAACATGTCTTTTGAGGATTGATTTTTTGTTAAATGAAGTCGAACATTCTTAGCAGATATATTTATTAGCTGAAACGGATGATGCACTTCTTTCCCTACTTCTGCTTCTTTCTCTATTATCAATTGAAGGGGAAGGAGTAGAATTTTCCGATGAAATTAAATTATGCTCTCGTGAAAGCTTGAACATCTTTGAGGAAGATTTCCAGCTGCCAAGAATTAAAAATCTCATTTTACTATTCTCTCTACATTTATTCATTCATTAAAATTTTTTTCCACCAATTATTGTAAATCAACTTACCGCATCAGATTTGCTCCAGTCTCCTTCTGAATGGGAAGATGCCGGATACATTTCCTTGTTGTATTCAAATTTCGGAGATATATAATCCGGTGAAACAGAGATAATCCAAAGTTCTGAGAGAAGATTATACATAGATATCCAAATTGTAGAATTAATCCAAACTTTTGTGAGATATATAATCCAGTTAGGTATAGAAATAGTTCGAAGTTCTGAGAATTTCATGTATAATAACTCCAGGAAAAAAAAAAAAGTCTCGATAATGGTGAGCCCATCAAACTTGGCTGTATTTATACTAGTCAAGTTCAAGGAGGTGGAACCCGGACAAAAGCTATAAATCACTTCTAATCCATCTTGTCTCACTCAACTTTCACGAAAATTGAATTTCGCGAAAGTGAATTTCGCGAAATTGGATTTCGCGAAATTACACATTATATATATATTATATAGTCAACTTTCGCGAAATTGAATTTCGCGAAAAGTGAATTTCGCGAAATTGGATTTCACGAAATTATATATTATATAGTCAACTTTCGCGAAATTGAGTTTCGCGAAAGTGAATTTCGCGAAATTGGATTTCGCGAAATTACACATTATATATATTATATAGTCAACTTTCGCGAAATTGAATTTCACGAAATTGGATTTCGCGAAATTACACATTATATATTATATAGTCAACTTTCGCGAAATTGAATTTCGCGAAAGTGAATTTCGCGAAATTGGATTTCGCGAAATTATACATTATATATATTATATAGTCAACTTTCGCGAAATTGAGTTTCGCGAAATTGGATTTCGCGAAATTACACATTATATATGTTATATAGTCAACTTTCGCGAAAGTGAATTTCGCAAAATCCAATTTCGCGAAATTACACATATATATTATATAGTCAACTTTCGCGAAATTGAATTTCGCGAAAGTGAATTTCGCGAAATTGGATTTCGCGAAATTACACATTATATATTATAAAGTCAACTTTCGCGAAATTGAATTTCACGTTTTTCAATTTCGCGAAAAGTCTTCTGATATTATGGATGATGCAGCTAAATTTATCAAAACTCATTAATCATTTGATGAGGAGAATTGTATATAACCAGCAGAATTTTACTAAAACGATATCAATTCTTCATTCAAACTCAGAGAATTAACACACTACACAACTATGGAGGATAATACTCAATCTGGAGTGATAAAACCTGGATCGAATAGTTCAGTGAAGATGTCGAAAAAGAAAATTTCACCTGTAACTCTTTCTAACACGACTCCTCCAACGAAGAAGAAGAAATCCAACCAAATCGAAACGAATTTGGAGCAAAGGGCAAAAGATGTGGCAGACAAATTAAGAACATTAAGTAAGGATACTTTAATGGAAGCAAAATCACTGCAGAAAATGACAGACCTTTCAGTAGGATTGATTATGGAGGTGACAAAAACGGAAGAAGCTCATTCGATCCATGGAGCGTGCTGTATCATTCACTTCAACTATGTGGAAAATGGGATTAGTAAATCTACTGCTGTATTTGCTCCAAAACGATTTCTAGATGAATCGCTGTCTTATCCAAGTATTATGGTATATCTTGGATTAAAACCTAAGAGTAATGGACAGGGAAGTTACCATGACTTAAGACGAGTAACAGAAGGAACCTCAACTCCCTTGGACATGAAACGCACTCTAGCCAATCTGAGAACGAAGAGACTTGAAAAACTTATACAACTTTTCGAGACTCGTCATCTCAAGGAGTTCAAAGCACCATCTATTTTCTACTATCACAATGTTGGAACAAGTGAATACAAAGATGCTGAAGGCAAGGTGAATGTGGTACCAACTGTAGCATTTTCAACCAAAGTTGATGGAGAGGAAGTTCAAGGAACTTTAACGATGCCTTCGAGATATGCCCTTTCGTTGAAAGAAAATTATCCGGGTATCATTATATACAAGGGACTAGTAACATCTCACAATACTCACGAATACTACGATGTAGTAGTCATGGGATATGAAGAAGCAAGCAGATTTTACGAGAGTTCGGCACAATGCAAAAAGGATCCTGCTATCATAGATATTTCCGATGACGATGAGTGATTGATGAACAACTCGATACAAACTTCGTTTTAAAGATTGTACATGAACATTTTCTTATATATATATTCAATGTTTCATTTATACTATATTATCTTTATTGTGACCTATCTACTTGAACATTTTCATATATTTCAAGTTAAACATAAACTATTTTATTTTTATTGAAACAAAATGATGATGGAAATAATGAATAATACATATAAATATATCTTTTAAAGTGAATAATTTTGTAATAAAACTGATCTTTCATTCAACATATTAATTTCTCCAACAAATTTCAATCTTACATATATACAAAAAAAAACTGAAAATAAATTCCTTAAAATTCTTAACCATTCAAGAGCTTCAACATTACAAAAACATCAAATCTTCAAAAAATAACTTTGTACATAAACACTTTCTCATATATATATTCAATGTTTCAAATATATAACATTCTCCGGAAAATCAACCCCTCGGTGTCCCAGATATTAACCCCCTCACTCATCCGGTAATCTCTCGCTCTCCTCGATAATCCGTGAGATCCACTCCGGAAAACCAACCAGCCCTCGATGTCCCAGATATTCACCCCCCCACTAATCCACCGATAATCCGCGACGATTCGGCCGACTAATCCGCAACGATTCCCCCGACTAATCCCGCGATAATCCACGTTTAATTGGATGACTCATACCCCCACTAATCGGATGACTCATCCACAGATAATCCGCCGATTACACCAGGAGCGGATCCATACCCCCTCGAATTCAACCCCCTACTCTACATTCTACCCCCAACATCTCATTCAACTCCACCCAATTCAATCTACACCCCTAGCCAATTTAATTCGCAACCCCCTGTTTCTATCCCCCCGCTGGATCCGTCACTTTTTTGTGTATATCTGCTCTCTACATACTACTCTAGTATTATATCAATTAGGCAGTAAGTTAAACTGTATCACATTTTCATTATCGTATCATTAGATTAGGTACTATTAACATGGCTAATAGAGTGGACTAACAAAGTGAAAGCTGACATATGATAAGTAGGTCAGCATTTTGAGTCATACTATAACCATTGATGGTATTAGGAAGGATGCCCAACCACAAGTTTTTGTACCATATATCATGATCAATATATTCTATACTAAGGTTGAGACCATTTGTAGTGGTGATCCCTAATAGGAAAAGGTGAAAAAGTGCTAACTAAAGATCAGCTGCTTACAGTCTGTGTTCATGATCTCACACTAGACATGTTTACTCATATATACAGATGATGTTTATCACATCTCATACTTTAGACAGAATAGAGAAGCACTTTCCTACTTACACTACTCTGGTACTAAAGCAAGAGTAGCTGCTTCTCCAGCCAAATAAACCACAATGTGCAAATCCTCCCTGTGGATTGGTTTTGGTGACTACTCTGGCACAATTCTGCAACCGGGACAAATTGCATTACATTGAATTACTGACATACTTTAACATTAGAAGTTTTAATTGTAATTCAACTATGGTTGACTTGCAATATAACAAAACTTATAGCACGGACGCCTTGCACTGAGCTCAATAATTTTGTAGTGCCTAAAACATCAAGTACCTTGCAACAAGACTATGGCTATCAACTTACTTTCTCTCTGATGTAAGCAAGAAAAGGCGACTTTTATTTTTTTAAAGTAAAATAAATGGGCAGGGTATCGTCCTTATGTTTTTCTCACTGTATGCAAACCTTTATTTTTAACTGGAAGATCAGCAACAGCAGAGTCAACAGGAAACTTATTTTGTCAGCTCATGAGCTGTTTGAACCTTGATCTACTTACATAAACCTTCAATATAATCTGATTCAAAGAGCTGACGGAACAACTTGGAAGTAGCCTTTTTATAAAGAACACAACTCCATGTATTCACTGTTCTAAGTTTACATGTATATCTCTCATATTTATATTCACAGGACTTGAAGACAGAAATTATTTAACTAACATTGTATTTACGCTTTGTTACAATCATGAACAAAATATATACAATTTTATTAACATTTCTAGCATAATATGATTTGTTAAAATTAGAATAACTCCTTAGATTCACACATTGTAGAGTTGTACCTAATAGAAGTTGCCTCCTATTGAACCCATAAAATGACTTCTGCAAAAAACCCATTCATTTTGCTTATAAAGCGAGCTATTTAAAACAAGAAAAATATATGACTACATAAATATTGAATTGTTCTATCAGAAGGTACAGGTGTTGTTTTATCATTAGCAATAGTTTTTGATATTTGAACTGATCTGACTGCAAGTATGTTTCAAGATTAAAATAGACAAAACCTGCTTGCGGTTAAAATGCTCCGTATTTAGCGAGTAGCAAATTTTAAGAGTATAAAGTGGTGTATGTGGAAGAGCCCGGGAATTATAAATATACTGTCTATTCTTTAGCCAATCATCAGCAATAGTTTTTATTTAAGTCGTAGTAAATGATATCACTGACAAACTAGTCGTCATCTGACCCAGATGCGACATTATATTTTAATCTAACTGATCTACCTTAAAGGTTGACTCGCAACAAAAATCACATTACAGTTATTTGGTATCAGAAGATTCGTCATGTCTTACTTTTTTGTGTTACCGGTGCCAAATATGTGGAAATGTGATCACAAGCTTTTAAAAGCTCAGAAACGAATAGTTAATCGCAGCCACACGAGACCGCCATAATTTGGATTCTCTTTCAAAAACGGCTCAAATGTGACGTAGTTGGGAGAGATGGTTTCTGTTTACACTTTCATGCAACCTTACTCGTCAAAATATTTTCACAAATATACTTCACGCATTAATAAAAACGTGTTTATTGTTCTTACGCGTTATTTTATCGGCATCGTAATGCTGCCACTCTGAGCACTGATATATGTTTAATTTTTTAATTTTAGCTTGAACGAATGCATATCATCCTCTGATAAACATGATGAGCTTGTTGGTCACCTGTGATAATTGAAAAGTGCTGCAAAAGTTATTTGCAAAGTATTGTGTCACATGAACAGATTACGACTTGCCGATTCGACAAGGCCGAAACAAAACTGTAAAGTAGCAAGCATTTATATTTGATACGGGGTCTTCGGTAAAACCCGAAGTGTTTGTCATAAACTAGTGCTACGATAAGTTTTATATTGAGATTTTTATTGGCCTTTCAATTCACGTGAAAACATCACGTGACAAGACAATAACCAAATTTCATGACTACGTCATCGAAATAAAGAGATTCCAATCTACGGCGGATTTTTGTTTTTGAGCTTTTAAGAGCGTTTAAGCACATTTCCACATATTTGGCACCTACAACACAACAGGGTAAGACATGGTGAACCTTTTGATACCAAATAACTGTACAGCGAATTTTACTGCAAGTCAACCTTTAAAACAAGCATCTCATCGTTAGCAACACAAAATATATTATTATTGCTATTTCTTATGCTATTACAACTTCTTTATATCTAAAATTAAATCACAGAGAGAAAATAGAACCAACTTCGCCATTATGCCTTTTATATTTTACACGCTAATTCAATTACTATCAATATCCTGGGGTCCTTTGGCTTTTACGTATAAATCATTAATGATTATACGTATTTTTGCAACTTGTTTTATATTAGGTATAATTTATTAGGCCAACGGTATTGTTATGTTAATTATACACGTCCATTCAAATAAATATAAAAATTTGTGTTCTGCTGATTCTACATTTCTATTCATGAAATAAATGTGAATAATTGTTTAAAGTAACAAATAGGTAAAACATAATATAAGAATTGAACATAAATGCTAATTTTTGACTTTTTATAACTCAACAACGTTCTTAAAGTGGTTCTTCAAAGAATGATCAGACTGTTTGTTTATTAAATGTAGAAACAACATTATGATAATCTAAATTTAAATGACCTTTGAAGTGACCTTTGAAAGCCTCGTCAGCTTCAAGATATCTTAATTCAAAAGATTCTACAGACATATACAAAGAATGAAAAGTAGAAATAAAATATAAATTATACAAACTTTTTTTTGTAAATTAATAAATAGAAAATTGTGAATGGAAAAGAACAATTGTAATAGGCGGGAGTTGTCTTTTCCTGCAAGTTTGCTGAGTGTAAATGACTGTTCCTGAGACCTCACACAATATTAATAGATTTAGTATGTGACCAGAATAGAATGTTCCGCTCAATTTTAAAATTTCTTTTCTTAAAGATGTCAGTGTATTACCTGCTATTACTAGCAGCCTAAAGCACCTGCCTGACATGCCAATCAACTATGTAGCCTATTCATTTCATTATTAGCTTATCAAAGAAATTACTTCATTGTCTCACTGGGCTTTGCTCAATTTAAATAAAGCCCATGAGACAAATAATTACGAAAATTAACACTTTATTTTCTTTTCAGGTTATTTTTCTATGTTTTATATCTATATAAAACCACTTTGTTTAAAGGAACTTGTTAATTTAACAATGTTGTAAATAGCAGATGGTGTTGATTAAATTCCATTCATACTATCCTTTAAAAGAGGGAGTGCCACAGGCATAAACCTTAGAATTTTTACACATGTCAAAGAACATTGGCTAAGATTCAACTAATTAGCTCAACTATAGTTCAACTAATTTGCTCCAAATAACATGTTAGTTAGTCTCAAGCTTGCCTTATTGCCAGTTTTTATTAGATTCCAAACAGATTTATATCACGTGCACCAGTATTATAACATTCCAAGATTATCAACAGAAGTAACAGTTTATAATACTTCAATATAATTTTAATTTAAAATATAGATCAAATGAATGTAGAAACCCCGTTTGTATATTACTTTTAAATAATCAATGTGTTAATCACTTCATAGTGGTAAGACAACTCCATGGCGAATTTACAAAAGTTTCAAAGATGTACTTGCACCAAGTTTTTGTTGACTCTATCAGAAAGTAAAGGTATTGATCTAGCAGTTGCAATGGTTTTTGATGTTTGAGGTGATCTTACTGCTAAGATGTTTCAAGATTAAAATCAACAAAACTTTTTGTCGATGTAAATGCTTCGTAAAAAAAAACATCCCAAGTTTTGCCTGAAATAATATATATATCCACGAGGCTGTTTGTATCTTGCTCACATTCACATTGGCTATTGCTATCATATTTCTAAAATAGATTTACCCACTGGATCAACTCTGAAAATATAGAGTTAAATAACATTACACCTTTGTCTGACAAAGGGTTAATGTGGTAATGTGGTTAATTTATTAGTGTGGCAAATAGTTTTTTGAGTAGCTCGTAATACTGAGTTCAATGGAATTGAGTCGAGATATGAGAAAACTCGCTGGCAATACAGCTCTGGTTTCGCATAATTAACCCATTTATCAGGCAGGTTTTAGAACAGGTGGTGCAGATGTAATGAATATTTCCTGCAAATCATTTTTTGTTCATGGTTATGCGACTGATTTTTTGCATGATAATTTTCAAAACTATGTTTTGCATTATCTTTAACATCATTGTTTATTATAAAATATTTACAAGCCAAGATAGATTCATCTCAGCAAAGGTTTTCATTAAAAACATCCATCACAGCCACTCACATGGTCTCAGCTCATATAATATGAATAATTATACTACTGCAGAAAACTCAAACTCTGTATGTATTGTATCTAGATATTTCTCCTCATTTTTGATCTTAGGATAAGTAGCTCTCAGTATGTTGTGTACGCAGGTTAGTAGTAGCCACCACTCTGTTACTGTAAGACCTTCTGGGTATATTCAAAATTTTATTGATCTGTAAATGTTTGACTCCTTCTGTTTCTTCATACCATGTTGTGCATCCCATGTTCCTGCTGTCTTTCAGATGGTTTAGAGTCTCCACATCTGGACACTTGAATACTAACAAAACATTAATTTTTTGTTATCTTTAGATAATTTATTTGAATATCGCTTAAAAGTTACATGATAGTAAGCAAAAGTAGCAGCAAGAAAAATCAAATTAGCTAGGAAATATACTTTGTTAGTGGTGGTAGCTATGATAAGCCACTCTTAATGGGCTTGGTTTTATAAAGTCTGAAATCTTGTGCACTTTTGCAACACACTTAACACCATTCTGAGGAACCGAATGCCACATATCATTGTTTGTGCAGCAGACAATCATGTCTCTTATTCTCCGTGCATGCCAATTTCTAGGTTCATAGTGGCCACCACTCAGCTCTTGTAAGTTTTTCTGGATATGTCCAAAAATATGATTTATCTGTAGAGTAGATGCTTGACTCCTTGTCTTTGCATACCATGTTGTGCATCCCATGTTGCTGCCTTTCTAATGGTTTCAATCTCTCCACATCTTGATACTTGGGTACTAACAAAATATTAAACTTTCATTACCTTTTGATAACCTATTGAATGCTGCTTGGAAGTCATATGACAGCTAGTAAAATGTCAGCAAAAATCCAATTTGCCACAAAACCTACCATGGTAGTGTTGGTAGTTATGACAGGCCACTCTCAATGGACTAGGTTTTCTCGATGGACATGGTTTCATAAGGCCGGTAGTTTTCTCCACATCTGCAGCACACTTAAAGCCAGTCTAAGGAACCGAATGGCACATATCATGGTTTGTGCAGCGGACAATCGTGTCTCTCAAACCCCACGCATCATCGCTGTTTGAACACATAAAAACCAAATGTAAGACGGGTGTTTAGTAGCGTCTGTCAGAGTTGGAAACATTGAAAGTTGAAGGCTGTCACAAACAGCATAAAAGAAAGCAGCCATCAATCAATATGATGACATAAACTCTCATGACCTTTAAAGTGACCTTTGGTAAACTAATCAGCTTTAAGGTAATTTGCTGACTGGCTTATCTACATTTGACTCATCGTAAATAGACTGTAAATTTGAACCTCAACTTGATTTACTAAAGTAATAATTCAATGCATTATTGGGCTATTAATAAAGCCTATTGGAGATAGCATCATTGAAGTACCATGGGAACACAAGTTAGTTGAGTGTAACGACAAAAACAACCGCCAACTGTTAAAGAAGAGTTGTGCATCATGTTGAATCATTCATGCAACCAAAAAAGTATAATGCGACGATAACAACCCAGTAAACTATTACGATTAACAACATATCATCCTATTGGTACTTCATTTAGTAGTTATATGAGAAGTTGGGATGATGAGCAAGTAGAACTGACACAAATGTGACTAGCAAGTAACAAGTCATGTGATCTTAGAAAGTAATGTTCACAGTGAATAATATAAAGGAACTAGTAACGAATGTATTTCTAATTGTACTGTAAGAAATACACTGTAGTTTAGGAAAAATAAGGCTAATTTCAATGTACCACATAGAGTGACTTTTTATAAAGATAAAGAAAGAACATTCACATCCATTACTATTGTTACTATTGTTACTATGATTACTATTATTACTTTTGTTAGCATTATTACTATTATTACTCTTGTTACTATTATTACTATTATTACTATTGTTACCATTATTACTATTATTACTATTGTTACTAGTATTACTATTATTACTATTGTTACTATTGTTACTATTATTACTATTGTTGCTATTATTACTATTGTTACTATTATTACTCGAGCTGCACATAATTAATATTATTGTTGTTATTAGTATTATTACTATTATTATTGTTACTATTGTTAATATTATTACTATTATTGCTATTATTACTATTATTACTATTATTACTATTACTACTAGTATTACTATTATTACTATTATTACTATTATTACTATTGTTACTATTATTACTATTATTACTATTATTACTACTATTACTATTGTTACTAGTATTACTATTATTATTACTATTGTTACTATTATTACTATTGTTACTAGTGTTACTATTATTACTATTCTTACTGTTTTTACTATTATTACTATTATTACTATCGTTACTATTATTACTATTGTTACTATTACTACTATTATTACTGTTGTTACTATTAGTACTATTAATGCTGTTATTACTATAGTTACTTTTATTACTATTGTTACTATTATTTCTATTATTATTATTGTTACTATTATTGCTATTATTACTATTGTTACTATTATTACTATTGTTACTATTAATACTATTATTCCTATTGTTTGTATTATTACTATTGGCACTTGAGACAAAATAAAATATGAAATAAATGGTACAAAGCTAAAGCTTTGTCACACAAGAAAATATAGATAAATTATAATCTAATCAAACAACATGTAATTGTATGAAATAACTATTTTAAATATAAACAAAAATATGAGTTAATAAAATGTAACTTGTAAAATATAATCATGTTTTGTTTGCAGTTCTATATAATTAGGCTACTATTACTAGTGTTTAGCGTATTTTCGAGCATTAACTGCACATTTTGAATGCAATCTAGAAGGTTGTACTCATTGTTGTATCAACATAATTACATACTCTCATTATAATGTATATATAAAAATATTCAAAGCATTTACCAATTTACATATTCAACCAAATTAAAAAAAGATTTCTCTAAATAATTGGTACTATACAATGTATGTTCAGTCAAAATGATAGTTATGAAATTGATTTCTCTGAATCTCACATGGAAAAAAATCCATTTTAGGTTTGAAAAGTCATTAAAGCTTATTTTGCGGAGTCTGTTCACCGCTATAAGCCAACTCTTTGGGAAATTCCATGATTAAAAGGAATCATGTAGAGACATAGTGAAATGAATGGTTTTCATGAATTTTATAGTCTCTGAAGACCGATGACATTGCTCAAATACAGTAAAGTATAATTAGTACAAATCAGTAAAATTAACATAAAGTAAAAGTAGAGTACAAGGGCTAAAATACAAAGATTGAAATGCAATGCAATTCCTGTATGTTGGACATTCCTGCTAGACATTAGCTCTCAGTATGTTGTATACGCAGGTTGGTAGTAGCCACCACTCTGGCATTGTAAGTCCTTCTGGATATGTCCAAAATACCATTGATCTGTAGATGTCAGACTCATTCTGTTTTTACATACCATGTGGTGCATCTTATGTTCCTGCTGATTTTTAGATGGTTTGAGACTCTCCACACCTGGATACTTGAATACTAAAAAAATATAAAAATTGCCTTACTTTTGATAATTTATTGAATATCACTTAGAAGTTATATGATATTTACACCCTTTCTTAACAAATTATTATAGAATATTACAAAACCTTTGTAAGAGTTTAACTTTTTTTGAACTTTAGTAAAAGTTTAAAAGAAGTTAAACCTTAACAAAAGTTTTACTTAATAGTTAATTTTTTTAAAGTTGACCTTGTACTGTACGGACACTCAAAATTATACAAAAAAACTTACTTCATTGTCATATTAAAAGTCAGAACCCCTTAAACCATAAATACCTTTCATCACAAAACACCAAAACAAAGAGTGGTTAAAGATAAGTTGTTAACCATGTTAAACATACATTACGTGTCCAGCAAAAATAAATACAACTATGACAGGTCTGTAAACTATTAGTATTCGCTGCATATTATCTTATTGGTTCTTCATTTGGTTCTTTCTTTATATGGCAAGGTGGGATGATGAGCAAGTAGAACTGACAAACATCTGCCAGTGTTTGTTATATAGATAAATGTGACAAGCAAGAAACAAGCCATGCATTCAGATAAGAATGCATGACAACAGATATGAATGATATTCTTATCTGTTGTTTCAATATTCTCAAATATATTTTGTGCTATACTAAAACAAAATATGAGTGAATTTTTGTTCGTTTCATCTATTAATTTTCTATTTTGCTGATTTAGAACTGTATAATGACATTGAAGCAATTAACTTTCAAATTATCTTTCGTTTTGCTCTATAGAGCGATTGTAACATATGCCTAATAGTTTATGCAGATATATCCTCACATGTGTTGTAGCAAAGGAGAACTCAACCTTCCTTTGCACTTACATGCACTAATATACTGTGGAGTACTGTGTAATCCTCTGGCTCTAGTTATCATAAATCCCTAGACTAACCCTAACAGCTGTGAGCTCAGGCATCAACATAGCCTGAGCATCACATATCCCATCATTCAAAACCAATTATTTTCTGCGTTACGTGTTTCACGCCTGATTGATTGTGAGTTCAACTATTTGCTAAGTGACGGACAGCGAGACCCTCATACCGGTAATACATTGGGTTAGCGATTCCTTTTGAAGTTACCCTTCCTTTTACTCCACTTTTGACATAGAGCGTGTGAAATATATGTTAGCCTATCTATTTTACATGCTTCACGCTTGATCACCCGCGCGCTCAGCAGCTAGCTAACTAGTGACTGATAGCGCTACTCGCATAAAAGCAATGAACTAATCCACATTACGCTTGGGCTAACTTCCGCGTCGCCTACGTGAGCTGAAATTTATTAATCCATAGCGGTTGAAGCTTCGATCATACGCAGAGTATCAAGTAACTAGTGAGTAGATAGTCCTAATAACAGTGTGCTAATTATGAATTACGATACGCACGCTGTTATTATCACTTTTATTATTTTATTGGTGTTCATCATCGCTAGCTAAATCTAAAATAAAAACTGGTTCAGTCATGCATATTACATACATCATATATCACTACTAATTATTATATCTACTGTTTATATATTTATCTGCTAGTTGCTGTCTGACAAGGGGAAGTTATTAAAGGACCAATCAATTATTATACCATTGAGTTTAATATCAACAAAACGTTCTATACCTCTGATAAAGGACTAGTTCCTGTAGCCATTTACAATAGTAATGGTTGCAATTAATTACCTTAGACTGATGGAATGAGCTGCAGGGAAAGCCTGGCAGGAGTATCACACTCTCACTTACATAAAACAAGACAAAACTGATTTCATAATAATGATGTGGTGTGAAGTTTGCGTTGCATGTGATTGATAAAAGTGGACGAACTTGTGGACAATATTTTATGGATACACTATCTCTCAAGCAGATGTTTTAATGGATTTACAAATACTTTAAATAACTCATTGCTATGACAAAGAAATACGTTCCTCTCCAAATTGTGATATTACAATTTACAATCGCTCGATAAATTTCCATGCTACAGATTAGAGTTCATCGCTACACTGGCAGTGTATTTGCGGCCATAGGTTGTAATCTAACAGAGTCATTTCTATGTAGTTTTTGAACATAAGGTAAAATGATGTAGCTGATAGTATTACATACACACTTCACCCTAGTTAATTCTGATATTATTGCAGCAAACTAGATATTCTTGACTTCAACTTTCTGAACCAGATGCAAAATGCTGTGCATTTATTTTAAAGTAAAACTCATGCATAAATTGCTTGCTGCATCTCAGTGTTGCTTGCTAGGGCATGAAAAGTCACTCAAAGTTCAACAATGTTTTTAAAGAGCGATTGATTGAAACCAAAAGCTTTCATAAATTGTGTTACAACTTGTTGCAGAAAGTTTCAGCGATGATGTTATACTTCTATATATGTAGTGAAGTGAATCTCAGACAAGGTGTGTTTTATTTCTAGATTACAATGGCTGACGCTGTAGCAGATGTTGAGTGTGAATTTTGCTGCCGTAAAAGTGACACTATTGTCAACCCCAAAGTGCTACCATGTAGTCATATTCACTGTATGACCTGTTTGACCACCTACTATGAGAGCAAACACCTGCTGCTGTGTGGAAACAGTGGATGTGGGTGAGTCTTCCTAGGCCTATATGTTAGTTAAACTTAGATTATATAATAGTGCACATAGTCTGGGTTGTGATGCATCGAAACGGCATTGCATCATTTCCGCGCCAAACACAGTAGTTTTGCAATCACTTACAACTTTCTAATGTGCAGTTGACACTTACTGCTACTGTAACTGCATTCTTACTGCAAATACCTGGCTGCATTCCACTGCAGATTTATTACTATGACACTCATGAAAGTAAACCAGCAATTTATTTTCACTGCACATGCACATTCTTTATAATCTGAAACTGCACATGTACTGCAGCTGTGCTTTAGTATGTGGTTAATACTATGTATCAGCTTACACTGCTGACTTTCCAAGTGTTTTTACTGCATTGTACAAAATTGTCATCTGCTGGATTTAGCAAGTTCAAGACATTGCTCTATAACTCCCATACCATGTCATTTATTTTACGCTGCTTTAGCCAACTTTGTGTAAGCAGGAGCATATTATGTTATAACAGTATCAGTTATGATTGTTCTAAATTACACCAGTGTTTGTAGACAACACATTATAGAGAAGCTTTTTATGTCATGCTGTGAAGGATTCTAACACATTTTTAATAGTTAACTGGACAATAGGTAATAAACTGTAAGTTTATTAACAACTATTACCTATTAACAACTTTATTAACAACAACAGATGAAGATCGACAGACAACGGTCTGTCGACTGCCGTCTGTAGACAGACGGTCAACAGACGGCGGCCGGCTGATCGTTATCAGTGAAATTTGTAGGGATTAAGTTTTAGTAACGAAAAGTCATTTTCGCAGCAGATTTGAACCTCTAAGGCTGCAGACTAATGAGCTAACCCACTACACTATGATGTCCAACTGGCCACACTAATGAGATGATTGTGATGACAATCATCTCATCAATTATAGTACTTGCACTTGAACTGCTTAGGGTGATCAACTACGTAGTACAGCTGGTTGTTATTATTTTAATTAACTAATATGACGAATATTAACTGAGTAAATCACTATCTTACCAAGGGAGTTATTGAAGTATTTTATTATCTGGGCTAAGCTATATAGTTAATATATTTAATACCCTTTAGCCTGGTATCCACATAAAATCAACCACAACCAACTTTAATTTGTGTCCCATTCATGAAAAATCAACACTCTATATGGCTGTCAAAATTGAGAATATTCCTGTTTATGCAAACACTCACTAACCCTTCATATAAACATTCACTAACCCTTTATATAAACACTCACTAACCCTTTTAATAAACACTCACTAACCCTTTTAATAAACACTCACTAACCCTGGATATAAACACTCACAAACCCTTTATATAAACACACACTAACCCTTTTAATAAACACTCACTAACCCTGGATATAAACACTCACTAACCCTTTATATAAACACTCACTAACCCTTTATATAAACACTTACTAACCCTTTATATAAACACTTACTAACCCTTTATATAAACACTCACTAACCATTTATATAAACACTCACTAACCCTTTATATAAACACTTACTAACCCTTTATATAAACACTCACTAACCATTTATATAAACACTTACTAACCCTTTATATAAACACTCACTAACCCTTTATATAAACACTCACTAACCATTTATATAAACACTTACTAACCCTTTATATAAACACTCACTAACCCTTTATATAAACACTTACTAACCCTTTATATAAACACTCACTAACCATTTATATAAACACTTACTAACCCTTTATATAAACACTCACTAACCCTTTATATAAACACTCACTAACCCTTTATATAAACACTTACTAACCCTTTATATAAACACTCACTAACCTTTATATAAACACTCACTACCCCTTTATATAAACACTCACTAACCCTTTTTATATAAAAACTTCCTAACCCTGGATATAAACACTCACCAACCCTTTTATACAGACACTGACCTACCTCTAATCTATACAAACATCTGATAATCAAAAAGGAACAAAAGTCCTGCTCCAGGGCCACATCATAATTACATAGTATGCTTGCATTTGTACTGAAGTTGGCCAACTCAACGCTCAATATTTAACTCAAAATGTGCTTTCGACTTACAGCCTACATTCATACTGTTTGTGGTTTACAACAATATCTTTGCTGTTTAAACATTGTTTTCCAAAACAAATGACCAATAGTAAGATAGTTATATAGTTTGGTAAATTTGTTGGTGTAATTTCATATCAAGTTTCTCCTGATCTCTTAAACTGAAAAGTAAAGATAGTCTGCCTGCTTCTGTGTGTCTCACAACCAACTTGGTGGATCTTATTAATTAACCACATGAAAGATAAACCTAACATAAAACTTTGATAGATTTATCAGAAATATAAGTATTTTTTATCATTTGCAATTGTTTTTGATATTTCAATTGATCTGACTGGCAATATTTTTCAAGATTAATATCGTCAAAACTCATCACTGGTAAAATGCTCAAAAGAAAGTTCTATTTGAAAGGATGAGACTAGTTGCTATCGATGCTTTGGTTGATATCGGCTAGTTCGATCAATTTTCGTTTTGCTTTTTATTTTGTCAGATTCTATTCAACTATAGAAATGATAATCGCAGTCTGGTTTGATTCAAGCATTTTACCGAGATCAATTTTTGTAGATTTTAATCTCAAAATATCCTTGCAGTCATATCACCTCTAACATCAAAAACAATTGCAGTTGACAGAATCACACCCACACTTTCTGATAAATTCTTCCAATGTTTTTAACAACTCCATCCTTAAGTTAGAAATATATCGTTCAGTTTAAAGACAGCCTTAATATTGCTGTATCTTATAATCTCTATGTTTGTCTCTAATGGTAGCCATGTAAGACATAGATCAGACTCTTAATCTAAAGAGGGGACAGGGAATCATTAAGTCTCTTATTCTATCTAATTTTAGACCTTCCTCGGTGTAGAAATCACTGGTAATTTCTAAGTATTTGTCCTTCCTTATTTTCACTGCAAGAACATCGCACGTTTAATTGAATCTTTTAGAAACACTTTTATTGGTAAAAATAACTTCGAGTGTAATCAAGAGATACGCAGGGAAATAAGTATTTTCTAATATTCATGTCTTCTAGTATCTACCATAACAATGATGTAGTCACATGAACATTTTCCAACTACTTCAGCCTAACTTTTAATAATGAAACCTCTCAGCTTTACTCTTTACAGTTGTAGATTTACAGATTTATCTTCTGCCAATTAGAAAGCTTAAAAAAGACACCTCCCTTAGTATGACTCATACACTATGTTTCCATGATGCGCAGTGCTTCGGAGTTGCGCTATCTCCAAATCATGGAAACGGCGTCTTCGCAATGAAGTCACTGCGCACTGATCAGTGCGAAGCCAGTGCAAATTCGCAGCAAGGAAACAGCGACTTCGCAGTGGCTGCGCATAGCTCTCATGCCGTGGAGACGGATTCTTCGAGGGCCATAAACTAGTACAAAGGTTGTCCTGCTAATCTTGTTTTTTTTACTATTCTTCCGATCTTCTTTCTCCTAAATTTAATTAAGGTCTGCATTCACGAGGATGATGAGATGATTACTTTCCTGGACTTTGTTATCGATGCCAACACTTTTCGAAAAATATGTGGCAAGTCCTAAATTAACATTTAAATAATATATTACTTAAAAATAATTATTAAAATATATTACTATGTAAAAAGTGTGTTAAGGTTTGTAAAACCTTGTGAATGTGCCTTGTAAATAAGTATGACGACAGAATCATAAAAAGACTGTTTATGACGTTCGGTATCCGTGATCGATTATATTTCTCCATCAGGCGATTCGATTTATACAATTTCTCTTCTCTGGCTAATTTGCGGTAATTGCTGAAAACCACTGCGCAGCATGGAAACGTACAATCCCCTCGACTTCGGAAGGCGCTGCTTCGCAGTACTGCGCACCATGGAAACATAGTGATAGAGTTCATCACCTATCACTGTATCATTCGTAAAAAACTTATCTAGCATAGAATGACTCGTAGCATATCTAACATATCACTGTATGACCCATATAGCAAATAGCTTATTACTTTTGACTAATTTTTTGTAGCCAGGAGTTTGAGATGCCTCCAGATAGTCTTCAATCTTATGACTTGGGTACAGACAAGACACTATGTGATGTTTGTCTAAAGAAGAGCTCACCAAGACAGAAAGCTATTAGCTATTGTACATACTGCTGTAGGAAGTTCTGCCATGCTCATTTAGAGGTACGAGTGTTTCCCTATGATATCTTGATATGATATTTTGAATATGATTTGAGCAGTAGTTATGTATGAAGTTGTTAGTATATATTATTCCTTTACATCAAGCTGATATTGGAAACCAGTAGCTTCATAGTACTATGCAACTGCACAAAGGTAAAATATGAAGGTACTATAGGATTACAATAAAAAGCTTCTTGCCAATCCGGAAAAAATTTATGCGTGGCTAAATTATAGGCTGGACTTATTCTTTTCCCAGACTAATGCTGTTTCCTAGAAAGTTTGGGGGTCCTACCACACAAAGTTGTCGTCAGAATAGTCACTTTTAAAATCACTGTCGTCACTTTTAAAATCACGTTCGTAACTTTTAAAATCACTGTCACCTTTTTCAAGTTGGTAACCAAAACAACCTCTTTCTTCGCATTCGTTATTTTAATACAAATATCCATTCTGGTGGCACTGGGTTGCATTGAAAACCTGAAACTTGCTCAGTTTGAACTTCTGCTAACCAAAAGCATGGCTCAACCAGCGACCTTCACAAACTTAATAGTGATGTTTGGGAGAGTTTCTGATTACTCCGCGAAGAGTGACAGCCGTCTTAGATTTTTAGGGCTACATTTCTTGTACTGAAAATAGACCGAGATTGTCTTTAATAATCACTGTCAGTCATAGACTTGGAAACGGATTTGCTGTCAATGTCGTGGCATTACATTGCCGTTTACTTTAATTATTTGGCAGTCTTTAAATGCTGGGCCAGATGCTTCAAACCAAAACTAGTGAAGTTTTGGTTGACAGTGTTGATTTTGGACAAATAATAAGTTAGCAAAGGTACGGCTACACGTAACAAATTTTTCGTTGCTTCTAACCGAAATCACGAAATGATTGAAACACAGAATTATTCTGTGCTAGAATCGTGCTAGTGAGCACGATTCCAGCAGCTTTTGCAATTAGTATAGTCCAAGAGACGTATAATTACACACAATAAAAGTATAAGTGCAATTCAACATAGTACACACGATGCAACTGCTTAGATTGCGTTATTGTATGTATTTATTGTTTGGACGCTGTAGCTACAAATTGTTTATTTTTAATTGTATTTTCTTTCCAGCAGCAAAAGTTTTGTGGTAAAAAATGTTGCAATCTTTAACGCAATCAAGTCGGTTGCATCGTATTTACTATCGTGAATTTTTTCAATATTTTTCTTGCGTGTCGCATTTTGTTCTCGGACTACATATATCTTAAACTTTGCTAGGGTCGTGCTCGCTAACCAACAATAGCGCAACTTTAACAGTTATATCGTGTGTTCTATGTTGAATTGCTTTCGTACTTTTATTGTGTGTCGCGATACATGTCTTGGACTATACTAATTGTTAAATCTGCTAGAATCGTGCGCTAATAATTTGTTTAATCTTTTAAAAGCGTTTTGTTGACGAACTCGGTGGGCATGCACAGCTCAAATAATTCTGTGAATTTCGACCGTTAATTCTGCGTTTTTCGTGATTTCGGTCAGAACTCCGAACCAACGAAAAATTTGTTACGTGTAGCCGTACCTTTAGTAATCCTACTTACGCAATTATCGTCACCTACATTGATAAATGGTCGTCTCGTCTGTCACTTTTTAAATATCCCTGTCGTCGGGTCGTCAGAATCGTCACAAAACATGGGAGGACCCCCAAGTTTCAAAGCTGGATATGTAGGTAGTTATCTTTATTACTTTAAAATTTCAACCATTGCGATTTTGGTCTATTGTGGGTTTCATGGCTATTTAAGGTTCTTGATTATTCAAACAATGATAAATTATGTTGTAAAGCCGTAATTGTTTTATTGTTTTGAAATAATGACTTACTGAGTCAGTGTGATGTACGGCTAGTCGACATACTTTATTCTGTCTAATTAATCATTGAGTGTTGGTTAATTAATAACTAGCTGTGACTCATAATCGCTGAACTTTGGTAAAACCAACCTGATAGGAGGCAGTTCAAAACTAACTTTATTATTGTCACATATATATCATACTGTTAACTTGTTCTGGAATATTCTGAATTAGACATAGCCAGATATTAGCCAAAAGTTTTTTGTGCGCTGAGCTAGTAATTGTTAGCCAGTCTCTAGATGCATGATCTGCTCTGAGGCTAAAACATCTTAAAAACACTGTTGGAGTATCTTGATGTATATAACTTGCATTTTTTTCACTCCACAACTTTTAGCTCCTCTAAATTTTAGTTATTAAAATAATCTGTATTTTCATTATTATTATTTTCATATCAAACAATTTAATAGGTTAAACTTTTTTATGTCTCTCGTCGATGATTTGAGCCTATGAGTAATCAAGTTTTAATTATTTCAATTAAATGAGTGATTAAGTAACCTTTATTTTCTCTTTTCTAGGATGTTGTACTGTGCTGCCAAAATATAAATATTTTATTACACCTAATAAGCATGTCATTATGTTATTATATTATTAATGTTTCAGGTGAAAAGCGTGAGATTGAGTTGAAGATTGTTTCAGCTGATGACATAGTAGTTAACAGTAACCAGCCCTCTGTAGTTCCTCAAAAACCACAACTTCCTTTATCCCCTCCTCCAAAGTCTATAACTCTACTCAAATCCATAAAGCTACCAACATGGCCTATATCAATATGTCAGCATGAAGGAGTTACATATGTAGGATTGTTTAATGGTACAGTCAGTAGAATTGATAGCAACTACAAGCTGCATGACTCATTCATCTCTACTTCTGGTCCTGTTGAGTCCATCAGTCTCCATGAGAACAGACTATACATATTGTCTTATAGTGAGCCTCGCACAGTAGGTGTCTATGACCTGTCAGGGCAAGTAATCACAACCTGGCAGCACCCTTGTCATGGCAGTTACTGTAGCATGTTGACTGTAGCAGCAGGTAATGTAGTGGTTGCTGATCCTCCTAACAAGAGACTAACTATTTATTCTCTCACTGGTAAGACTCTGCGTAACATCAGCTGCCTCCTTTTGAGTAATAACGAGGTCTCGATATGCGCTGGACATGGTGATGATGTCATCATATCTGACTACGGTACAAAGAAAGTCTTCAGATTTAACATCACCACTGGGAATGTCATGTGGACTTTCACCCATCCTGATTGTCCACAAGGTCTGGTGCGCTATGGAGACTACATACTGGTAGCTGCATACAACAACAATATCATCTACACACTCAACTATGCTACAGGTAAGTTGTATGTATGAGGTGCTGGTTAGTAACATTCATTGAGAGTTTCGTGTTGGCTTCAATAATACAAAATGGTTATTAAGTTGTTCTGTCAGGATCAGTTCCTTTGAAGTATTTCATAATTTAGTAAAGAGAGTAATTTAGAGATTTTTTCGCGAAAACTGATTAAAAATTTAGAAAATTATTAGCAATTCAGTTACAACTAATTTTAAATACATCATCACTTCATTTATGATATCTAAAATTAAATTAAATTATGTTATAAACTTACACAACTTGAGTAAAATATCATGGAGATAGTTCCTTTGGTTCTTCTCCAACGTAAAAGACAGGGAAAGTAGTTGATTGTTTATAACTAGTTCACAGGCACTCCCATATATTAGATATTTCATGTATGATTTCCTATCTGTAAATTAATCTTATGCTACATATAGGTTTGTACAAGTAAACAAAAAAATGTGACAACTTTCTTCTAGTAAATTTGGCAAGCGTCCAAATGAAAGTCTTATCAAATATTTTATAGAGCAAGCAGGCCAGGGCCCAGGTACCAGCTTGTTGCTTAAAGGTGGACTTGCAACAAAGTTCACATTACAGTTATTTGATATGAAAAGATTCACTATGTCTTTCTCTGTTGTGTTGTAGGTGCAAAATATGTGGAAATGTGATTACAAGCTCTTAAAAGCTCAAAAACGAACAGTTAATCGCAGCCACACGAGACCGCCGTAGTTTGGATTCTCTTTCAAAAACGGCTCAAATATGACGTAGCTGTGGTAGATGGTTTCTGTTTACATCTTATTAAATAAATCACTTCATCATCTCATTTGGTTTTTCCCAATTCAAATAACGCATTTAAGGCAAATGATTAAAGTTGAAAATAAAACAGGTAAGAAAGATGGTTAAAAAATTCACCACGTTTCATTCTCTGCCAGCTTATTTTTCTATTTTTTCAATTTATACAAAACCACTTGGTTCAGAGGAATTTACTAAAATCAACAATGTTGTAAAGAGTAGCTGCAGGGATGATTGAATCCCATTCATAGTATCCCTTCAAAAGACAAGGAGTACCACATGTAACAACCTTAAAATTGTTACGTATGTCAAAGAAAACTGGATAAATTTAAACTAATTAGCGCAACTATAGTTCAAGTAATTTGCTTTGAATCACATATTAGTTATTCTTAAACTCGCCTTATTGCAAGTTTTTATTGATTTGAAAACAGATTATTGTCTTGTGAACTAGTAATGTAAGATCGCAGTCTGCTATGAATATAAATGTTGGGTCTTAGGTGTTACGCAAACAACATCAGAAAAATTGTAGAAAAGAGCCGCCAATTGGTATACTTTTCTAAACATATTGTGACATGCTACACATGACTAAAGACGACCAGTCATCTGAGCCTTGATCTGAGAATACCCTTGTTAGCTGCTATATGTACCTTGGTAGCCTCATGGTAAATTCTAATTCTTACATATCTGGAAGTGATAGTTTTAACTAGCATCTCAGGGACGAGCTTGATTTTCATGGTCTTATTTTTCCAGTTCATTGGGCTTTTTGTAAGCTTGTTAGCAAGTCTTAGCCCGATATGATTCTGGAGTTTATGAAGGTTTTCAATGTAGGTATACATCACTTTCTGGAGATGTATACCCGCATTGCCTTTAGTCTAAATCACCTTCTGGAGATTTAAATCTCCGCAACGTGCCCAGCGAATTCCTCGCTAACTTTAGCATGTGTACCCAGTCCAATATAACATACACTTTGTGGTCCATCATTGGTGTGAAAAAAATGGCTTTTATGGTATTTCGGCACCTAGTTTTTTTCATAACGGTGATGTTTGCTTGTTCGCCATCACAAGTTATGTTTATAATCCTGATTACATGTTCGGCGGTAAGGCGTAGGCACTGCTGTATCAGTTGAGACAGTAAATCACTGTCAATCTTGTCTACATAGAACTAGCCAATTGGATTTCGTACACGGCCCATCACTGGAACGAGAAGAATTACTAGTGACTCGCTAAATAACTTAGTTTTTTCTATAATGGTAACATGGCTCTGTACAGAGTCGGTTGACTTCTCCAGACTAAGCTTCTTTCAGATACCAATAATATCTATCACAATACCGTATACGTTCATTGCACATGTCTTATTACTGATGATTTCAATGACATTTGTTAAAAAACCAAGACCACATTCTACAGACTCGAGCCAACGTCTCAGAGTTCGTTGATTAGGAAGTTCGAACAACGTTCTAAGATAGGCATATGCTTTTGGAGAATAGTAGAACATGATGACAGTAAACTCTTTGATTTTTGGACTTTAGACCATTTTGGTTTTTGTATTTTCATTTTTGGCTTCATTTTCTACTAGCTCTTTCAGGCAACCATCTATCAACTATCCAGTCTATCAACTTTACGTCAGTCTATGTGTTTTTCTTCTGATGGAAAGGTGTAAAAATGAGTTTACTGTCTTTTGCTGGAGTATTAGAACACCCAAATGTACAGCAAAAACTTCTACCCCTCGCGCCCTGCAAAATAATCAGTAAATAATCAGCATTCTTATGAGACCATCATAAAAAAAGAATATTTTTGCTTTGGTTTAGCTACACTTTTGTGGTGATAGCACAGCCATCTCCATACTCATTTACTAGCCTATGTCCACCTGCCATGTTGATGAAAAAGTTCTTGAAATGGGCAACACTTTGTCTACTTCGCGCTTGGCACCTCTTTGCGCGAAACAACCTTTGAAATATTAGTGCCAGCAATGAACTTTAGGAAAACATTTTGGAAAAACCATTATTTGGATGCATATTTAAAAAAAATCCGCAAGTTTTCTTGCTCTATATATCTAGATGCCTATCACAATCACACTTGTAAACAATTGGAGTAAATTTTACCTTCAAATCATTTCTAGTGCTCTTAGATGCTCCACTCTTCTTTGCTTCATACTCAAAACCATGACCTGGACTAGGCAAAACGACAAAGCAATGACATTGTGTCGCGAATAATGTGACTATATAAGTAGGACACAATAGTGAGCTGTGATTCATTAGATTGCCCAGTCTAGTATAGTTAATAGGTCTATGTTTTAGCCTCAGTTGTATTTCATGAACTTTAATCTTCAAACTTCTATGCGTTCAGGTCACCTTAAACATTAACAGCAACAATATAAATGAAATAATGAAAAAAACTGATATTTTATAAAATCGGTAAAAGTTTTATAAAAGCAGAAAGTAAATGTGTTTTGATGAAGTCGACTAAAAAGTTTTTGTAGGTTAATATTGTAATGACTTGCTATTGACATGTAATAAATGATTGGGGTGCAGCTGATGAATTATATGTTACTAATTATAATTTTACAGATTGCTCTGAGTTTCAATATGAACGTACGCTCAATGGATATGATGCTATTGCAGGTTTATAGAAGTTTTTAAATCATACATTTTTTTATGGTTTTATCACGAAGAACTATGAAACAATATTGTTTGTATTTAGCGACAGCTGCAGTGTTTTGTTATAATTTTTTTATCGGGATGTGATCTCCTTGGTGTTCAGCCTGACACTATAAGATACATGTATGTTTCAGTTAGCTAGATTAAAGTTTGCCATATAATTATTATCTGTTGTTTTTAGATTTCCTGACAATCTCTTACAGTACATGATATTACTGAAATATTAGTATAACATAATATGAACATAAACTTCGATAAGCATTTTAAAAATTATTTTTTATTTTAAAGCATATTAACAAACAGATCACATTAAACCTAAAAAAAACATTACAAATTACAAAAAATACTGATATTTGATGAAAGCTGCAAAAAACTTTTGGAACATGCCCAAATTTAATTTAATAGAACCCGTTTCTGTCTGAACCACATGTTGTGGAAAAAATGTTGCATTCTAGGGCATTTAAGTTGCTGACGTTCAGCATCACCCTGACACTCTAACATCTGCACGAATCAGCCACCATATGTAGCCTAGAAATAACAGTACAGGTTGTTAATAATATCTTACAAGGCACTAGACTGTCATGATATTTGTATACTATTATATACTATTACTAACCAGTAATTAAAAAGTCTTTGCACGACATACTCATTTTGTTTAACTTGTTCAATATTTACCATTTAACCTTTGACACTTGTCTCTGATGTTACATAAAATTCAATATATAACTTTAATGTAGCATTTTACATTAAAGTATTATTATATACCAGACTACATTGTGGTATAATACATTGTAATGCACTATGGTATGATAATACATAATATATTATAATATAATGCTACAGTATATGTTGTTTTGTTTTACTTAATTTTGTAATCTCACTAGCTGTACTACCCGGTGTTTTCCGGGTTTCAAAAAGCAGCTTTTAAACAATGAGAGGTAATAAGAGTTGCCTGACACTTGCTATTATCCTATCACATTGCCAATGGAAAATTTGGGTAAGCTTACTTATAAGAGCTACCCTTATGACAATGAGCAATCATTTTGCGTCGTGACTTAATGCCGTAGCCTATTGCCGCTATTTGCCTAATGCACTTTTTGTCTATCCTGAACATCTTCTGTAAGCAGTTAATAAACTAGAGTTGTATTTTCCTACAAAACCTCAAATATAAAAAGACAAGTACAAAAATAATATAATATTACTAAAAAAATATTTTATTACCTTCTTTCTAAATACTGTATACACTACAAAATTATTACAACTATGACAAAACTATTTATACTCAGCTAATAAAATTAGCCAGAAAGTTTGGTTTATATGTTAGTTCTACTTGGGAATTATCTACTCTCTGGGAACATTGCATAAGCATAAGTAAATTGTTGATATAAGATAAACCTAATAAAGTTATTTATGATAGGGGTTCAAACTAGTTCTACCTTTTTTCTTTACACAAAAGTAGAACCAAATAAGGGGCTCAAAGTACGTTCTACTCTACTACTTGACTATGAGTGAAGGTCATATGACGGTTAAAATGTTGTTTGACTGGCAGCTGCCATAAGGTATGAAGAGTGTCACTGTAAGTTCAGAGTGACAGTAACAGCCAGCTTAAAGTAAATCATGTCCTCAGCAGTTGGAGTGGACCTGCGTCCATTATAGCTTGCGTTGCTGACTCCCTGGCAACGTTGAGGCCCTCTTTTTGATTGTAACTTTATGCTGCCAGTTGGTAGGTTATATCACATGTTCGTTACATGAATTTTATTTTCGTGAAAGCATCTGGACGGGAATAACAAAACTTCTTTTGTTAAAACGGTTTTTCAGTCACCTCAAGTTTAAAAACAACAATATTAAACAATTCCAGGTTTACATGAATAAAATCTGACATCGGAAGAAGATATAATTTGCAAAAACCACTTGTTCACAGATTTTCAGAGCAAGTTAGCTAAAAACACAGCTAAAATATTTTTAACTTGGTAGAATTACAACACAACTGCATGGTAAGTTTCTTGTTTTGCAAACCAAAGCCATTAATTTGAAATTATAACATATGACCCGAATGTACGGGTCATACATGTGTGTTTGAAATGTGATGTCAATTACTGACCCAGATATCATGTTATTTGTCAGCTTACTGCTCCACCTTATCCCAACACCTGCTAGCTAACAATAATACATTCAAGCAAAAAATGACTGTTTTGCTGCCTTTTTTATGTGATTCAACTTGCTTTGAATATAAAATGAGATCATAGAGAGAAAATAGAAACAACTGCAACATTATGGCTTTTGTATATTACATCATACTTTGACTACTATCAATAGCCTGGGAACCTATGGCTTTTACGTACGTGTAACTGCTCCATAATTATTCTTTGCTACTTGTTTTGTGTAAGTGTAATTTATTAAATCAGCAGTGATGTTATATAAATCTGAATAAAAACTTTTAAATCTCTACTTTAAAAAGAACACCTGCTGGTTAATAATACCCCTACATTAAAGTAAATATAAAAATTAGTGCTTTTCCAGACTCTAATTTTTTATGCCAAAAAAGGTTTAAAATGATAAATATAAAAAATGTGATATACAAGTAGCTTCCATAAATTTTATTTTCAGGTATTTATTAAATTTACCAGAGTAATTAAAAGTGTTTTCAAATGAATGATCAAACCATAAACAAATGAAGACATATACTACACTGACCTTTAAAGTGACCTTTGATAAACTGATCAGCGTTAAAAGGCCTGAAATATAGAATTTTGAAAAATTTATGGACTTAAAAATAAACTTGAAAATAGAACTTAAACGACAAATTATTCAAACTTTTTATTTGTAAAATTATAAGATAACGGGAAAGAACCACTGTTATATGCTGAAATTTTCTTCTCTTGCAGGTTTACACAGTCTACTCCAAGACTCCTAAGACCTCACATATTATTAATATATTTAGTATGTGACCAGCATAAAAAGTTCAGCTCATTTTTGAAACTCTGTCAAGGTTTTCAGTGCTTTACCTGCTATTTCTAGCAGCTAAAATCATCTGCCTAACACGTCAATCAACCTGCTTACTCATTTCCTCATTGGCTTATTAAAAAAAATGACATGATCATCTTTTTTGGCTTGTCTTAATTAAAATAAAGCACTTAATGCGAATGATTAAGGAAATTCAGCACGTTTTATTCTTTGCTAGCTATTTATCTGTATTTTATAAAATATTTTATTTTGTATTTTATTTTATACTTTTTAAATTTTCTATAAAACCACTTGGTTGAAAGGAATTTACTAAATTCAGCAATGTTGTAAATGGTAGCTGCAGTGCTGATTAATTTCCATTCATAGTATCTCTTCAAAGGAGGGGCCGTGCCACATGGATAATTCTTAGAATCGTTACGTATTTAAAAAAAACATTGGCTAAGGTTCAACTAATTAGCTGAACTATAGTTTAAATAATTTGCTCCAAATTGCATGTCAGTTAGTCTTAAACTTGCCCCATTGTAAGATTTTATTAGTTTCAAAGTAGATTATTATCTTGTGTACCCGTATTATAACATTCCTAAATTAGCAACTGCAGCGACCTTTCATAATACTTCACAATAATTTTATTCTGGAATATTAATAAAATGAATTTAGAAACCTCGTTTGAATGTTGCTTTCAAATAATCAACAATCTTTCAATCACTGCATAGTGGTAAGACAACTCCCAGGTATATTTACGTAAGTCGTGAAGACCCGCTTGCAGCAAATTTTAATTGGTTCTATCAGAAAGTATTGGTATTATTCAATCATTTGCAATTATTATTTATGTCTGAGGGAATCTGACAGGTAAGATGTTTCAAGATTAAAATCGTCAAAACTTTTTGCTGGTTAAAATTCTCAGACGAAAAATGCCTAGACTTGCTTAAAAATAATCTACATAATAATGGCCGCCTGTCTCTTGCTCGTATTTACATCAGTTATTAATATCAATTTTTATTAAATCAATTTACTCACCAGTTCAATTGTGTAAATGAACTAGTCTAACAAAGGGCTTTAAATCCTTCTTGCACCTCATTGGTTGTTTGTGGTGTGGACTTTACTGTTCTCACTTGGTAGTAGGAAGCAAAGACATTTTCAAGTAGTTGTTTATATTTGGCCCTCTGAAACTGAATTAAGCTATGCAGAACTACCTCTTAAAAAAGCTCTGATTACACTTCATAAGTCTATCTATCAGGCAAGATTTCAGCACAGGTGGCAGTGGAGCAATGATGTATTCAGGATGTTTCGCAAGTCATATTTTGAATTATCTTCAACAATATTATTTTATTATATAATTTTTACCAACCAAAATTTTTTTATGATGCCAGAAAGTATTCATTAAAACAATCCATCCAATATATGACCACTCACATAATTTCAGCTCATATAATAGGTACAATTACTCTACTGCAGTCAACTCAAACTCTGTATGTATCATATCTGGATATTTCTCCCCTTCTTTAATGCTAGGATAAGTAGCTCTCACTATGTTGTATACACAGGTTGGTAGTAGCCACCACTTTGCTATTGTAAGTCCTTCTGGGTATGTCCAAAATACAATTGATCGGTTGATGTTTGACTCCTTCTGTTTCTACATACCATGTTGTACATCTTATGTTTCTGCTGCCTTTCAAATGGTTTAAGACTCTCCACATCTGGATACTTGGGTACTAATAATGTATTAAATTGTCATTATTTTTTAATAATTTATTGAATTTCGCTGGAAGTTATATGATAGTAAAATAGCAGCAGCAAAAATCAAATAAGCTACAAATCCTACCATGGTAGTGACAGTAACTGTGACAGGTCCGTCTTAATGAACTTGGTTTTATAAGGTCTGTAATCTTCTGTTCTTCTGCAACACACTAAAAACCAGTCTGAGGAACCAAATGCCATGCATCATGGTTTGTGCAGCAGACAATCATGTTTCTTAATCCCCATGCATGACAGTTGCAACATATAAAACAATTATAAGATGGATGTTTAGTATCTTAAATGATTAAAGCTACGAGCAAAATGAAAGTACAAGTGTAATTATCTAAAATAATAACTAGATGAAACGTAACATAATAATGGCCTATATGAATATTCTTATTGTTGCTTTTTGTTTTACATTCAAAAAAATACTTTAACTAATTCTATAAGGAATGATAGAGGGCTGCTTGATTATTAAATTTATAAACAACTTTATAAAGACATAAATTATAATGACCTTTAAAGCAACCTTTGATATACTAAACAACATTAAGATCCCCTGACTCAGAGAAGTTACTAAAGTCAAAATTGTTGTCAATAGTAGATAGAGTGCTGAATAAATTATGTTCAAAATATCCCTTCAAAAAGGGGGAGTGCCTCATGCATAGGCTACCAAATTTTTATGTCAGTAAACATTGGTCAGGCTCGATGAATTTTTTCCAAGTAGAGTATCAATTAGTCTCAAGCTTGTTTGATCGCAATTTTTTATTAGTTTCAATGTAGATTTTTATCTTGTGCGCCAGTATTGTAACATCCCTAAATTAGAAACAGAAGGGACTGTTATTAATAACCATTATAATAATGACTGCCCAAGAATAATGTACTGAAATAAATACTAGAATAAATATTACAAAGCTAAAGGTTTGTATATTTTTTTTTTTTTCGTTTGTTTATATTTTACAAACTTTTATATATTTTATAAACTTTGTCTCACAGAAATAATTAAGTAAATTAAAACATAGTAATGTAACATAAAATTATATAAAATAATTATTACATACATAAATCTAAAATATATTTAACGAAATGAAACTTGTAATATATAATCACGTTTTCATATATAATTTCTGTCACTAGTGTACAGCCTCCCTGTGGTGTTAATTAAAAATGTGTTTGCTTTCCTAAATGTTGTAGTCGTTGTCAAATCGACAATAGATTTGAAGGCCTCAGACTTTGATATAGTGTATGCTATATTTGATAATACTCAAAATATTCACCATACTGTAAATTTACCAAAAACTTTTAAAAATTATTAAAGTAGCTAGAGATATATAATGGATATTTAGTCAAGATGATCAAAATTTTCTTCATAAAAGGTTAGTGTAGATTATTTTTAGTATATAGCGTATATTTAGTCATAATGTTAGCGGTCAAAAATCTCCTCAAAAACAAATTTGTGTAGTAGTGGTATTTGCCTAAATGGCCTTCTATCTTAGCAGAGCAAATAGTAAATAGCAGTATATAGCAGTAGAATTGCTGGAATATTTCAACCGTTTGATCTTTTTGACCTGCTTTCTTTATGATTAAATCACTTTCAGAGGTCATTTGAGAACAGCAGCTACATGTATTAACTGACTTTTGGTCATTGAGCTCAAAATGTTTACAAAACAGTCAATTTACTGAGTCTAGAACTTATAAAAGTGACTCTACCTCTTTTTTAAATTTTTAGATCTAAAAGATGTCTGGTATATATTTGCTCCATTATTTTTGTTTCTCTAAATGTCATACATGTATTTAAAAAAAATTATTTCAGCTTTAAAAAATCATTCAAACTTCTTTTTCAGAGACTCTTTTACCGCTAGAAGACAGCTCTCTGGAAAACTCTATGAATAAATGAAATCCTGTGGAGACATATCGTAAATGACTGTTTTTCATGAGTTTGATAGTTTTTGAGGAGCTCTTTGACATTGCTAGTGTACAATAAAATAGATTTGGCATAAAAATAAAAGTAACATAAAGTAAAAGGCATAAAATACGAAAATTAAAAAGTAAGCTCAAGCGATGCAATTCTTGTCTATGTGACAGACTCAACCTTTCCTTGTAGCTCGGGGATATATGCAAGGAGGCCCTTTTCTACTCTGTATAATATCTTTGCAGGATTGGATAGCTCTTCCACTCGTGTGTCTCTTCTTTCGACGTTTATTCAATATTCTGATGAGTTGAATCTGAATGATTATACAAATAAATATTTGATATTATGGTGAGATTCCGTAATTTGTAGTTTTGTCGTCAAGTCAGCATATGATACATTTTATGCGGTCTGGTGTGTTGTATGTAGAATGAATAAATAATTAAATCTCATTCCTGCACGCATTGTTACCATCATAGGGATAAGTATTTTACGGATGTTTTGGGCAAAACATCTCTTCGAGTGCATATTTTTTGTGGGTCTGATATCTGACTGTACTGGATCTCATGTCTAGTAGACAGTCTGTATTATGCTACAGCTAACAAGCTGAATGATGTATCATCATTTACTGCCATAATTGGTTAGTTTGAAGGCTATATGGAATGAAGGGTTTAAAGGCATGACTTTATTTATAATGCAGTAAAGTCAGTATTATACCTGGACTGTAGGGGATACGAATAGCCCAGCATAATAATTTGCCCAATCAAGCGTATAGCTCCTCATTCTAATAAACAACATTTGCAGGGCGAACCACGCCTACCTGTACATTTTCCAGGGTGCTTCGCTTGAACAAAACCTTTCTTCACAAGCTTATTTGGCAGATTACGGGAGCATCTCCTTAACTCAACTAATTATATAATAATGTGCTAAGGCTAAAGTTCTGCTTGATTGCCAGGCAACACAACAATTCAGTTCGTAACAAAGCTGGTAGGGTTTTAGAGCTATAACACATTCAGTATGCAGATATTTAAGGTTTTACTTTATTTTGAGGAATTAAACATAAATTACAGAGTTGGCAGCACAAATAAGCATACGTTTATGGTCAACAACAATTTGGTCTACCTGATCCCTAATTGTTGTTGACCATAAACCTAATAGCGACCCTGCTGGTCAGCTTACATTAATCTTGCTGTGCACTATAATTGTCTATAATTATAGAAGACCATGTTGACCCTCAGGTTCCACAGTCTGAGTAACTTACATTAGGTTGACCATTCTTTCAGGTGACTAGGTCGACCCAGTCAGATCACATTAGTTGCTGACTCGCTTAGTCAACTAGATGACTGATTATGCTTGTACTGATCGTCTATCAAGAATGAATTATTTAATTACTTGCTCAGGCATGAATGAAGAGAGAGTGTGCATGGGTATAACTGTATTGCTATCTCACTAAAACTGGCCCACTGCGGACTATATACATTCATTTATATAGGTTGTTCAATCAAGCGTACAGTTCAGCCATATCAGGGAATAATGGCTACATAAGGTAATGATGACCATACAAGGATACCTGACAGGTAGGTCAATTAAGAATAATATAAATGAGATAAAAGATAAAAACTAACCAAAATGTAATAAGAATAGTAGCAAATCTGCCATAATACCTTTTACTCGTTACGACTCGTCAACAATAACCTTATTTAATCCCTCTTTATTTAATCGCTACCCCTCCCTCCCCCTCCCTCCCTCTTCCTCCCTCTCCCTTCCATTTTTACTCCTTCTTTTTCTCCCTCTTTCTTTTTCTCTCTCTCTCTCTCTCTCTCCCTTTCCCTCTCTCTCCCTCTCTCTCTCCTTCTCTTTCTCTCCCTTTTTCTCCCTCTCATTTCCCTCCCTCTCTCTCCCTCTCACTCTCTTTTTCTCACTCCCTCTCCCTCCCTTTTCCTCCCTCTCTTTCCCTTTTCCCTCTCCCTCTTTCTTTCCCTTTATCTTTCTCTCTCTCTTTTGCTCTCTCTCTCTTTCCCTCTCTCTACCTCTTCCTCTCTCTCTCTTCTTCTCTCTCTCTCCTTCTCTCCCTCTCTCTCCCATTCCCTCCCTCTCTTTCTCTCCCTCTTTCTCTATATCTCTCCCTCTCCCTTTCCCTTTCCCTCTCTCTCCCCCTTTCTTTCCCCCTCTCTCACTCTTCTCTCCCCCTCTCTAACTCCTCTCTCTCTTTCTCCCTTTCTCATTTAATCAACTTCACTTATACAGCCTGTTTAAAAGAAAAACAGCTTTTATTGGCTTCTGGTTGAGCACATTACTCTCACTTTTTGAAGTAACCCATAATATTTATAATGTTAATTAATAATATTTTTCTATAACACAATGATTCATAATTAATACACTAGCTAGTCCTTTTACTGAGTGTAGAAGTTATGAAAGTTTCTTCATCTCCTTGTTTATGTTTCGAGGTCTAAAAGATTTGGCATATATTGCTCCATACTTTTGGTTTTCTAAATGAAATATTTAAACAATATTTCTTTTAGCTTTTAAAACTTATTGAAACTTATTTTGCAGAGGCTCTGTTTATCACTAGAAGACAGCTATTTGGAAAATTCTATGAATAATTGGAATCCCGTGGAGACATAACTAAAATGACAGTCTGTTATGCGTTTGATAGTTTATGAGTGCCTCTATGACACTGCTAGTGTGCAACAAAATAAAGTTGGCATAAAACACCAAACTTAAAATTAACATAAATTAGAAGGCAGAAGATAGAAAAATTAAAATTGAACCTCAAGCAATGCGATTCCTGTCTATGTAACATACTCAACCTTTCGTTGTAGCTCAGAGATATATACATGGACACTCTACTCTACTCTGTACAGTTTTTTTGCAGCATTGGATAGCTGTTGCTTTCTCACATCTCTTCTTCCAATGTTTATGTAATATTTTGATATGTTGAATTTGAATGACTATACCAATAAATATTACACATGTATAGTATGGTGAGTCGTAGTGAATTGTGGCGATGCCATTTAGATAGCATCTGACATCCTTTGGACGATCTGGTGTGTAGTGTCTAAAATGAATAGCTAATTAAATCTCCTTTCTGCAGGAATAGTAGTCATCATAGGACATATTAGGCCTAGTTTATAGATTTTTTTTGGCAGTGTGTCCTCACGTACACATTTTTTTCAGGGCTGATTTCTAGCAGTACTATATTGGTACGTATATTGCTTTTGAATAATCAACAATCTGTTATTCGTATAACACTGGTAAGACAACTTCCAGCTAATTTTATGGAAGCCTTCGAGATGTACTTGCAATAAATTTTAGTTGATTCTACCAAAAAGTGTTGGTATTATTTTATAATTGGCAAATGTTTTAATGTTTGAAGTGAACTGACTGCTGAAATGTTTCAAGATTTAAATTGACAAAACTTAATAGCGGTTAACACGCTCAGAAGAAAATGATATGTCCAAACTTGCCAGAAAATTATGTGCATAGCTGCAAGGCCGCCTGTCTCCTGCTTGTATTTACATTGGCTATTGCTATTAATTTCTTTTAAATTAAATTACCCACCGATTCAACTCTAAAAGTAAACTTGTCTAGCAAAGGGTTAATGAAGGTCTTCCTGCATCTGGTTGGGGGTTTGTGGTGTGGACTCACTTGTTTTAATTGAGTAGTAGAAAGCATATAAATTTTTGAGTAGCTCTAAATATTTGGTCTGCTGGAATTGATTAAAAATATGCCAAATAGCTTGTAAATAAGGCTCTGATTACTCTCCATAAACCCACCAATCAGGCAAATTTTGTCACAGGTGGTAGCGATGCAAAGATGTAGGCCTATTTAATATTTTTTTGCCAATCAGTTTTCATTCGAGATGATGCGACTAATATTTTGCATTTTAACATTTAAAAACATGTTTTGCATTATCTCTAACATTATAATTTACAATAAAAGTTTCACAACCCAAAAAGTTTTTTCTCAGCAAAGGTTTCCATTAAAACATCCATCACAGCCACTCACATAGTTTCAGCTCATATACAGTATTGGCAAAGTTTACTGTACTGCAACAAACTCAAACTCTGTCTGTATTTCATTTGGATATTTCTTTTCATCTTTGATCCTAGGACATGTAGGTCTCACTATGCTGTATACGCAGGTTAGTATCAGCCACCACTCTGCTTTTGTAAGTCTTCCTTGGTATGTCCATACACCATTTATCCGTAGATGTTTGCCCCCGTCTGTCTCTGCATACCATGTTGCACATCTCATGTTCCTGCTGCTTTTCAGATAGTTTCAGACTCTCCACATCTGGATACTCAAGCACTAACTATATAAATATTAAACTTTCATTATATTTGGTGACTTATTGATTGTCGGTATGACATCCATTGGTAGTTACGATAGGTTGACTAATTTGACTAAGTTTTATAAGGTCTGTAATCTTCTGCCCTCCGCAACACACTTGAAACCAGTCAGAGGAACCAAATGTCACATATCATGGGTGTTGCAGCACACATTCATGTGTCTCATAAACGATGCATGCCAATTTCAACACATGAAGACAAACAATAAAATGACTGTTTAGTAGCTTCTCTGATTATATTTATGAGAAAAATGAATGTCATTATCTAAAACAATAAATAGTTGAAGCGTAATATAAAAATAATGGATATAAATTTTAATTTTTCGTCTTATAAAATTCAATAAAGTACTTCAAATGGTTTTCCACAGAATGATCAAAGACTGTCTGTTTAATAAATTCTTGAACAAATTTATGAAGACATAAATTACAGTGACCTTTAAAGTGACCTTTGATAAACTAATCAGCTTTGAGGTCATTTGCTGATTAGCTCATTTACAAATGTACATTTGATTTTATATCAAATAGACTGTAAATTTGAACCTTGTCTTGATTTACTAAAGTAACAATTCGATACAGCTTAAGGAGGCTATTCAAAGGCCCCCTTAAGATAGCATCGTTGGAGTAACATGCTATTTCACAAGTATGTCGAGTGTAACAACAACAACAGCAGCAACCAAAAACTGTTACAGATAAGTTGTTGATCATGTTGAAACATACATGTACTCAATAAAAATAAAATGGAAGTCTAACAACCCAGTAAACTATTATTATTAACAGCATCTTATCCTATTAGTTCTGTATTTGATAGTTATATGAGAAGTTGGGTTGATGAACAAGTAGACCCTGACCCAAATGTGACTAGCAAGTAACAAGTCATGTGATCATAGAGAGAGTGATGTTCATAGTAAATAATATAGAGGAGTTAGTAACATATGTATTTCTAATTGTACTGTAAAATATAGTTTAGGGAACAGAGGCTAACATGGATGTATCACACAGATGTACTTTTTATTAAGAAAGAACATTTGCATCCATTACTATTATTACTATTGTTACTATTGTTACTATTTTTACTATTATTACTGTTATTACAAATGTTACTAATATTACTATTGTTGTTTTTATTACTATTGTTGCTAATATTACTATTATTACTATTATTATTAATATTGTTACTACTATTACTATTGCTACTATTATTGCTATTATTACTAATGTTATTATTGTTACTATTATTACTATTGTTACTATTATTACTATTGTCGCTGTTATCACTATTATTACTATTGTTACTATTATTACTTTTGTTACTATTATTACTATTGTCAAAGGAGACAAAATAAAATTAATAGTACAAATCCAAAGCTTTGTCACATGAGAAAAAATAAGTAATTTAATATCTAAACAAAAAAAATATAATTATATAAAGAAACTATTTTAAATATAACCAAATTATAAGTTTTATGAAATGAAACTTGTGCAAATGAATATAATCATGTTTTTGTGTAGCTCTCCATAATTACCACTACCAGTGTTTAGCCTCTCTTGGGACATTAGCTGCACATTTGGTATGCAATTTCTAATTTTGTGTTCATGATCATATCAAAATAATTATATACTGCCAGTATAACGTACACTATATTTAAAAACATTCAAGATGTTTACATTTTGTATACTCAACAAAATTTTTAAAACTTCTCCCAATACTTTGTAGTACATGTGTCTAATATATGTTCCCTCAAAATGATAGCGATCAAAAATGTCTTCAAAGCATATTACTGTAGTAGTAGTACTCGCCCAAATGGCCTTTCTCCTAGCAGAGAAAAGAGTAAAAACAGCAAGTAGCAGTCAAAGGGTTGCAATATTTCACCTGTTAGGCCTCTTCGACCATATTTTTTCTGATATAATCACTTTCATAGGCTCCTTTTATACATTCCGTTTGAGAATAGCAGCTATTTATAGACTTCTTGTCAGAATTTTGGAAGCTATATGCAAATGCTGACTAGGCATAGGGCAGCACCTTTGCTGTGGTAACCTATCACCTTAATTTTTGAAGAAGCCCACAATTTTGGTAAACATTAATTTGTCAAACATCAAAGTTCTTCAAAATGTCTGTTCAACTTCGAAGTCATATTGCAAAGTGTAAAGTTTACATAATTGTCTCTATCTCTTTTTTATTTTAAGAAATAGAAAAAAAATCTTGGTATTTATCTATTGCTTCATTATTTTGGTTTCTCTAAATCTCACATTGGAAAAAACTACTTTAGCTTGGAAAACTCATTAAAGCTTATTTTGCAGAGAGTCTGTTTACTGCTAGAAACCAGCTCTTTAGGAAATTCCATGATTAAAAAGAGTCTCGTAGAGGCATAATAAAATGACTGTTATTCATGAGTTTGATGGTTCTGAAGACCACTGACAATGCTCGTATAAAGTAAAACGTAATTAGCGTAAATCTCAACAATTAAAATTAACATAAAGTAGAAGGCATGAAATACAAAAACTAACATCTAAGCTCAAACAATACGATTATTGTATATCGGACATACTCAACCTTTCGGTGTAACTCCAAGACATATGCATAGAGGCTCTCCTCTACTCTGTATAGTCTGTTTGCAAGATTGGATAGCTGTTCCATTATCACGTATGTTTGTACAATGCATATTCAATATTTTGATACATTGAATCTGAAAGAGGGTATAAACCAATGTATATATTGTGATGGACTTACTAAGCTGAGCTGCTTTAATTGCCATAAGCATTTAGCTATTCTCAGATTAGCCCTATAATTTAAAAGCCAGCTTTCGTGGAAAGCCCGTTGATTAACACTCAGCCCTTGCTATATAAGCAATGGTGCTTCAGTGTTAAGACGGGAAAACAAAGAGCACAGAGCTAGCGATACAGACTATGAACGACAGAACTAAAGACTGAGAGTTACGTTCATATTCTGCATTAAGAACAGTACGGTAACATTAACTTACCTTTGTGCAGCTTTGTATATCTTTGGTAACATATATGTATTGCTTAACATTCTTACATTTACAAGTGTAACTGTGAGTATTTATTCTTTAACTCATTTCAGCATTACGCTTGATTGTAGTGAACTGTTCTAATTGTTACACCTTTTCATGTTTATAGAGCTTGTGAGAATAAAAGCCATTATTCACCAGACCCTTTGTTTGCAACAATTACAGTTGTGCATGAGAGCTATTACTCATTCGGTATAAGACAACTTGTACGCAGAAACCACTTGCTAGTGGCTAGTCAGCGCTGACTTCCACAACAATATTATGGTGAGGTACAGCAATTTGTGATTTTCCAGTCCAGTTAGCAGCTGACATCCTTTTGGGCTGTCCGGTGTGTTATGTCTAAAATGAATAGGTAATTGAATCTCCTTTTCTCCTTTCTGCAGGCATTGTTGTCATCAAAGGGCTTAGTGTTTCATGTTTTTGTGGGAAATATAGGTTCTCATGTAGATGATTTTGCACGGCTGATTTCTGACAGTACTGCATCTCGTGTCTTGTAGACAGTCTGTATCCTGTTATGGCCGATAACTAGCGCGGCGTAATAACATTTATTGTCATATTTGGTAAGTTATTTGTGCGATGTAAGGATTAAAGGCATTACTTTTTTAAGATGTAGTGAGGCTGTTATTATCATTATGCCTGGTTTGTAGGTGGTACAAATGGTCAGGTATAATTGCAGTGGCTCAAAACCTGGTCAGTTTTTGGGTCGTTTTGTAGGGGTGGAGCTTAATCCGGAAATACAAAAGCTTTAAAGTTTGTTGAACCACTGCAAACGTTTAGTTGTTGAGAAATCGACTAGTTATCTTTTTGTTTAACAAAATATCACGTAAGCATCTTTTCCAAGCAAATTTTTAATTACAAATATGAGTTCTTTTAGCAAAATAACATAAAGTATTTGCATAGCTGTTTATCGTTGTTTTTTCTTGTTAAGAAGAGATGGTAACACGCTCACGAAACGGAAAAAGTCTTCTAAAAAATACACCTTTAATTATTCTGTATTCGTTTATATTTGAAAAACAGTTTTATATTTTTTAATATGAATACACTTTTGTAAAGCAGTATTACATAAAATATTGAAAAGTTACGTTATGTTTTGAACAAATAAAACGCACATTAAAACGGTTGTCCACTTTGTGACCATTCTGAGAGCCTAAAATGATTCTATTTAATTTCACTGTAAATATTAATATTAGCATCTTGTTAGGCATTGATTGTAGAAATGAAGACAACAGAATACATCAGTTTCTTATCTTTACTGTGTTTGCTGCAAGGGTTTATAGTCCGAACCGCGACTGGTTTGAAACTCGACGAGTTTGTATATCGACAACGGTTGGTCCAATCTCGACAGCAGTTTTACTATTTTACCATCTACTATTTTCATAGTAAATGAGCGATTTATTATGTAAAAGATTTATTTGCGCAAAAATATATTGTTATCCATTTGATGCAGCACTCCCCAGCTTATGTAGGCCTAACAATATTTTGCCCAACCTATATATAGAACGAATGCTAAAACAAGTAACAATCATAAATATGGTTGACTGTTATGCTAGCAAAATGTTTTATTTAAAGACTAAACTTCAGTGAGTAGCTTTGGTTTTTATTTTTTGAAGTGAGGATAGAACTGCAAAAAGACATTTATTATTTGATAAAGATTAAATTATTGTAAAACTGCATCAGCCTTTGTCGATGTTCGGACCAACCTTTGTCTAGATTCGGACCAACCTCTGTCGAGATTGGGACTTGTCTAGGTTCGAACTTGTCGATGTTTGGACTGTTTCCCGCTGCAAGCACACACTTTTTTAACAACTAACTTTGTATTACTACAAAGTCTCAACTGTAGCACCTTTTGAAACAACGACAGTATGTAGCTACCTAAGAAACAACCATTTAATTGTGTATTTCAAATTTTATTTGAACTTGTTACTACAAATGTGCGTTGTCAGTAGCACTGCCAGGCCTAGGCTGTATCTCACCTGTTTGGTTCACAAGAAGTGTAGGAGAGGAGGCAAGGTAAAGCAAATTTTTGTAGTCTCCTGCAATGCAGGGCAGTTATATTTTCGAACTTGAGAGCCTGCCTGTGATCAGTAGTCCTCAGTAATCAGAGTAGGTTACTGCTTGCAATTTGTCTTAAAAAATTAATTGAAATGCACTACATATTCATATTGCTTCAACCTTAAAAGAAGACCTCAGTGGGTCATCATGTATTCATAACTGACTTTTTGTATTTGTCATTTCATTTTTTATATAGGCCTACCTACAGGCCTCCCGTGCTTGTAGTCGGCAATCGTGTCGGTAGGTTATTGAAGGCTAGTAGTATAGTGAGAGCAGATCTACACACCTTTGCACTTAAAGTTGGATTTTGGGTACATTTTAGCCCGAGAACCTCGGAGAATGGTGTTGTTTGATGGAAAGTTTGGGGGGGTAAGTGTGTGAGTGTTGGGAGCTAAGGTTATGAAGTTTGAGAGGAATTGTGGGAAGGATGCGGTGCCGGTCTCGAGAGGAATCGCGGGAAGGATGACATGAAGAGGGGCGACGGTTTCGCGTTTCGATGCGACGGGTTTGGGGTGTCGTCGACGTCGACGACGTCGACGAGTTGAGCGATCGAACGTCGAATGGTTGGGGTCGGGTTGGCGACCGGTGGGGTGAACGTTGTTATGTCGTTTCGGTTGAATGAACGCTGATGTTGGACGAGTTCGGGCGTGTCTAGTCATGGAATCGATTAACTGTCCATTCACTATTTATAAGTTAAGAGTTTTATATATATGAACATTATATCATTGAGAAGTTCAACTAGAAGGAATATAAAATTATGGAAACTATTCATAAGAATAATTCTAAAGTTTACAATTCTTGTGAAGAAGAAAAAGATGAAACAGATGGATTAGTTAAAGAGGCTGTATTATTACATAATCATTTTGATAACATTACTAAATCTATATCAAAACCGCTTCGACAAAGTTTGCTTCAATTTTTTGGAGTGGTTTTAATATTACTTGCAATAACTGTAGCTTCATGTTTGATTGAATATTTTTTTATTTGGATTACAGGAGAAAAGATGAATGCTACTGTGAACTATGTAGAAGTATTTTTTCAAATTCTTGTGAATAATGAAAGTATGATTTTTGAAACATCTCCTCATCATTATAATTAGTTTAAATGAAAACTTCAAATGTTAGTAATTATCAAAACATGGAGAAAGACGGACTACAATCAATTGATGTGAGGTTACATTCTCCTTTCACATCTATGATAACAGGACCAACAGGATCAGGAAAAACTCAACTCGTTAAACGGTTGATTGAACAATCTCAATTAATATCTACTCCTCCTCCAATCGAAATTATATATTGCTATGGAATATGGCAGGAAGCTTTTGAGGATATGAAAGGAGTGGAATTTCATGAAGGATTGAAAGATCTGAGTACTTTTCCCAAAGATGGAGAAAATAGATGGATGATCATTGATGATCTAATGGAGGAATTATCATCAAATGTCAAGATGGCTAACAATTTGTATACTCGAGAAAGTCACCATCTAAATATTAGTATTTTTACTACTACACAAAACTTATTCTTTGGTAAACTTAGAACAATTTTGCTGAATAGTCACTATTTTTTTATAGGAAAAAACCCCAGGGATTCTACATCAATCACATTTTTAGGAAAACAAGTTTTTCCTGGACAAGTTAAATATTTTCAGGAATCCTACCGAGATGCAACATCTTCTCCATATTCCTTCATGAGACTGGACCTCCGACAAGAAACCGATGATACAATGAGAATTATGGGAAATTTCCCTCCTGTTGACTCTACGCCTATGATTATTTATAAGCCTAGTTAAGCAAACGATTTTGATTTGTATTCCATAATTAAATAAAACAAGTATATATTCCAAGTTCTCTTTAAATATTCACCATACTACTTCTGTATCTTCCTCTGAGTGATTACTATAACATCACTAAAATTATCACATAGATATGGCTGAAACAAAAAGAATTCAACGAAATTTACTAACTTTATAATCTCTAGTTGAAGATTCTATTTCTTCTCAACAATCGATTATTAAAAATGCTAAAACGGATTTAATTTTAGCAATTATTGATTGTGTGAAATTACTCATTAAAAGAAAAGAACGACTAACTGATGCTCAGTATAAAGCTTTGAGTCGACAAAGTAAAAACATCGCTCGACTGATTAGTCCTAGAACATCGAATTTGGAAAAGAAACAACTTTTGCAAAAAGGAGGGTTTTTATCGGCTTTACTAGGTCCGATCGCGGGTGCTATACTCCCAGGATTAGTTGATCCATTGCTCGGAGGATTGTTTAAAACACGAAGAAGAAAATAATTAAGTTATCATGGATAATTCTCCACTTTCTAAGAGAATTAAAAAAAACAGAGTAATTCTGCAAATACTGAACAGTCTTACCGATGAACTTGCAAGTTCTGCTTTACCTCATATGAAAGAAGTAATTAGAACATTACTTGAAATTGTTAAAAATATTATATATGGGAATGTACCTTTAACGAAAAATCAATACCATTCTCTGAATCAACATAAAAAGGAGTTGATGAATATTATCGATGAAAACAAACCTCTTAAATATAAACGAAAGATTTTGCAAAACGGAAAAGGATTATTGAAACGGATTATAAAGCCATCCCTCAACTTGTATTAATCATTCAGCAGGAAGATGAGCTTTCCTAAGTATACAAAAAATTTTTTTTTGGTTTCTGAAGACGAGTACAAAAGGAACCAATTTAAAAGTCAACAGGATTCAAAAATTATCAATGATGGCTATAGTTCGTCACTTCATTTTAATCCATTAGAAATTCCAAGAGTAAGTAAGGTTAAGAAGACCAGAGATAGGATGCGTCAAACTAATAATGATAACACTATTTCAGACTATAACAAAGTTAATTTGTATGCAGCTGAACTTCAAAATTTTTTAGATGAAATGAATTCAATTCAGAGTTATCCAATTCAACAGTCTCCGACTATTCGAAATCCGATTTCAATGATGTCACAAACACCTTCAGCTCCACAAAATTCAAAAGAAACTTTAAAGAAAGATACACCTGAATTACCCGAAGATAATTTGTCTCAAGACTGTACAATTTTAAAAGAATCGCCAAAGAAAGAAGACACATTATTACCACCAAAGTTAAACGAAGAAGAACCATCGTCAAATTCTTCTAGATCTTATTCCATTTCTTCAATAGTTAAAGACTTCGGTTCGATTCAGGATCGAACTAAAGCGAAAAATCTTCTGGAAAAATTGAAAAAGTCTGGAAATTATGATTCTTTAACCGGGGTAATAACAGGATCTACAGGAGAGATTAAACCTGAGAACTTACGAAATCTTCTTGAAAGAAAGATTCGAGTTAAAGATAGTTCAATTGTATCTTCTCCCTTTTCTCCAAGTTCATTTGAGAAACAATATAACTTATTTGAAAAAAATTATCAAGGAGTCGAACTCGAATTTATCAAATAAATCAAAATCCAATTCGAATAGATCGTCTTCACGAAAACCTTATGTAGGAACAAGAGGAAAATGGACGACTTACTAAATGAATTCTATTATACCCCGGATCTACCATCTTCATTAGGTGGAGCACGAAAACTGAATGAAGCACTTCGGAGAAAAGAAAGCGAACAAGAAGTTAGAGATTGGTTAAGTGGTGAAGATGCTTATACGTTACACAAACAAATAAAAACAAAATTTAGAAGAAGACCTACAATTGTTGCAGGAGTTGGTGAACAATTACAGGCTGATTTAATGGATGTTAGATCTCATCGACCTGAAAATGATGGAATTACATTTTTACTTACAATGATTGATGTTTTTTCAAGAAAATCATGGGTAGAGCCTCTTGTTAACAAATCAGGTATATTGGTAGCAAAAGCCTTAAAAAAAGTATTGGATGGAACTAATTATAGAGTTTTTCAAACAGACAAAGGAAAAGAGTTTAATAATCGAGATGTCAAAAAAGTTTTGAAAGAAAATAAAGTAAAATGGTTTACATCTGAGAATGAGACAATTAAAGCTTCCATCATAGAACGATTCAACAAAACATTACGGATGAAGATGTATAGATTCATGACATATTCGGATGATCGTAGATATATTGATGTTTTACCACAAATGGTAAAGGCATATAACAATACTATTCACACAACATTAGGAATAAAACCGAATGATGTAAATTATGAAAATCAAGAAAGAATCTGGAATAGGATTTATGAAAATGGAGAATATAGTTCTGACAGTACTCCCAAATTCAATATTGATGATTACGTTCGTATTAGTAAAGCTAGAACAGTTTTCGAAAGAGGTTTCACAATAAATTGGACAGTTGAAGTTTTTCAAATTACAGAAGTGCTTGATTTTGAAAGACCGATTATCTATAAATTACGTGATTTAGCAAACGAACCGGTTGATGGAACTTTTTATGAAGATGAACTACAGAAAGTAAAAAAACCCGCATTTTTTCGAATTGAGAAAATTCTCAAATCTCGGAAACGAGGAAGAACAAAGGAAATACTCGTTAAATGGATGGGATATCCTGATTCATTCAATAGCTGGGTCAATGAAAGAGATTTTGTTAAATAAAAGAGGATGATAAGGAATTGAACTTCATTGAAAGAATTGAAAATGTCGGAGTTCGTAACTCTTCCTTCTGATGCTAGTTTTAGTGACTTTCCTAAAAATACTAATTCAAACTTTACAGTTAGACTAGCCAGATATGTAGATTTTACAGAAGGACAATGGGAAGTTGCTCTAAAAGATATATCGTTTTTAAATAATTGGCCAAATGTAGTAGAAGGAATAATAAGCATCACAAAAGCAGAACTTAATGGGAGATTTCGTCGTTTCGACATAAAAATTGGAAATGGAAGATACGAAGATATAGATGAAGTAATTCAACGAACTCATGATGTTCTAAAACCCTTCAATCTCCATCCAACTATAGAATTCGAATACGACAAAATATCCAACAAATCTATGTTGTATGTAAGAGATTCGAGTGTTCAGGTTTCGTTTTCACAAGATTTCGCAAATATCTTAGGATTAGATCCGAAGATAACTTATAATGTGGGAAAACATGGAAACATCACATCTCCGGATATCAACTATGGATTTACATCATTATACGTATCTTCATCAATTGTAAGTAACAGACTCGTTGGAGATGCAAATGTACGATTGCTACGAGTTGTCCCAGTAAGTGGAAAGAAGTTCTCTCGAGTTTATACAGAAATTTCTACTGATGTGATAGAGACCCTTATAACAAGTGATGATGGAGAAAAAGTACCATTTGATGGAGGGAAGGTTATACTAACGGTTCATCTCAGAAAGAAACAATGAATTCCATATTAATTCCATATACTCCAGAAGACTCAAAAAACTTTTACATTCAATATTACACGTCTAATCAATCAGGAAATGGCGGATTGACACCATATAAAGGAAAGAGAGTGATGGGAAATGGACGACTATCAGGAATATTTAAAAAATTAGCAAAAGCTGTTGCGCCTCTAGCAAAAAAACGGCTATCTCATTAGGGAAAAAAGGGTTAGATGCTGCATCCAATTATCTTAATAACATGGTAGAGAGACCAAAAGAAGAAGAAGAAGAAGAAACAGATGAAGTAGTAATTCCAAGAGTTAGAAAACCTGGGAAAAGAAAATTAAATAACCGTAGCAAACCTGCAAAGCGACGGAGAAAAGCCACTCCAAATATTTTTTAAAATTTGAAAATGCTTTATATATTATTATCTCAATATTTTTTAGTTCATTTCATTGACATACATCAATAGTGAAAGATGAGTTCTGGAGAGATTGGTTCAACAGGTTTAAAAATATCGGGTTCTCCTTTTATGATAAACGAAAGTTTGGGTATATTTGATGTTCCAGGCACACATAGTTCGGTGGAGCACGGATATTATAGTGAATTAGCTCTGTCACGTCTCAGTGAATATGGGCCAATTGAAATTGAAATACCTGGAGATGTAGATCACTATATCGATTTAAGTAATTCATATTTGCAAATCGAAGGAAAAGTAGTCAAGGACGATGGTTTCTATTTAGACAATACTGCTGCTAATGTAAATGTTGTACCAGGGGATGCGTTTTTTCATTCGCTAATCAAAACAGCAACATTCAAAATTAATGGATCTGTTGTTGAACATTCAAGTGATTATCCTATGAGATCGTTCATAGAAACCCTTCTCAATAATAGCAGAGAAGCAAAACAATACCAATTAAAAGCAGAAGGATGGTTTCAAGATGATAATCTTGCAAAAGATGGTGCGGAATTCGATAATAGTGCGACTACAGCAAGAAAGAATCTTATTAGAGGTTCAAACACATTTGAGTTTTTTGGACGACTCCATCTTAGCATTTTTCAACAGGAAATATATCTCATTCCAGGATTGAATTGTAAATTAGAACTAGACCGAAGTAAACCAAGTTATTGTTTGATGGCAGCAACAGCTACTCCTGGAGGAGGGGGAAAAGTAAAGTTGACGAAATGTGTACTTCATCTTCGAAAATTAAAAATCAACCAAACAATTCAGCTTTTACATAACGAAAAACTACTTAATGGTGTTAATGCAAAGTATCCTCTTTCTCGGGTATACACCAGATCTTATAATGTGAATACTGGATTAACCCATACTCAAATAAAAATTGCTGATAACACACTTAGACCAAATTTAATACTTGTTTCACTTTCATCACACGATGGAGAAAATGGATCATACAATCGTAATCCTTTCAAATTTGGTCATTACGATGTGAGTCATGTAGAACTACAAATTGATAGACTACCTTTTGGAAAACGATATACTCCAAATTTTGTAAATAGAATTGTATACTCGACCATATGTACAACTTCTAAATGCAATGGGAAAAGATCTTTCTTCTGAAGGAAGTGGAATTGGACTGAGTGAATATGAAACTAGACTTGCAATATACGCTTTCGATTTGACAGGTGATCTCTCATCCGAAGGATTTCATTTAATGAGACATGTTTCACTAACAATCGATATCGGTTTTCGGGTTGCAACACCAGAAAATGTCTATCTTAATACATATATACAAAAAGATGGAATGATGGAAATCGCTTCTGACTTTAGCGTTCGACTCAGTGGTTGAAGCATATTCTAAGGATGAATACAGCAAATATTTTCGATGTTCTTTCCCAAGATCACATGACTAATAATCATTTTTTTGCTGTCTGTGCAAGAAATGAATTTATAGAACAATTTTTATCGAATGAAGGAATATATATTTTTAACACACACTATTCTTATCAACCAGGAGAACACTGGATAGGAGTAATTCGAACAAAATCCGAAATTAATTATTTCGATTCAACAGGACGAGATCCTTCAACATATCCAGATGTCGCTCAAATCTTAAAACTTTCTGGAATAAAGTTAATTAAATGGAATGATGTTCTACTCCAAGGTTTTCTTTCAACAACATGTGGAGATTACTGTCTTCTCTTTGCAATATTTTGGAGCAGAGGATGTTCAATAGAAGATTTTCTAACAGTTATGCTAAAAATTTCTGAAAAAGATACACGAGATCATGTAGTTCGAAAAACTATACTAGATAGATATGATTGGAATGGAAAAATTAGTAAAAGTCTTAATAACGAAGAAAATGAAGGTATTGACAATGTACATATTCAAGGAACTTCCCAAATTGTTAAATTACTAGAAGAACTGACATAAAATTTTTTTTCTATATTTTACAATTGAATATACATATATACTTTATATCGAAATAGACTTGGTAAAAAATACAACCGAATGTTATTTACTTTTTTGATATAAGTTTAATATATTGATATACTCACGCTGAGTTGGAGTTATCCTCAAAATAATCCACATATTAACCCATGTATGCCTCTTTACTAGTTCATCATCTTCATCTATTTACTGGTCGAGAGACTGTTATGGAATGGTTAAGCCAAACCAAACAGGAGAATTCCATAGGTAAACCTAGGAAAACAATCAGGTCGAATGCCAAGGCGCTTGTCCACACAACAGCCCCTGAAAACAGCGACACTCAACGAACTTAATTGCGAGTAGCCGACTAACAGAATTCTAGCTGAAGCATACAAGCCTTATGATATCAACGCTCGATCGACCCAAATTCTCAAATATAAGTAGGCATCAAGAGATGGTTAATGAGGCAGAATATTCCATCAGATCATGCAATGCTTATATAGTGAATTGAAGAATGATGGGTGTGTCCAAAGGAATTAATGAGGCGAAAATAGCAAACAGATTTTCGCGAAATTGAATTTCGCGAAAGTTGACTATATAATATATATGATGTGAAATTTCGCGAAATCCAATTTCGCGAAAGTCACTTTCGCGAAATTGAATTTCGCGAAAGTTGACTATATAATATATATGATGTGAAATTTCGCGAAATTCAATTTCGCGAAATTCACTTTCGCGAAATTCAATTTCGCGAAAGTTGACTATATAATATATATGATGTGAAATTTCGCGAAATCCAATTTCGCGAAATTCACTTTCGCGAAATTCAATTTCGCGAAAGTTGACTATATAATATATATGATGTGAAATTTCGCGAAATCCAATATCGCGAAATTCACTTTCGCGAAATTCAATTTCGCGAAAGTTGACTATATAATATATATGATGTGAAATTTCGCGAAATCCAATTTCGCGAAATTCACTTTTCGCGAAATTCAATTTCGCGAAATTTCACATCATATATTATATAGTCAACTTTCGCGAAATCCAATTTCGCGAAAGTTGACTATATAATATATATGTGTAATTTCGCGAAATTCATTTTCGCGAAATTGTAAGCATAGAGAAATGTTTTGTAATCTATTTATAAATTTTCATTAAACTCACTCAAGCGTTTTACAGATGCTCAACTGTATAAAGCAATCGAGAACGAATCATTATTATCATAACACTCTTCATAAGCTAACAGAATTCTGAGAAGGGTAAAATGTCAGAAGGGAAATGTACAGATAGTTGTGTTCAAATTTGGGCTACACCATGGGAATATTGTACACACGGACTACTTTCCTGTACATGTGGACATGTATATGATGGATTAGCACAATGTGTACATTGGTAAGTACATTTTGAAATTTTAAATTCTAAAGTTTTATATGAATATATAATTATTCATTTTATATACATCATCTTTTCTCAATTTTCAATGGATTTTCAAAAAATTAAACAGGTATCAAGAAGATGGTGAGGAAAGTGATGAAAAAAACACCTCGAAAGAAACAAACTCTCAAAATAGTGAAACGGAGTTGCAATTGGATTTACCATTGGATTATCCTATAGACAGATTACCTTCCTGCACATGTGGACAAGACGTATACGATGGCTTAGCTCAATGTATATTTTGGTAAGTAGATTTTGAGAATTTTAAAACCAAAGATATATAGTTATCCATTTATTTCATCCTTTCTCATTCCTCAATGTTTTATATATTTAAACAGTGATGATGCAAAACAAAAAGAAGATGATGAGAAAAGCGAGTCAAGCAGCACATACTTCTTTCTCGATAAGAAAGAATTACAATATTCTGAAGTGACAAGCTCTTCATCTCCACAGAAAACTGACAATTAGTATTTATAAAAAAGATTTTTTTTTTTGAATGAATAAATATGCAAATCAATAGAACCTTTAGAAATAAAATCTTCATCTCCAAAGATGGAGAATTTATATTTTATTGTATATTTTAAGATACTATTATTAAAATAAAATCAATACAATATTCACATATCATTTTCATTGTGGAATAAAAATTTAGGAAAGCATGAAAATTAGATTACAACTTTAGCAGCAGCATGTGATTATGATAAAAAATTTCGACATCCTGTAATTTGTCTACAGAAAAACTTTCATTTCCATAGCCTCTTTCTTTATTACTTGGAGGGGTATTAGTTATATTTTCCTTAAGATTTTCAGATGATGGAAGAGTTGTGATTCCACTTGCTAGAATGATGGTTGCGAGTGTAGTTGTGGTGGTAGTAGGAATTGTACTAGCGAGTGTAGTTGTGGTGGTGGTAGGAATTCTGGATGTATGTGTAGTTCTGATGGTGGATCGAGTAGTGGAAGAATTAATTGGAGCTGTAAATCTACCATTATTTTCTTCGAATTGTGGATGATAACAAACAAACTTAATAGGCATTGATCTCCATCCACAAAAGTTTGAACGAGCTGAGTTGCCTACACAATATCTCGCTGACCGTGAAGATGGATTAGCCCATTGAACAAGTCGTTCAGTAATTCCACACCTTTGAATAATTTCATAACTAGCTATACCATAAGTACAATCCGAGGGGTTATGTTCAAATTGAATTAAATTTCGTAAAAATTCACCGTTAACCGGAAAAAATCCAAAACTAATAAATAGTATTGGAGAAATTTGAATTATATCATCTAGTTTTCTATAAAGACTCTTCATGTCTTCTCAAAAGAAATTTTTCATAATGAATAATTCATTCGACTTTCCCCTTTTTTATTACTCATCTTTAAAGAGTTTTATAACGAAGGGAGACTTAACCGATTCCACGAATAGACACGCCCGAACTCGTCCAACATCAGCGTTCATTCAACCGAAACGACATAACAACGTTCACTCCACCGGTCGCCAACCCGACCCCAACCATTCGACGTTCGATCGCTCAACTCGTCGACGTCGTCGTCGTCGACGTCGACGAAACCCCAAACCCGTCGCATCGAAACGCGAAACCGTCGCCCCTCTTCACGTCATCCTTCCCGCGATTCCTCTCGAGACCGGCACCGCATCCTTCCCACAATTCCTCTCAAACTTCATAACCTTAGCTCCCAACACTCACACACCTACCCCCCCAAACTTCCCATCAGACAACACCATTCTCCGAGGTTCTCGGGCTAAAATGTACCCAAAATCCAACTTTAAGTGCAAAGGTGCGTAGATCTGCTCTCACTATACTACTAAGGCTCGATAGCTGAATGACACGATTGCTGACGACAGTCAACTTCTACGAGGAGCCTGAGGGCCTACCAAATATATTTTTTGCAGTGCATTTACGCATTATGCCACTCGTTCTTGTCTCATTGTTAGAAGATGCTGAGCAAGCCATCAAAGCCCATGAAATCGAATATGGCAAGAAGTTTTACACATACCACGAGGACGGCATATTAAACAAGCATGAAAGACTTTTTGAAGGAAATCTCATATCCTTAAAGCACTTTTTCTCCACTGCCTAATATTTGATCTTCTGTTGAAAATGAACATTTTACACTTCGGATATTTTAGTGTAACCTTGAGGTTGTTGCGCAATAGAAGTACATGTCAATAGTAGCTTATATGTTTTCATGCTGCAGTTTTATGAGGCCCTTTTTGGTTTGTTTTTGCACCATGTGATCTATGACGTCACAGGCCCTATACTTGAAGCAGAGTTGATACAATTTTCATCAGTTCACTAGCAACTCACACTGGATACACACCATCTACCTCTCAGCAATAAAGGATTACTCGCTATGGACACTCAACTCTTAAGCTTAATTTAACGGAGTGGATATTCATGTATATAAAGACATGCAGTGGATTACAATCAAGCTTATAGTGCAGCCTTGATTCGAAGATATGCATGAGCTTCAATGTACAAGCATTGGCATGCAATTGAAATTACATTAAAAATCATTGTATATTAATAACTACATTCAAGCAAGCAATAAATGTATAAAGCATCCTATACATGCAGCAGTTAGTTTTCAATTGAGTGTTAGCAATCAAGTAAGGCTAAAAACCTATAACGTCTTCAGCCAATGAATCTAAAAATTAGGTACCAAGTTTCTTAATTTTAAAATTTTATCTGCTCTAATTTAGCAAGGTGAAGGTATTTGGAGAGGAAAGAAGGTCATTCATGACAGTCAAGGCTATTTATGTATGTATGGCAAAGAAAAAGAGTATGGCTGCATGTACGGCCTTGAATGACATCAAACCCAGAAGGAAAAGTACAAACAACAGCGGAGGGTAAGTTACCGGCACACCAAAAATATTTTACTCAGGCTATTATAAGAGATATTTTGGACAGCAAAACTCGGTCATTGTATGTCCAACATATTTAGACAAGGCTATCATTTCATGTATTTGCAAATGCACATATAGTATAGTATGGATTTCACATAGAGATGATAAATAATATTTATTACTTTTATGGATTTTAATTTGTCTTATTTCTGAAATAGCTATCTTGTAACAAAAGCACGCGTGCACATTTATGTTATTGTAAGCCTGAAATCAGAGAATGCAGTAAATCTAAGTCTACACTACTGTGAGGGTTGGACATGTCTAAGCTGTATTCGATACTTTGCTTTTGGTCTCACGGTATATCAAAGTTCAAAAACACTTTTTCTTATTTTAATTCATCTACACTCTCATAGAAATTTGGTAGAATTGCAAAGAAACAAGGACTTGATTGGAATGCTCAGATACCATATCCTTAAACCAATAGCCAGTGAAGTTTACGGCAATCTGTCTCATTTTTCTTGAGAGTTTCTCATCCCGAGGCCTCACACATGCGCCAGATAGTATTATATCGCAGTTCACACCTTCGGTTAAACTTGGACGTAATATTTTATTTTACATTTAATATTTCACACCTAAAATTTGCAAAAACAATCATTAAACGCAAGATGAAATAAATGCTTATTTTAGAGCCCTGGCAACAAAGCCTTTGTTTGGACTCTTTTGCCAATTTGAATTTGGTTAGATTGTGCCCACAAATATAAATATTATGGCGCCTTACAGTGCCTCGCGTTGCGCGTTCACAACTCGAGTTGTACAACTCGAGTTGCACAACTCGAGTTCATCAAAACCCAAGCCGAGTTCTTTCAACAACAGCTCGGCTTGAGAACATCTCAACATTTCATTTTCTCTAGCTACGGTATATTTTTATATGGAACTTTTTTGGTGCATCAGTAAACGTCGTTGACATAATTTCTATGTTTGTTTATTTTCGGTGTTCATTCAGTTTCTTGTCAAGTTCTAGAGAGAACTCTTTTTTCATTTGAAAAAGAAGTGGCCCAGCTCCCACATAGATTGTGTTTTAGTTTGCTTCTTACATTCTACAATTGTTTTTGTCTCGTTATATTTATAGAAACAAATATGCGCAAATATCGACTATATATAATTTAAATGTGTATATACATGTATATTTAAGTTATTATTATTAAATTTCTGTAACTGAGACACCCCAATTACTCACTTTGTTTTCTTTACGAACCCGTGTTAGTTTTGTGTAACACAACTCAAGTTCATCAAATACCCAGGCCGAGTTGTACAACACGGCAACTCGAGTTGCGAACACGCAACGCGAGGCACTGTAAGGCGCCATATAAATATGCTATACATGTTCATAAATTCATATATGTTGTCACATGGTGTCGATATTCGTAATTTACGTATTGTTTATATTTTCAGTCACAGAATCCAACAAAGAGACCGCATCCTCAAGACAATACATCTGATAGTAACACGAAGGTACTCACTCACATAACCAGCAATAAAATTTTAGGCAAATTGTGCAATATTAATTATGGTTAAATGTGGAATTTCATTGGTAGGCGGATCTTCAAGCCCTTTATAACCCTAGATTAGTAGCTAGAAAAACATGAAGTTATAGTAGGATAATGCAGAAGAACTCCTTGTGTAGGTAGGATTAGGTTTTAGAAACAAATTATTTGCTGCCAACTGCGATATTTGTTAAGTTGCCTGCTCACATCCAGCCAAACGTTCAATGCCTCGAGCATTCTGATTTATAGCTCAAGATAAGGAGGAAACGCAGTGCTTGCTCAGGACGGGTAGGAGTAAGAGCAGAGGTTATGCGAGCTTCCATAGATGTAGGAAGCATCTACAAAACGCCACAAGCGACAGCATTATAGATGTAACTGAGACACCTGATGTTACTTTCATACCTAACAGTCCGGTGAGTAATATTCAGTAACTCAGTTTTAAAATTAGAACCCTGTTGCATGATGCTTTCGTGTCACTTTAGTGTAAGTGCTCAGTGTCTCAATTTGAGAGAGTTGTGCAGCAATGCTCCCAAATCTCTGATTCCAGATTTGTAAAGCATATCAAATCGCTGGCATGCGTTTTGCTCCAAATCAAATCACTTAGGAGGGTGACGACTCAGCTTTGAAAAAAAATGAAATTAAAACCATCATCCACTATGTAATTGATGGTTTTATTTGATTTAATTTACAAGCTGGGCAATCCATTTTCATGGTGCTTTGATGCCAATCTCATGATTGGTGATTTGATGTGATTTGCAAATCTCTAATCGGGATTTTGGAGCATTTCTGGAGTTGTTATCAACTCTTTGAGAAGTTGATAACAAGGTGCCACAACACCATCCGATTTGTTGACTGAGTACTTGGACTAATGTCGTTGTTGTCTTCTACAAGTCAACTCTATGGGCTAAGTCGATTGAGCAGCGTAGGATCGGAGAAGATATATGAAGCAAGGAAATAATTGTGAAATAAAACTATTGTAAAAACAGTAATAAAGTCAGGAACTAGCAAAAGCAGATTTGCCCGGTTCTTTGAGATCGCCAAATTAACTTCCAGCTAATCACAATGTCCAATGTAAATTTCCAATCTACTTCATTAAATTAACAAATAATATTCCTGTCAAAGTCAAAAATCGCCTCAAAACAATGCCACTTAAATACTGCATTCACAGTACTTTACAAGTTCAAGGGGATGTAAATACACATGCTATGATTGTTTTTATTTTAGATCAAGGATCTCTATAAGGAGTTTGCAGGGAATAAGAAATGACAGAGCAAAAATGCTTCCTGAGTCCTGAGGCTTTATAATACATGCAATATCTAGATAGGCATAGAACAAGTTTGTTCCCTATGGCTGTGGGTGAACTGGCAATGAAGGGAGGGCACGCCAGAGGGCATCTGATGTGCCCTCCACCTCATTGCCAGTTCATCTGCAGCCATAGAAAACAAACTTGTTCTAGATAGGAATACTTTTATATGCAAAAACTTGAACTGTTTCAGCTAGATGCGGTGCTCAATTTTGAGTGAATATATTGATCAAATTAAAACATACCTGCATACATACAACATTCAAGACTTTCATCACTGATTTTTTTTTAAATAACTCAGACTTATATTCACTTATTTTCACATATCTACATGTAGTATATGTGGCCCTTTTCTACTGTGTTATTCTGTTCTCATTTGTGCTTGTTGAAGGCCTTTTATGGCTTTGGTGCTGATGTGGTAGTAATTAAGTTATGTGCAACATTTTCTTTTTACATCAAATAAAGTAAAATTATTAAACTTAACAATTTATCATGATAGATTCATCCGATAACTGAAACAACCTAATTCCTATGATTGTTCTAGTGGTCCATCACCAGACATTTTGTCATTGCGCATCGACTTTTCAAACAATGTATGCTGTATAACGTGAGCAATGCCAATAGATATACATCATGCTATAGGTTTTGTGTGCTGCCCTCTGATTTTCCAGAATTGGCTGCATTGTGCTTGTGGAGGTAACGGGAAAGCTGCTAACAATGATGCACAACAATTGCCACATGCATTATTTATATTGGAGCAAGAAAATACATCATCTTGCCAACAGTAAGAAAATATTTTTTGCCGGACAAATCAAGAACAATTTTTTGGTTACACAATGCTGTACATAAATAATAAATATATAAGCAAATTGACAAATGAATACCTACAAAGTGCGGTCATGTTCAAAATCTAAATAAAGTTAGTTGTTGGAGAAGTCGGTGTTTGCAGTAAAGATACGACAGACTAATGTCTTCTGTTGCCTTTTCACAATCTTTGTCTTACGATACGCTAGCATAAATAGTTACACTAAAATGAAATAGAATCTTCTTTAGCTCTCAGAATGGTAGCAAAGTAGACAATTGTTTCAATGTGCATTTTATTTGGTTAGAACATAATCACAAATATTCAATAACTTATGTAATACCGCAGTACATACATGTAAGTGCAATCATATTACAATGTATGTAAGATATTTTTTCATACACACTGAATAAACGAATACAGAATAATTAATGATGTATTTTTGAGAAGATTTTTTCCGTTTCATGAGCATGTTACTATTTCGTCCTAACACGACAAAACGTAGTTTTGTGCCCGTAATCAACCCGATCTCTGGCACCACAGCTTTGATTAAAGATTTGCTTAAAACGATGTTTATGCTTTATTTTGTTACAAAAAATAAAAAGATTACAGACTCAATTTCTAACCGACTAAACATTGGCACTTGCTTAAAACCTCGTCGCTTAGTGCCGACCAAACATTTGCATTTCCGGATTAAGCTCCACCTCTACAAAACGACCCAGAAACTGACCAGGTTTTGAGCCACTGCAATTATACCTGACCGGTACAAATGGCCCAGCAATAATAATTAGCCCTGTAGTATTATTGCGTTTGGCTAAAGGTAGAATTGTAGAGTTGCGGTTTTATTCGTAGTTTATTGCGTTAACTTGCGCCCAGAATGATCACCGATGTCAAGGTCAAAAACTACGTAACATTACATAAGCAAGGAAAGACAACACTTAGAGTATAGCCAGCCTAGTTCCACTACATCTCCCCTTCTGGGATTAGAAACAAGCACCAAATGCAACTTAAAGTGTGTACAGCAAAAGATAGGGTATACAACAAAAATGATTCTCAGTAGGATTTATCTCAGTACAAAAAAGTACATCATAGGATATATATGTCATAATTATCCGAGGGATGTTTGGTAGTTTTTTACAAGATATGGCGGTGGCTTGCGATCACGTCGCGGTCTACTGTTGATGTTCGGAGACTGAATGTCTTGCCCCTTTTCCGGTATATCCACTGGTCTACACTGTAGCTTAGCTGGTGTGATCACCTGAGTATCTGAGGGGACTGTCATTGGAACGAGGGCTGATCTATTTCGGCGTACTGTGTTGTCTGCTTCATTAGTTATAGTGTAGGAACGAGGAGCTACTTGTCGTAAGACTACTCCTGTGGCTTTCTGATCACGGATGTAAACCTGTTGACCTGGTTTCATCTCTGGAAGGTCTTTAGCACGATGACGTTTATTGTAATGCTCCGCTGCATACTTTCGTCTGTCCTTCTCCCGGCTGCAAATCTCTTGTTGATTGGCAAGAGCAGGCATAAGGTGATCCGGAAGGACCGGTATACGTGTTTTGAGGCGTCGGCTCATCAGAAGCTGTGAGGGAGAGGATCCATTTTCCAGAGGGGTTGATCGATAATTCAACAGAGCTGTGGAGAGGTCCCCTGTCTTAACCATTAGGCGTTTCATGGTGCCCACTGCGCGTTCAGCCTCACCGTTAGCTCGTGGATAGCGGGGTGATGAGGTAATGAGTGTAAAATTGTTGTCTCTTGCATATCGCTCAAAGCTTTGTGATGCAAACTGAGGACCATTGTCTGATACGATATAGTCTGGGAACCCATGTGTTGCAAAGACTTTGTCTAGGATGACTACTGTGTTAGCAGAAGTCTGGTTCTTCGTGGTTTCATGAACCTCAATCCAACGACTATAGTAGTCTACAATCAGAAGGTAGACCTTCCCGTCTAATTCAAACAGATCCATCCCGAGTCTCTCCCATGGGCGATCAGGGAAGGAACTGGGTGCCAGTGTCTCTCTTGGGGTAGGCAGAACTTGTTGGCAGATGTTGCATTGACGAACTACCGCTTCTATGTCACCACTCATACCTGGCCACCATATATCTCTCCTTGCTCTCGCTCTACATCTCGCTATGCCCTGATGGCCCTCGTGTACGAGATTGAGCATCTCCAGCTGAAGACCGCCAGGTATTACAAGTCTCCCATCATAGAGCAACACTTCCTTATCTACAGTCAGATGGCCCTGATGATCAAAATAAGGTGTAAGTGATGGATGTTCACTTTTGTAGGCTGGCCAGCCACGTTGACAGAATTCTATTACCTTCCGCAGGATTGGGTCATCGTTTTGAGCATCCCGTATGCGATTCACAGATGAGTGCTTTGGTATGAACACCTTATTGAAGTATTCCACTTCATCAATGAACTGCACTTCGCTAACAGTAGTCGGCGCTCCATTAGTCCTTGATAGATATTCTGCTACATGGTGTTTCGACCCTGGGATATAGGTAACTGTGGGAGAATACTTCATCAGACGAAGACGAAATCGAAGAACACGGGCCGGCATATCCGCAAGATTCCTTGAATTGAGCAGCGTGACTAGAGGCTTGTGGTCTACCTCTACGGTGAACATTAGCCCGTGTAAGTACTGGTTGAATCGTTCACAGCCCCAGGCTACTGCCAGCGCCTCTTTCTCGATGACTGCATATCTTCCTTCAACCTCCGTTAAGGATCTTGAAGCAAAGCTGACTGGTCGTCGTGTACCATCAGCTTGAATCTGAAACAAGGCCGCTCCTACTCCGCTGTTACACGCATCTGTGGCAAGTACTGTCTCCAGTTTTGGGTCATACGGAGCAAGAACTTTGTCAGAAGCCAGTATTCCTTTCAGTCTTGCAAATGCTTCCTGCTGAGCCGTGCCCCAGACCCACTCTTGGTTTTCTCGGAGTAACTGACGAATCGGTGCCGTGAGCTCCGCTAGATTAGGGATGAACTTCATTAGCTGATTCAACATACCGTTTAGGCGTCTGATGTCTGATTGGTTCTGAGGTTCAGGAAACTTTAAAATGGCCTTGGTCTTCTCTGTGTCAGGGTGTATACCCTCCCCATCTATGATATGTCCAAGAAATTGGACCGATGTCTGCCTAAATAGACACTTTTTCCTATTTAGAGTCATGCCTGAGTGAGCGATACGATTAAGAACCTTCCTGAACCGGTCATCGTGGATTTCCCTAGTAGCGGCATGGATCAGAATATCATCCATGTGAATTATTACGCCCTCGATATCACCTAGTAGTTCATTCATATATCGCTGAAAAACCTCTGGTGCGGCTGAAATTCCAAATGGCAGTCTGTTGAATGCATATCTACCAGACGGTGTAAGGAAAGTGGTCAGCAATCGAGAGTGTTTTGTAAGGTTGATCTGATGATACCCAGAATTGGCATCCAGACGAGAAAAAACCTTACTCTGTCCAAGTTTGGCCAGGCTGTCCTCGACACAAGCAGTTGGGTAAATCTCTCGCCTAACTGATTGATTTAGGTGGGACAGATCCACACATATGCGCACGGATCCATCTGGTTTTGGTACCGGCACCATTCCACTACACCATTCCGTGGCCTCCTTCACCGGGGATATAACGCCCATTTTTACCATCTCCTGGAGTTTATCTTTAACCTTCGGTAACAGAGGTTGTGGTACAGAGCGGGCCGTATATATACACATAGGTCGGGTATCTTCTTTGAGACTTATTTCGTAAGAGTAGTCCTTGACAAAACCCAGTCCAATGAAGACTGTAGGGTATTGCTGATATATTGTCTCTATGTCTGTCTCAACCTGGTACACATTGCATGTTAGCAGCCCAAGGTTTTTGCAGGCCTCCCGACTCAGTAGGTTGGTGTTCTGGTTAGCTATCACATATATAGTCTCGTTGGTAGATTTTCTGCCATATCTGAGGCACGCTGTAAAAGTTCCTAAGCAATTAATGCTGTGGTTTCCAGGACCACGAAGACGAGACCGGGCTTGGTCTAGATTGACCCTCTGAACCATGGGTTCCGCAATTTTCATAACTGAAGCATCTGCGCCAGAATCGAGCTTGAATTTCACTGGTGTCTTATCAACTTCTATAGTAGCTGACCATCCTGGATGGTTGTGGACACTATCAATCTTGAGGTCCTCGCAGAACAGAGTTTCTTCGGCAGGGCCATCAGACTCTGTTTCAGCCAAATTGATTCGCTTGGAATAGATCGCTGATCTGCAAGCCTTTCCCCAGTGGCCAACTTTGTTGCATTCCTTGCACCTATCTGACCGAGCTGGGCATTGAGACCTTGGATGTGTTGTTCCTCCACAGTAGCCACATGTGCCTGACTTGCCAACACTTGGTTTACTGACATGGGCTGGTTTTTGTCGTCGTGATGACCGGGAGACAGCTTCGACTGGTTTAGTTGGCAAATCAGAGGCGAGTGCTTGTGAGCTAATATCTTTCATCGCCCTGGCAGCCAATTCTTGTGATCTGCAGATTTTTACGGCCTCTTCCAGTGTGAGATTATTCCCGAAGGCTATCAGCTTTTTCCTAGTACAGTCTTCGCGGATGCCTAGAACAATCCTGTCGCGGATGAGGTCTGATTCTACATAACCGAATTGGCACTTCTGAGCCTTTTGGCGCAACTCAAGATAAAATGCCTCAAATAACTGTCCTTCAGTCTGTGACGTAGAGTTGAATAAATATCGATCATGGATGACATTACGTTCTCCGACACAGTATAAGTGTAAGATTTTAAGAATATCGTCCACTTTACACGAATCTTCCTCATACTGTGGGCTTGTTTCAATGATTTTAACCGCTTCAACGCCTACGCAATGTTTTAGCATAGCCACTTGGTATTCATTTGGCCGTTTGTTTAGCTCGGTTAGTATATAAAACGTTTTCCAGCTTGACACAAATGACCTGTAACTTTCCTCCTTGTCTTGCAGTAAGTCAATTGCAGCAGGCTGTTGTATGACAGGTTGATATACAGTTGACATGTTGCCGGTCGACTCAAAGCTCACAAAAACAGTTTGGTCAGTTGCTATATCTTCGGTACTTGAGTTCAATAATTGGCTCTCTGGTTCAACAGAAAACACTGGACATGGGAATCACCAAACCAACTCGCTGCCACCATGTAGTATTATTGCGTTTGGCTAAAGGTAGAATTGTAGAGTTGCGGTTTTATTCGTAGTTTATTGCGTTAACTTGCGCCCAGAATGATCACCGATGTCAAGGTCAAAAACTACGTAACATTACATAAGCAAGGAAAGACAACACTTAGAGTATAGCCAGCCTAGTTCCACTACAAGCCCTATCAAGCGTAGCTCTTTATCCTGATAAACAATATCGGAATGGCGCGCCACGCCTCCTTGTGCGTTTTCTAATGCCCTTCGCTTGAACAACACCTTAAATTGCAAGCGCATTTGACAATGTACAGCAGCGTATTCGTAATTCCAATATTTATGAAACAATGCGCTAAGGCTGAAGTTCCGCTTGATTGCCTGGCAACGCAACAATCCCGTTCGTAACGAAGCTGGTGGTATCTTAGAGCTATTACACATTCGGTAAGCAGATATTTAAGCTTTTATCTGATTTGACGAGTTTAACAGAAATGATGCGGTTTGCATCGCAAAATTGGCATAGCTTTATGCCTAACAACAATACTTTTCACCCCGATGTCTTATTAAAGAATAGGCTTATTTGTTCACTTACTTACTGCGAGGAAAATAGACGACGATTTCATCAATTTTAAGATATGTCTGCAGTTTTTGTACATGAAAGAAAAAACTGCAATTCAAAAAGCTGCGTATCTTGTTTTTTTTTTACAATAAATTTTTATAACTAATTGAACAATATAAACCGTAATGAAGTGTTTATATCGCTAACAATGCGTCAACGGGCTGGATCACAATTAATATTTTGTTCCCATTCCAATTGCGACGAAAAATCATTACCGTGTGAATTCTTGTGTGTAACAAACTCGTGTGTTTAAACAATTTATAACTAAACTTAGTACTTAAAAAGTTTAAAAAGAATCAACGCTATGTTTTACAAAATGGATTAACACAAAAGAAGTTTCATGAAATGTCACACATGCTTCTATGAATGAGTTTTTATTTAATAGCTAATAATTCTATTCTATCTTTATGTAGTTTTTGATTGTTTGATTACGAGTATTTTCTTGTTTTTATTTAGTTAATAAATAAAGAATCCTAAAGTACAGCATTTATATAGTTATTAATTTAGTAGCAATTAATAAAATATGTTATGGTGCTAATTAAATCTTCAAATCCTTCTTCATGCAGCCTGAAATTACAGACAATGATAAATTATGCTGGTGAGATGCACTATATAATTTGAGTTAGTACTGTTTTGACCTATAAAGATAATGTGATATTAAAAGTTATTAATTGTTTTGCAGCCTGAAATTACAGACAATAAACTGCACTGTTGAGATAAGAGATTGATTTGAAATTGAATAACGTTTATTGCTGCTAAAATGCTCAGAAGAAAATTATGTGCGCAGACTTGCCTAAAATGATGTATGTAGGGAGACAACCTGTCTCTTTTTCTCTTATTCAACTTGGCCATTGTGGTGAAAGTCGAGTCATATGCGGCTGTCTCAGCATAAGTTTAATGACGTATTTCCTCATGATTGATAGAATAACATTTTTAGTTTAGCTATAAATTTATTGCTACAAATGTCTCAAACAAGGTAATTAAAATTTGTCCAAATAGTTTTTCTAAATGTTGTGTAAACATTTGAGCGCCGACTACAATTTAGCTAGTTTATGGTACTCAGGTCCTCGGGTAAACCAAGTTCATCGAAGCCTTGGTTTCAGCAAAGTTCTCGTTTGCTATTCAAACTGAAAAGTTGTTAGTAGATGAAATAAGCAAGTCGCATCTTTGAAATTGTTATATTTGTATATAGCTGAAACCAACTACTTTCCTAAAAATACATACATATTCAACATTATCTAGTCATTATTGGTATCAGTTTGCAATAATAAAGACGATAATCTATTCCACGATACACTTGGGCTAACTTCCTTGTCGCTTACGAAAGCTGAAATATATTAATCCATAACATTTGAATATCCGATCTTATGCATAGTATTAATCCAGTGAATAGGAGAGTCCTAACAACAGTGTAATAATCATGTATTCTAATACACACACTGTTAGAATCACTTTTATTATTTCATCAAAACTCATCACCGCTAGTCAAATCTATGAAAAAACTATTTCAGTTTTTTGTATATTACATACACCATACACTATTAACGACTTCCATCTAATGTTTATATATTTATCTGCTGGTTGCTGTCTGACAAGAGAAACTTATTTAAGGACTAAACAATTATTATACCATTTAGATTAAATGGACAAAAACATTCTATGTCTCTGATAAAGGGCTCGTTCCAATAGCCATTAACAATAGTGATGGTTGCAATGGAATGCGCTTAAATTGGCGAGAGCAATGGCAGGGCATGCCTCACATGAGTGTCACAGTGTCAATTACATAACATGATAAAATTGATTCCATAATAGGCCTACTGATGCGGTGTGAAGTTTACATTGCTTGTGATTGATAAACGTGGACAAACATGTGAACAATATTTTAGGGGTACGTGTCTCTCCAGTATCGGTTCAACCAAATTTACAAATAATTTAAATATCTCATTGCTAAGAGAGTAATAACTTGATAACTTCCATGCTACAGAATAGAGTTCATCGCTACACTGGCAGGGTATTTGCAGCCAGACTTAACACATTTGTGTAATAAATAATGTAATTTACTAATTGTTTCCTAATGCTGCTTGCTAGGCTATGAAATGCCACTCAAAGTTTGAAAGTGCATCTAACTTTGTAATTGGTTCAAACCAAAAGCTTTCACAAATTGTGTTATAGATTGCACCTGAAAGTTTTTACCATGATGCTGTATTTCTACATATGTAGTAAGATGAATCTCAGACAAGTGCGTCTTATTTCTAGATTATAATGGCTCAGGCTGTAGCAGATGTTGAGCAGCTCTCGTAATGAGCTTGTGGTTGAGTTTTTGAGTATTGTTTAGCATTTGTAGCAGGTACTTGTAGGTGATAATTTCCCTCGACTGCAGACCTTCACACACCCTTAATCATTTATCTTTAAAAACTAACTTTCAAGAAGTATTGGTTTTGTTAAAGTTAAACATCACAATGGCTGAAGCTCTAGCAGATGTTGAGTGTGAATTTTGCTGCCGTAAAAGTGACACCATTGTCAACCCCAAAGTGCTGCCATGCAGTCATATTCACTGTATGACCTGTTTGACCACCTACTATGAGAGCAAACACCTGCTGCTGTGTGGAAACACTGGATGCGGGTGAGTCTTACTATATGTCGGTTAAACTTATATTATATAATAGTTCACATAGCCAGGGCTGTGATGCATTAAAACTGCATTGCACCAATGCAGCGCAGTATACAGTAACTTTGCAATCAATTACAACTTTCTAATGCCCAGCTGAAACTTATTGCTACTGGAACTGCATTCTTACTGCAATTTCTTCCTGAGATCCACCACAGATTTATTCCCATGACGCTCATGAAAGTGAACCTAGCAATTCATGTGCACTGCACATGCATACTCTTCAAAATCTGAAACTGCACATGTACTGCAGCTTTGTTTAGTATAGGGTTGATACTATGGATCAACTTACACTGCTGACTTTCCAAGTGTTTATACTGCACTGTACAAAATTGTCCTCTGCTGGGTTTAGTAAGTTAAAGAAATTGCTCTATAACTTCCATATCATTTCATGTATTTCATGCAGCATGTATAGTCTGTGTAAGCAGGCATATCATGTTATAGCAGAATCTGAATAGTTAATAACATTTCAAAGGGACAAAAACTATGTATCGAAATTTCATGCAAGTTTATCTTTAAGTTGAAAATGTATTGTTCAGTTTAAAGACAACCTTAATATTCCTCTATGTTATAATCTGTATGTTTGTCTCAAACGGTATTTAAGAAAAACGGAGACCAGACTTTTAATCAAATGATGTATTCATATCTACATATTAGCTATTCCAGCTTTAATTTTGATAATAAAACCTCCCCACTCTGCCCTTTACAGGTGCAGATTCATAGATTGATCTACTACCGACATACAAGCTTAGAAAAAGACTCGACCATCATAGAATGACTCATATAATGCATCATCTAGCACTGTATGGCCCATGTAGCAAATAGTTTATCATTTATGAATAATTCTTTGCAGCCAGGTGTTTGAGATGCCACCAACCAATCTACCATCTTATGACTTGGGTACAGACAAGACCCTATGTGATGTTTGTCTAAAGAAGAGCTCACCAAGACAGAAAGCTATCAGTTATTGTACTTACTGTTGTAAGAAGTTCTGCCCTACCCATTTGGAGGTACTAGTGTGTCTTTTTCAAATCTGTAAGATCATCATTTAAATAGGTTGTCATCTCTGGTTCTGTATGAAGTTGCTCATGTAAATTATTAATAAAAATTGATCTGATGTTGGTAATTAAACTCCTTATAGAATGATCCAATTACAAAAGACACAATGTGAAGGTACTATAAAACTGCAATAATAACTTGCTTTCTCGTCAGGAAAAAATGTTATGCTTGTTTATATTATAGGCTGGACTTTTTTTTCCAAACCAATACCTTTTCTTAGTGCTGGATAATGATTTGAGTGCATTCGGTTTTCGATAGTTGTTCTCTCTCAGTTCATCGATTCAGAAGGAGAAGACAACTGCTTATGAACCGAATTTTACATCACAATTCGATTCAGTGTTTGCGCATGCCCACACAGCAGTTTCCTAAGCAATTTTTCGTTAGAGCATCGATGGGCCAGCAAATGAGTTTGGAGTTATTTGTATCTAAATTTTAGCAATAGTTTTGACTCTTGCCAAATAAACTCATGTGACGTTTTGTAGTTAAGAAACTTATATTTGTAATATCTTATTATGGTATTAATCTTCATTGATTGTATTTGTCCTGAGTATATTTTATTTTTTATACTTATATTTATTCAGCTGTTCTTAAATTACGTAATCAATTTGATGTTGATTCATTAAATTTTAAAGAAGATAACATTTTTCAAATTGGGTTGGTTAATTAAATTAACTAAATTTTTCACCATTACTTAAACATTTTTGCAAATATTAATTATTAGTTTACTATTTATTAATGAATATACAACTCTCAGTTCGATGCTGTTCATAATGCCAATATGAGTAAACCGAAGTAACAATTGAATATTAGGTGTCTTTCAGTTTTCAGGAGAAAACAACTCTGAAATTGAATGCATAGTGCAGGTAGACATCAAACAGCTCTACTGTTTCTTACAAAACTTAGAATGTGAATGTGCTGTAATCTTTAATACTTGGTAATTTCAACTATGGTGACTTCGGTCTATTGTGGGTTTTACGGCCATTTAAGGTTCCTCATTTGTAAAACAATGATAATTGTGTCATGATCGAAGTCGGGATTATAAGATTTGGAGTTATCTATACTAGCAGAAGGAAAAAATTCTCACAGTTATTTTGCGAAACAAATCTTGATTCTAGCTTAATTACAACAAATATTATGGTCGATAAACTGAATGCATGTTCACTATCATTGCTGAATCATAGTTCTGAAAAAACTGGTGGTAAAGTTGGAGAAACGACAACCAATGCACAGTTATTTTTACATTTCAAAGCATCATAGCAACCAATATCAACCAGTTGTGATATTCATCTGGATTTCCGTATTCATATCTAAAACATTACGCTGAGTTTAAAAATCTAAACAGATTTTAGCTGGTTGTCGTAGAAATAGCTGTATATCTATAAGAAAATGTATTTCTTAACTTTGCAGATTTTAAAAACGGCTTGGCATACCGCGATTTTGGGCACAGCCGTAGTATGATCAACAAAAGCTTAAAAAATAATATCAGTAGCATTTTGCACATCATCAGTCATTATATACTTCGATCTTGTAAATTCAAATGACTATTATTATAATTAGATCTTATAAAATCGAATAATAATCCTTATAATTAAATATGGTAATAATCTTGTAATATTCGTTAGGAGATTATAATTTTCATTCCGTTTACTCACTGCTTTTGACATAAGTGTCCAAATTGTCAGAATTATCTTCAAAATTGGCAAAAAAAGAAACGATTACCTTTATCGGACGCCATTTTCCAGTACTTCTTGTTTAGCATAGCAACAGTTTTAATGTTTTACCCGGGGGTTAAATAATTTTATTATCTAAACTGACTTCAGATTCAAAAAGATCAGTCTTTGATTAGTCCAGTTGCACGTGCTACAAAAATCATTACCAATATTATGAATTCAGTTAGTGTAACTTTAAAGTCGCATAACTCAACTACGGGATTTGCGACCTAACCTTGGTTTCTGTGATCGCGACCCAATTTACCTATTGAAGCTGTAATTGGTTTATTGTTTTGAAATGATAACTTACTAAGCCAGTATGGCGTACAGCAAGACAACATTCATGTACTTTAGTCTAAGTAACTAGGATAAATCTTTAGGCTAAATAACTAGCAATTGAGTGTTGTCAAATTAAGAATTGTCTGTGTCCCTAATCATTATTCTTTTGTTAAAACCAACCTGATATGATTATGTTCTCAACTAGATTTATTATTGTTTTATATGTTTTTTACCGATAACAAGTTTTGAAATGTTCTGAAATTAAAAATATGAGATATTAGTCAAAATTCACAGTATTGCGCTGCTTTTATGTTTCAGTCCCATGATGACACAATGGATGAACATAACAAGATAACAATACTTGAGTACCTGTCTCAACAACAAAAAGCTAAAGTCAGCAGCTGCCCCAAGCATAAAGACCAACAATACATTCTTGGATGTGGAGTCTGCTATGTGCTCAGCTGTCTGAAGTGTGTTCCTGACTTGCAAACCTGTGACAGTGGTATGTGGGGTTATTGTAGGTGTGTGCGTGTGGGTCTCCAAACATATTAGATTTGTTAGATACAAGATATTAGTTTTAGTATGATGTCTCCTAACATCAATTGACTCATGATGATATTATCAGCTGTACTTTTGTCAGTGTAACATGTTCAAGTTGTATCAATGTACCTGCCTTTGAGTCGAGTGTGAGTATTTTGTATTTTTCATTTTGTTTGCAATTAATACAAGTAACGCATCAAAAACTGCCTAAATGTTTCTAGTAATCACCACAGTCATTATTTGTAATGAGTGATTGTTTTATGTAAAGTTATTTTTTTATTTAGGTTCTACACACTCTTTGCTTCCATTAGAAAACCTGGCATCAGATCTTCTTACAGGCACGATATCTGCTGAGAGTTCAGATAGAGATGAGCAGTTTGAAGTGCTGTTCAAGCAAATATCTAAGATGGTCTCTGAATATGACAGCCAGACTGAAGATATGCTAAATATGATTTATAAGAAGAGAGATGAGCAGGTAGGGAATTAGCTCAGTCTATGTTTGTGTTTAATAATTTTCTGCACCTTTTTATTTGTATTTTCAACTCAATAGTATTTGTGTCCTATGTTATACATCAATCATAGAATAGTCAGAGATCTATAATTATTAGTAATTAAGAGCTGGTTCAATACAGAAGTTTCATTATGAAATTTTCTCAATTTCAAGAGAACAACAGCTAGTTGAAGTATGGTTGTCTCACATCATACATCTAAAATATTTCCTTTTATGGCGTATGCTGACCTTGAACTTTAATATTGGAAAAATTGAAATCTAACTAAAGATTATGAAATTTGAAGACTGTCTCCCAACTCACATCTTTAGTACTTTCAAAGAGAAAAGAACTTAGAGTTGGCTTTTTCATCAAATGGCCGTACAGTAACTGTAGTCCTATTGGTTTGTATCAACAAATTTGGACAAAACAAGAAGTACTTGTTTGTATCAAGCGATTTTCTTCATTTTGTTCAGTTTAACTTAGCTTATGGTTCATAACTATGGTAATTCTACAATGATGTAAGTGAATGCACACCTACAATAGCAAATTAAATTCATTTTTAAAATTTTTATAGAAATCATGGTCTATTAGCCAAATTAAAAACAACCAAAACTTTCTGTTCTGTCTAATATAAAATAAAGCAAAAACTTAATTTTTTTAACCTTTTTTTTCTTTCTATACCCAAAAGTGCAATGTCTGCCTAACTATCTGTTTAATGCCTGCCTAACTCTCTGTTTAATGTCTGCCTTTCTGTTTAATGTCTGCCCAACTCTCTGTTTAATATCTGCCTAACTATCTGTTTAATGTCTGCCTAACTCTCTGTTTAATGTCTTCCTCTCTGTTTAATGTCTGCCAAACTCTCTGTTTAATGTCTGCCTAACTCTTTGTTTAATGTTAGGTTAAAATATAGTCTGTGACGAGACTAAAACTCATGTCTGTGAAATTCAGTATAGTACACCAACACTCTGACATCCGCGCCGATCAATCATCTTAAAGCATTTCTGAAAGATCGTTCCTATTCCCTGAACCTTATTAACATACCATCTTACACAGTAAATTAAATCTTAAATTTATTCATAGAAATAACTGGGTAGGTTATCTCTATATTTTTAGTGAGGTAATAACAACATCAAAATTATATATTCAATTGTGATGCTATAGTTACCACTGTGTATACGGTTGGTATTATCAAGGTGACCATAACAATAATGCATCATAATTATTGAGCAGATTATTATGAAAATTATGCTTATGCTTATCGCTGGATCGATCAATTTTTCATTTACCGTTTTGAATGTCGAGCCAATGTTGACTGGTTTTTCCAACTTTTGTTTTTTTCCAATGAGGTGCGATTTGTTTAGCCTTTAGCATAAAGCAACAGCTCTCAGATAATTGTTTTATATTGTAAATTATCGTCCGATATTTTGTTAATGATATTTAAAACTTACTAGTGTTCATGTCCTTTGTTTAACTTTACTAGGCGACAGCCTTATAAACGTCTACCGAAAGTGACATAAATGTTGTTTCTCCGTCCAACCAGTAAAAAACATTTTGGTCGTTTTCCCAGCCAAAGGGTTAAAGTTCTAAACTGACTGAGCAAAAATGCGGAGAGTAGGTAGGAAGCAAAATAATGTATTTTCTTCAGACTAAAACTAACTCAATGTACCTGTGAACTGCTTGAGCAGAAAGTGAGTCTAAAACTTTTTATATTTAGAGAAACATTCATCAGTGATGTTTATATTTTTGGTTTGTATCAGAGTTGACTATAACTGTAGATAAACTCACTGAAGGAACAGTATGATGAAATAGAAAAGAAGGTGCTTGAGAACAGGCAGAAGTCTAAAGTACAGATCACTGATTTTCTGGAGGATGTGGTTCTTGACAAGTGGCGAAGTCTCAGGAATCACAGAGAAATGTTGGAGACTAAAATCAAACATTCTCCACCAGTAAGTAAACAGTTGAATATCTATAATAGAACTCTAATAGTGGAGGTGGAACTCAAATAAAGGCTGGAATTGTATTTTGCCACTGGCTCGTCAGAATTTAGGGAAGATAAATTTTCGCCTTTTTTACAGCTGAAGCGAATGTTGCCTATATTTTGCTCTCATTTTTGGTAGAGCGATATTAAACCTTTCGGATGCAGTAACTCTGCTAGCTTACCACGAATTTGTCAACGATATCCTAAAAATACGCATTGAAAAACAGAGAAATATCTCTACCAGTTGATATTTGTTGCTTACACTTAACCTGCAATGATATTTAACCTTTCACAGCCATCCATGTACAAATATAGCTATCGTCCTAGTGCCAGCCATTTTACCAAAAATTGCCGACATTGCTTCAGGATATGTGTACAATATTCTTTTAATTTCAAACTCTATCTAGAACATTTTTGTAGCATGTTTTATTTTACCAACATTTTAACTAACGCTGTTATGCAAAAAATTCTATTTATCTATACTTTGTGCAACGATAAAGCTATATGAAGCGATCGCTACGAAGCTAAGACGATACTCCACAATTTTACTTACTCTTACAAAACTATTACTTTCACCACTATCAGAGTCTCTGCTGGTACTTTAATTATCTGTATAATCACAAACATCTAAATCTGAGTAGGCAATACCCTCACCAACATAAGTAATTACCCGTCTTCTGACCCGCACGGTACCTAGGAACACTTACACGAAACGTGTTCAATTTTAAGTTAGTAGTTCTCAAACAAACATTTTAAATTGCTTCGTTATTTTAGGGTACGATTGTAAATATTACTTCGAACAAAGTTGTCAATGTCAAAAAAGTCATAAAGACCGTGGGTTATGTTGTCAACGAATAATAAAATGAAGCTATTACGCAATTGCTGGGAAAGTCGCAAAAATGTGTCTATGGCACTCGACCATAGAAAACGCATAAATGAGTCTACAGCATAGAAAAGGTTAAAGCCTGTGTCCTGCTTTGCAATTTGTTAGAGCTTTCAAATGTTATTTCATTCTTTTTGAAAACATATTTTTACATTACATCGATAGTTACCAATATTGTATAAGGTATCATTGCACTTATTGATATGTTTACTACAATTTGCAGCCAAAACTAACTTTTCATGTGCAATATATTAGGAGTTACGACCGTCGACTTTTCCCATGGAAACAATTTAATGGTCCGTGCCAAAAGAATCGGCGTTGACCTCAGATATAGTAATTAAACGAAAATGTTGCATAACAGGGGCATCGTAACACGTGGCTGCATTGGTAAAATAATCGGTGCGTGCTACAGCCATACCCGGAATGCATACAGATGTACGATATACAAAAACATATTTTGAGAAACATATATATGTTTCGCAAAGTTCGCCTGTGTTCTGTGGTTGTTCAGCATGTCCAGTCATGGCTATTATTAGCATAGTTGTAGCTGGACCAAGCGTATGCAACATCATGGCATACAGTCATTAGAAGCCTTGCACTGAGCAAGTTTACAGAAATTTTCCATTGGCACTGGCCTGCCACTTGCGGGAGAGTTGCCTGCCAGCAGGTGGCAAGCAACTCTCTCTACTTCTCATTGTTTATAAGCTGACTTTCAATACTCGGGCAACGCCAGGTTGCACAGCTAGTTTCTATTAGTGCTGGGCACAAGTACTTCTTGGCAAACGAGTTGAGAATCGTCCCCTTCCGCTCGAGTTTTTCGAGTATCGGGTAGACGGAAGTGCTTGTCATGAGTATTTCTTGGCCAACAGGTTTTTCGAGTATTGGGTTTGTTGATACGGATTTTATGTTTTAATTTTTTAAACATTAGACATATCTTAAAGTTTACTCAGCAATTATATTTCTGATCAATTTATCTCTTCCTTTTAACTAATTTATCTTCTGAAATTTGTGCTCGAAACGTTAACAGGCAGGCTGTTAAAAAGTCAAGAGCGCAGGGCGCTATAGACCAAGTTTTTGTTCACTTTACTCAATGGATCCGTGTACCAAAACCCGAACTCGCCAGTCAAAACCCGAACCCACCAAATCGAAGTGCTCAAACTTTCTATTACCCGATACTCGAGAGAAAACAAACCTGCTAGTCTGCATATATATACATATATATAAATATATATATTTAAAGAATAAGTGGTCAGACCTACTGCTAACAGCACTCTACGCTCTAAAAAGTGCGGAGTGTTATAACTAATTAGAGTGTTGGAATAGGTTAATGTTACTTATCTTTCTTCCAGATTCATGTTATACTCTGGGGTCACGACAGGTTTGTTTCATGCTGGTGCACCCTTCAGGCGACTTGTGTTAAATGTTGGGTGGGATTGCCTCTCCTGGTGTTGTTGGTGCTGTTTATAGCTCAGCCTCTGCCTGGATTGTACTGGCTGAGTAGGTATTTCTTGGAGTGTCCGCATGTATTGTTTATTTCATTTCTTTTGTTTAAAGTGGCTGTTTCTGGCCTGCAAATGGTGTAATACTTTTCCCAAAGGCACAGATGGCATTTCTTTGTTTGGTTTGAATAAGGTCTAGTTTTCTGCATAGTTTTCCATTTAATCCCGTAGCTTGTATTGTCATTCTTCAGTTTCCAGATGTGTTTACTAAGTTCTGTGCTGTTTTGTTTGTCACTGTTTGTGAAAGAGGCCATGTGGTTTCTAAATCTGGATTTGAAGTCGGTTGCGCATAGTCCTATGTAGGTGCTCTCGGTGCCTGTATCTTCTTTAGTCACTAAGGCCTGGTATATCATGTTCGTAGTTAGGCAGTCTCCATCTAGTGGGCAGTTGTTCCTTACTCTACAATCGCAGGCCCTATTTGTAGTTGTGCTCTGCTGGCTGCTCAACAAGCGTCTGTTATGCGAATCTATGTGCTGTTTCATGTTCGGCATGCAAGAGTAGCTGAGTTTTAGTGTGTGTCTGTTAAATACTTTTTGCAGTGAATGATTAGGCGGGAAGCATGCATCTATAATGTTTATAAATTGTCTCCCTATATTAGTCTGTACGTCGGCGTTAAAATGTGGGTTGTACCATGTTACGTGTCGCTTACGCTGTCTCTTGTTAGTCGCTGGCTGGGTCGGGATGTGTTTGTATTTTAGTTTGTGGTTATAACCACAGTCATTGAGTGCGCTTTGGTAAAGGGGTGCTGCTTTACTAAATAAAACAAAAACAAAATATATATATACCTGTATATAGACTAGCGGGTTATATATTATATCAGCCATTGTATATATATATATATATATATATATATATATATATGTATATATATATTGTCTGTATATATATATATATATATACAATTCTGGCTCTATATCATACTTTGTATAAACAATGTGTAGGAGTTGTGCTTCAGTGTATAATAATCCTTCACCAAGTGAAGAATGACCAGTTTATCGGTTGTTGTAGCAGAATTTAAACCAACATGGTTGTTCAAATTTTATCTTTTGGAATATACAATAACTCATAACCACTTAGTTACAAAAAATAGTATTTTTGTTTTGTGAAATGCACCACATTACAAATCTTTTCACTGAGACAACTTCTAGTATTATACAGTAATTTTATTCATAGATATACCTAACTTCATCGATTACTATCAGTGAGTATGGAATTACTCAGGATTTCCCATTTAAATTGCTTTCATAACAACAATCCATGACAATTTTCGTTGGAAGGAGTTAATGAAAACAACTGCCCTTAATGCCTGATAAGACACATTATTAAGTTTCCAATCAGATAGACCACTGTGCATTTATATAAAAATACATGCTACAAATTTGCTAATTGAGCCGGGCATTCCTTGGAGTCGCCTCCTTTTTCACATTAAATAAGCAGTAGGTCGTCTGCTCTTATAAATCTTCAACAAATTTTTTTGTATTTGGTGACATTTGCTGTGTTTCGGTGGAATTTTTATTGTCGATATGTGATTTCCTTAGTGTTCCTCTGAGGCTATACGATAGTGCTTTAGTGTTCTCCTGAGGCTATAAGATAATGCCTTAGTGTTCCTCTGAGGCTATAAGATAATGCTTTAGTGTTCCCCTGAGGCTATAAGATAATGCTTGAGTGTTCCCCTGAGGCTATAAGATGATGCTTTAGTGTTCCCCTGAGACTATAAGATGATGCTTTAGTGTTCCCCTTAGGCTATAAAATAATGCTTTAGTGTTCCCCTAAGACTATAATATAATGCTTTAGTGTTCCCCTGAGACAATAAGATAGTGCTTCAGTGTTCCCCTGGAGCTATAAGATAATGCTTTAGTGTTCCCCTGAAGCTATAAGATAATGCCTTAGTGTTCCCCTGAGGCTATAAGATAATGCTTTAGTGTTCCCCTGAGGCTATAAGATAATGTCATAGTGTTCCCTTGAGGCTATAAGATAATGCTTTAGCGTTCCTTGAGGCTATAAGATAATGCTTTAGTGTTCCCCTGAGGCTATAAGATAATGCTTTAGTGTTCCCCTGAGACTATAAGATAATGCTTTAGTGTTCCCCTGAGGCTATAAGATAATGCTTTAGTGTTCCCCTGAGGCTATAAGATAATGCTTTAGTGTTCCCCTGAGACAATAAAATAATGCTTTAGTGTTCCCCTGAGGCTATAAGATAATGCTTTAGTGTTCCCCTGAGGCTATAAGATAACGCTTTAGTGTTCCCCTGAGACTATAAGATAATGCTTTAGTGTTCCCCTGAGGCTATATGATAATGCTTTAGTGTTCCCCTGAGGCTATAAGATAATGCTTTAGTGTTCCCCTGAGGCTATAAGATAATGATTTAGTGTTCCCCTGAGGCTATAAGATAATGCTTTAGTGTTCCCCTGAGGCTATAATATAATGTTTTAGCGTTCCCCTGAGACAATAAGATAGTGCTTCAGTGTTCCCCTGGGGCTATAAGATAATGCTTTAGTGTTCCCCTGAAGCTATAAGATAATGCTTTAGTGTTCCCCTGAGACAATAAGATAGTGCTTCAGTGTTCCCCTGGGGCTATAAGATAATGCTTTAGTGTTCCCCTGAAGCTATAAGATAATGCCTTAGTGTTCCCCTGAGGCTATAAAATAATGCTTTAGTGTTCCCCTGAGGCTGTAAGATAGTGCTTTAGTGTTCCCCTGAGGCTATAAGATAATGCTTTAGTGTTCCCCTGAGGCTATAAGATAATGCTTTAGTGTTCCCCTGAGGCTATAAGATAATGCTTTAGTGTTCCCCTGAGACTATAAGATAATGCTTTAGTGTTCCTCTGAGGCTATAAGATAATGGTTTAGTGTTCCCCTGAGGCTATAAGATAATGCTTTTGTGTACCCCTGAGGCTATAAGATAATGCTTTTGTGTTCTCTTGAGACTATAAGATAATGCTTTAGTGTTCCCCTGAGGCTATAAGATAATGCTTTAGTGTTCCCCTGAGGCTATAAGATAATGATTTAGTGTTCCCCTGAGGCTATAAGATAATGCTTTAGTGTTCCCCTGAGGCTATAATATAATGTTTTAGCGTTCCCCTGAGGCTATAAGATAATGCTTTGGTGTTCCCCTGAGGCTATAAGATAATGCCTTAGTGTTCCCCTGAGGCTATAAGATAATTCCTTAGTGTTCCCCTGAGGCTATAATATAATGCTTTAGTGTTCCCCTGAGGCTATAAGATAATGCCTTAGTGTTCCCCTGAGGCTATAAGATAATTTAGTATAAGATAAGATTTACTATAAGATAATGCTTTAGTTAGCTCCATCAAATTTGGCCAAATAATTGTGTTCATAGGTAATATCTGTGATTTTTCGACTCGCCTGACAATCTCTTACAGTACATGAGATTACCATAATAATAGTATAACATAGTATGAACATAAATAAACATTTTAATAATTAATTTTACAATTAAAGCATTCTAATAAGCGAAGCACCTCAAATATAAAATCCATCAAAGTTTTAAAAATACTTACAGATACTTTCTGATAAAATCTACAAAAAGGTTTTTGTTTAAGCCCATATTTAATATAATAAAGTGGGTTTCCCTCTAGATCAGAAGTCCCATTTGGTCAGGAAAAATTGTGCATTGTGGGACATTCAAGTTCCTGAATTTTAATGTACCATTCTGACACTGTAGCATCTGCGCTATCAGTCACCATATGTAGTTTAGGAAGAGCAGTACTAATTGTTATCAATATCCAACAAGGCACTAGACTGCTGGGATACTGGTATAATGCTATATGCTATGACTAAATGAATGCCGAAATCACTCTGGTAATAAAAAGGTCTACATAAGAACCTTATTTTATTTAACATCCACAAACTTTATAATTCAACATTTAAAACTTGTTTCTGATTTAACATATAATTTACTGTAAAACTATATGGCACCATATTATATTAAAGTATAATATACAATAATACAATATGGTATAAAACATTATAAAATACTATAATGCAGTAAAACAAATATAATATATTACTATGCTATATTGTGTTGTTTTTTTAATTTTGTAATATTATATAAAATACATTAGATTGCATTATACTACATTACAGATGAAGATGATACTGTTTGGTTCCAAACATTTATAGTTTTACTTTGTTATGTCCTACATTTTAACTTCTTTTTTTATTTTTTTTTATTGCTGGAAGTTATTATGAAATGCTTTAAACGTGTGGTTAGTCTATATTTCTGTATATAATTGCTTTTTAAATGCCTTAAATGCTGCACAAATATACAGATAATATTGCTAAATATTCCAAACATTACAAACAATTATTTCAAGAATGACAAGTTTTTCTGATGTCATCAGTATCCTTACATATTTTCAACTACTCTTCACATCTTCCGCAAGCTGTTAATATACTAGAGTTGTGTTCTCCTACAAAGCCTCCAAATTACAAGAGACAAATACACAAATAAAAGAATATTACTAAGAAAATTTTGTCTCAACCTCTTACCAAACATTGTATTCACCCCGCAATTATTACAGTTACATGTAGAATTAAATACTCCGCCCCAAGTAATGATATAAACCAGAAAGATTTGTTTTCATGTTGCTTCTACTTGGGAGTCGTCTACTCTCCAAAGCTTGCTTGAGAATAACCAGATTGTTGAGATAAGCAAAACCTAATAAAGTTATTTATAATAAAGTTAAAGCTCATTCTATTTTTTCTTCATCACACAAAAGCAGAACTAATTAAGTTGCTCAAAAGACATCTTACTCTAATACCTGACCATGAGTGAAGGTCATGTGGAGGTCAGAATGGTGTTTGATTGATAGCTGCTATGAGCGATGAAGAATGTCACCGTAAAATCAGAGTAACAGTAACAACCACCTTAAAGTAAGTATTGTCCTCAGCAGTTGGAGTAGACCTGTGTACATTGAACTCAGCGCTGCTGACTCCTAGCAACATTGCGACCCTCTTTTTGATTGTAACACTACGCCGCTAGTTGGTAGGTTATATTACATGCGAGTCACATAAATTTAGAGTGCCTGAATGTAGTTTAAGTATACTTTAGACATGTGTTTGAACTAGAAGGGTCTCAAACTGTTTTTAGTTACTATGAGTGTTAAACCTACCACATTAAACGCTTACAGTTTTATCATTAATAAAATCTGACAGCAATCTGATTTGTTTAAATCTATAAATGATTGTTCTTGGAAAATTATAGTCTGTTAAGTCTAAGTCATCGACTCAGACTCCATGTTATTTGTAATATGGCTGCTCTGACTTAAAACAAGCTTCTGCTGGTTAACAATTATGCATCTAAGTGAAAATCAGTATTTTGCAGCTTTTTATGTCATTCAACTTGCTTTAAATCTAAAGTAGGATCATAGAGAAAAATAAAAGCAACTCCAGCATTATGGCTTCTGAATATTACATCTCACATTGACTACTACCAATAGCCTGGGATCCTATGACCTATGTATATGTAACTAAACCCCAATATGAATATTAATTGTAAACCACAATATGAAGACATAAATAACAGTGACCTTTAAAGTGACTTTTTGATAAAATAATCCGGCTTAAGATCATTTGATTCAAAGCAGTTTACTAAAGTAAACTATGTTGTAAACAGTATATGTACTAGTGTTGGGCTGGTATTGGGTTATCCGCTCTTACCGATACCGAGGGATTCTCAGTATCCGAGGAAACCAATCATTTTCGGTGTCAGCTAGGTATCCCCGGCCGGTTTGATGTGATTGGTATTTATTCGTAAAAACCTACCGGTAAAAGGTTATACGGATATCCAAAGAGAATTTTAAAACGCTTCATGACGAACATGTTAATCTCAGCACGCATTGGCGAACAAATTCAACAAAAATCTCCATGCTTACTGTATCTACTATTATATTACGTTACATTGATAATGCCACCAGCCTCGAAGGTTTGGGACTGGACTCTAATTGCACTGCGTATAATTATGTGATTACATTACCTGATTACAATATGTGATAGTAAGATTTTTTTAACCCTTTCACTGCCGAGCATGTACAAATTTAGGTATCTGCCAAGTGCCAGCCATTTTACCAAAAATTGCCGATATTGCTTCATGATATGTAAACAGTATTTTTTCCAATTTCAATCTCTGTTCAGAACAATTTTGTTACATATTTTAATTTACTAACATTTAGCCATCATTGCTATGCAAAAATTCAACGGATCTATACTTTGTGCGATGATAAAGCTGTGTGATGCTATGATCGATGCGAAGCTGAAACGATCTTCCATGTTTCTTACTCTTACAAAATTATTACTTTCACTACTCTCAGAGACAGTGCTGCTGCTTAAACTATCTGTATAATCACGGAAATCTGAATCTGAAATGGCTATAATGCCATCAACATTACTAATTACCTGTTTTCTGACTCGCGCGCGGTAATTAATAAACTCACACAAAAAAATGTTTGTTATTAAATTAGAAATTCTCTAACAAAAGTTTGAAATTGATTCGTTACTTTAGGCTAATTTTATAGACAAATCTTCAGACAACACTGTCAATTTCATAAAAGTCTTAAAGACCGTGGGTTATGCTGCCAACGAATAACAAAATGAGGTAACTACGCAATGGCTGGGAAAGTCGCAATAATGCGTCTACGGCAGTCGTCCCACGAAAACGCATTTATGCGTCTACGGCAGTGAAAGGGTTAAACTGTTTCAATATATTTAACAAAGAGAGCCCCTTGCCATTATCTATCTGCTCTTTATTATACATAAAGTTTCTATCAATAACTATATTTTTTAATAGAATAAACAATAAAAACATCTATCATGAAAATTATATTTCCATCTTTTTTTTCTTTTTTGGCTTTTTAACACAAAGAGTTTCTTTGCCGTAACAATATCCTGCTGACTAAAGAATGGTTTTTTGCACAGGCTATTTTTTGCACAACGATAAAAATTGTTCGAGACAGTTATAATTTAAAGTTTAAACCATTTAAAGACATACACTGATAACCAGATACCGAACAATAGTACCGACAATACCAAACTTTTTTAGTTGGCAAAGGATACCGAAGATGGTAAATACAGAGGATATCGATACCAGGAAAACCAATAAAATGTGCAAGGATATCCGATCCGGCACTAAATTAGATACCGGCGCAAGTGCTGATTAAATTCTATTCATAATACCCTTTCAAAGGATAGAGAGTGTCAGCCCGTATTCCCTGGAGCGGAGCGGCTGGGCGGATGGGCCTCCCAATATTTTAGTAATTTTCAATGGCTAAGTACTAAGAATTGCAGTCTAAGCTCATTCATTTGGAATTTCTAACTACTACATGTAATTATTAGAGCTGGTCGCGCTCTAGTGCTACAAGCGATGAGGCTCACTAATCTAGGTATGGTTTTGTATGGCACTAATGCAGTGAGTGAGAGATACTTTTCTGCATTGAAGCAAATGAAAACAGATGAGGAGCACTATCAAGCAGGCTTGTCTAAATAATCTTCTAATATTACACATATATAAAGATGTTGAAATACATGTTGATACAGAATCAGTTGTGAAGGATTTCTGCCATGGACTCATTGACAGAACAAAAGCTATTGCAACAAAGAATTAACAGCTCTTGTTCTTTCAATGTATTTTACAGAAATCTGTACGTTTCTCATTAAGGGGGTCTTACACCGCCCCCTAAACCCCCAAGTGTTTATAACTAGTCGCCTAACATTTGCAGCCCCAATTTGCAACCAGGGAATACAGATCTGAAGAGTGCTACATAAACAAACTTTCCAATTATAATGCCAATAAAACATTTACTAGGTTCAATTAGTTATATCCAAGTTACAGGTCAGTTAGTCTCAAAGTTAGTCTCAACTCAGGTCAGATTACCTCAATTACAATGCTTAATTCTGAATAAGAACTTTCACTTACCTTGTACCTTAAAAAGAACACTTGCCTATTAACAATACACCTGCATTCAAATAAATATAAAAATAGGTGTTTTGCCTCAAGTACCTTTCTCATGGTGAAAAAAATAAGACGAATATCCAAAACCATAAATAGGTAAAACATAATATAAAAGTAATTTATGTGAATGTTATTTATTAGTATTTTAGAAATCAACAGAGCAATTAAAATTCCTCTCAAAGGAATTATCAAAGACTGTTTATTCCATTCATAAACAACATTATGAAGACATACATTCGAGTACATAAAGCGACCTTTGAAAACCTCATCAGCTATAACATCACTTGCTGATTAGTTCATCTAAATTTGACTTTATAACCAGTAGACTGTAAATTTGAACCTCTTGTTTATTTACTAAAGTAACAATTCAATACAGCTAAAAGGGGGGCTATTAAAAAGCCCCTTTAAAATAGCATCTTTGGAGTAACACGCTATTACAAAAATAAGTCAAGTGTAGCAACAACAACAACAACAACCGGAATGTGTTAAAGATAAATTGTGAACCATGCTGAAGCATCGTGTCCATAAGCTGACACAAATGTGACTAGCAAGTAACAAGTCATGTGATCATAGAGAGTGATGTTCACAGTAAATATTATAAAGGAATTAGTAACGTGTCTTTCTAACTGTACTGTAAAATATAGTTTAGGAAACACAGGCTAACATGAATGTATCACATAGGGGAAATTTTTATAAAGATTAAACAACATTTTAGTCAGTAAGCCACTATCTAAAAAGTGGCCTAAAAATTGAGTTCCGCTCCAGTAACATGGATATACACAATTTAAGTGGTTTCTGGGTAAAAAAAATCTGAATTTTTCAAATCTGGGTAGTAACTCGCTCCAAACCGGCACGATAGCCAGGAAAACAGGGGTGTATAAAAATATGAACAAACCCCCTTCATTACATATGGGAATCATTTAAAATCAAACTGAGCATTAAGTTTTCATAAATTTATTGACTGAACACTCACATCTTTTGAATGAAAATATAACTAAAGATTTTGATTGTGAAAAAATCACAGGGGTGGATAGAAATGCCCTCTTGCTGGCATATGCCTTTCAAATTATCAAACAAGTTAAAAAACATTGGTAGTTGATTTGTTTGATTATCTACTGGTCTATGGAAAAGTTAAAACTAGATTATGTTGGAATACACCAAATTTATCAAATACACCAGAACTGAATTAGCTATCAAAGTTGTGGTCCTTTTGGATTTCTCCTTCGTCGTTGTCATTTCCTCCAGCTTTATTATCACAGTTGACAACACTGACAGAACTCGGAGCATTTCAGGTTCAGCTTATAGCAGCCACATTGTCCAGACTGACATTTACTAGCCTTACATGAGAAAAAGGCATCTTTGAGTACTTCCTCACTCTGTGTGAGATACTATCTTTGCAGAGCACCTAGACAAAAAAGTATGATGATCAAGTTGTAAACTATTATTGGCAAACCAACAGTTCTTTGAGCAATTTAAGACATTCTTGGCTGCAAGTCAAATCATGTTTGGCTTTTTTCACAAAGGGAACATCTTCCAAATAAACTGATGAACAATCCATTACTCTATATACTCTATATTACTCCCTATACCTCTCGATATCAGGGGGCATCATCATACTTATTGTGGAGCTCTCTTAACCGAGTCATTGGTAAGATCTGGTTCATGGTGACTAATTGATAAGTGATCACTTCCCGGCAGAAGTTAGGGCTGAGTCGTGTCTCCAGGTTACTAAAAAAATAAGTAAAACATTATTACAAATGCATATGGTACTGTTTGTCGCAATAGATTCCCATGTACCACAATGTTCAGATAGCATGTACTGTAATTCATAAGAAGGTGCTCCCTCACCGAGGAATCAATCATCCATTTTTTTATTGTTTAGGACACCAGTCCAGCTTAGGCCATGTTAAGAAGTTTTTCCAATTTCACATACACAGACAGGATGTAAGTGTATTAGGTGTAAGATTATGCATCCTGTTTTGTAGAGTTGCCCCCATTTCGGTATCGAAATTGGTATCGGTGCCGATATGGGTGTTAAATATCTGAATCGGTATAGGCTGATTTTTTCTGAAACTATCTGAAACTTGCAGTACCTTTTACAGATCAACTATTTGGCAGAAAACCGTATTTTAGCCTGCTACACTAATAAAAAATCATCAGCTGCGAGCTCCTTACTTTTACCTAATGAATTTCAGGCCTGTCACACAATCTATTTCATGGCTATACTCTGATCAACACATCTTGCTTTGTCAGGACGTAATCACAAAGTGTAGTAATTCCCAATTACAGCGATAGGATTTATTGCAGCCAAACACGAGCAAGATAACAAATATGGAGACAAAAACGCAGGGTAATATTTCTATTTACTAGCATTACGAAAGTAATTCAAACAGTCGGTGCATAAAATTATCTATCACTTTCTTGATCCTGACGATACAATGTATCATTTGTACCGTACAAAAACGGTAACCTCAGTGGCTTATCGGTATTTATCCTGTCCTTCATCATCTGTGGCATCGCCTTTCAGTACGACTGGCTACATTGATAGTGATAGAAGAAAGAGACTTCTGACTGAAAGAATTGAATCACTAACGGTAATTAAAACAAACGGTGATTTGCTCTAAACTTGTACAGGAGCAGCAGTTTATCTAGCAATAAAATAGAGACTTCGTTATCACAGAAAGAACTGTACCACTAACAGTAATTACCTTTATTTACAAATTACAAGAAACGTGGACTGTTTTGTTACTACATGCACGATATGTCAGTATGTGAATATGTATATACATGTATAATTTTTTCCATAAACACAAACAAATTAATACCTTAATATTTATATTTTCTTTGCATTATGTTTGTATTTGCATAATAAAATGAACAACTATCTGTGCGACACAAAAGATCTGAATCGGATTATTTTTCAATGAAAATCGGTATATCGCATCGGTATCTAAATCGGCTGGTGAATTTAGAATCGGGGCATCTCTACTGTTTTGCAAAAAAATAGACACATTTCACACAATCTATATATTGTGCAGTATTACATATATTAGGTTTATAGCTGATTGAGTAAATATTCATTAAAAAGAAACAGAGTATAGCTGAACGATGGCATGTTATAAATAATTTAAATTCTACATAGTAAGTATTGATGTAAATCACAATTTACACACTTTTCATATTTCATTTGGTGCGTTGCTAAAATCTAAGTATATGGTGGACATGTCATATTAGTTTGTAGTCTGGTTTTGGTTGATATTGGACGATGGGAGCAGTTACGTACAGAACATCCAGCAACAATGTTCATATTCACACAAATAACAATGTACAGTGATTACACCAACCTGGATGATGCACCCGTGTCTTGTGTGTGGGAGTTATACAATGATTGGTATTGGTAGTAACACTGTCTGTGGTAACACATCTCCTGAGTGACAGTGTCAGCAGAGAGAAATTGTACCAGGAGGCTATGATCAGCTCTTAGCGCAGCAGCTTGTTTTAATTTACCTTGCAAAAACAAACATAACAATTCAACAAATCATCACAAATGCTAGATTAAATAGTTTTTACTGTAGACCCCAGTTGTGATAAACATAATCCCAAGGTTACCTAACTTACCAGCATCTTTGGTCTCTGTCCTTAGTAGACCATCTCTGATGCGTTTCCCAGCTTTCTTAGTCTACGGCTCTTTTTTTCCACAAATAACACATAGTCTGGTAGCGTAGTTTCAGCTCTTATTGAGGATGAGGAGCGATTAGTAGTTGGCTCAGGACCTTCATTCTCATGAGTTACAATCTTGAAAGAAACATGTACCAATAAAATTTAGCCAGATGCAGACATTCATACATTTCATTCATCATTCAGAGTTGTCTAGACAACAGTGAAAGCCTAGCTCAAAATTTGTAATTTTAATTTAATAAATGTAATTTAAAATTTTAAAAACATTAGGTACTGCAGGTTAGTTCAGAATTATGAGATTACTTACATTTGACTGTTGTGCTGATTTGAGCTTTGCTAAGCTGGTTATCCTTCCATAGCAGATTTGGTGAATTAAAAGCAGCTCAACTTTGCTACCAGTGGACTTATCAACAACATCATCATAAGTATAAGAATGTACAAATTCTTTGCACAAAGTTCTTTCTGGATCTTTATTAGTAACTACCCAGTCTTTGGCATACTTCAGCAACTTATCATAGCATAGCTGACTCAGTTGTTTGGGTAGATTTCTTTGACTAGTGCTTTGAAAGTGGCAGCAACAAATCATAATGCTGATTATCTTAGTCAGAAATCAAAAACATGTCGATTGGAACTCAATTTCTCAATATAAATAAATGATAGAACTCCACACACTGTATTCACTCTTAAACGACCTTGCGCTTTAAACCAATTAAATGGCCGAAATTTGTTTGGCAAGAGAGGGCAACTCTTCAATTTTAGTTTTTAAAAAATCATTAATTCTGAGTGAATGTTCCGGTTTGCAGTGAGTTACTACCTGCCATGTTGTTCAGCGCCTTCAACTCTATAACCCACAACCTACAAAAAGTATATCCCTGCAACTGGAGCGGAACTTAACATTAATTGGAGGTGGTTTACTGACTATTTGCATTCATTACTATTATTACTATTGTCACAGCAAACAAAATAAAATATGAAATAAGTAGCTAAAGCTTTGTCACATGAGAAAAAAAAGTAATTTATACTCTAAAAAAACAACATGTAATTATGTAAAAAAAACTATTTTAAATATAAATCAAGTATAAATTTAATGAAAAGAAACTTGTAAAATATAATCACGTTTATGTGTGGTTCTATATAATTACTATTACCAGTGTTTAGCCTGTTTTTGGGTCATTAACTGCACATTTTGTATGCAATCTCGAAAGCCGTACTCATTGTCGTATCGACAAAATTACATACACTCAGTAACATGTATATAAAAATATTCAAAATATTTACCATTTTATATATTCAACCAAATTAAAATGAGTTCTCTAAATAATTGGTACTAAACAATGTGTATACTTAGTCAAGGTAATAGCTATCAAAGTTGTTTTTAAAAACATATTAGTGTAGTTGTACTACTCAACCAAATTGCTTTCTCTCCTAGCAGAGCAATGAGTAAATAACTTTAGATAGCAGTAAAATTACTGGAATATTTCACCTGTTTGACCTCTTTGACCCACTTTCTCTCTGATATAATCACTTTCAGAGGCTTCATTTATACAGTCCGTTTGAGAATAGCAGCTATTAATTGGCTTCTTGTCAGAATTTTGGAAGCTATGCACAAATGCTGACTAGGCATAGCGCAACACCTCTGCTGTGGTAACCTATCCTCTAAAACTTGGTCATTTTACTAAGTGTGGAATTATATAATTGTCTCTACCTTTTTTTTATATTTTCGGATTGAGAAAAATGTTGTATATATATATTGCTCCATTTTTTGTTTCTCTGGATTCACATTGAAACAATTACTTTAGCTTTGAAAAGTCATCGAAGCTTGTTTTGCAGAGACTCTGTTTACCGCTAGAAGTGAGCTCTTTGGGAAATTCCATGATTAAAAGGAATCTCGTGGAGACATGATTTTATGACTGTGTTTCATGAGTTTGATGGTTCTGAAGACCACTGACATTGCTAGTGTATAATAAAATAAATTTAGCATAAAACACAAAAAATTAAAGTTAACACGAAGTACAAGGCCTAAAATCCAAATATTGAAATGTAAGCTCAAGCAATGCAATTCTTGTCTATTTGACATACTCAATATTCTGATGTGTTGAATCTGAAAAAGTACATAAACCAATGGATAAATTAGGGTGAGATACAGGGATTTGTGGTTTTACAGTCCAGTTAGCAGCTGACATCTTTTGGGCGGTCCGGTTTAATTGTTGCGTCTAAAATGAATAGGTAATTAAATATCCTTTCTTTAGGGTTGCTTGTCATCATAAGACAGTAGTTTATGGATTTTTTGGGCAAAAAATGTCCTCATGTTTGTATTTTTCGCAGTGCTGATATCTGACAGTACTGTAGCTCAAGTCAAGTAGACATTCTGTATCGTTTTACAGTTAACAAGCAGCGTGGCGTAATAGTCTTTATTGTCATAATCAGTAAGTTATTTGTAGGATGTAAGGTTCAAAGGAATGACTTTATATACGTCATAAACCCGCTATTATGACTGGTTTGTGAGAGTATAAATAGCCTGGCATCATGATTAGCCCACTAAAGCGTAGAGGTGGAACGAGACAGGTTTTTTAAGCTCGAGACGAGACTCGAGACACTGTCTTGTAAAAATTCGAGACTCGAGACACGAGACAGTAAAATAATGAGCATTTGGTGATGATTTTACTACACAAGTACTAGCTACTTGGTATATATAAAATTAATAAAACTCTTTTTAAATTGAATTTTCACCTGGTGTAAACGATTTAAATACAACATTTTAATAGTGATATGCATGTAGTTTTTGTAAACAAAAGTGACACAAACAGCTCTAAAATACCGAAGTTATATATTCTAAGAATTTTGAGCTTGATTGATCATAATTATTATAAACATATTGCTTTGTACATGTGTATTTTTACCATCTATTGAATAGTTCTTACTTTTTAATGTAATGTGTAATGAAACCGATAGCCGTCACTCTACAAAGAAATGCCGCAACTAAAAGAACACACGATAACACTTTCATTCTTATCGTTTCATTAAAGTTTGCTTTGTGTATTAGCTGTAGTATGTGAATTATATTTAAATTGTACTCATGAAATTATATTAATTACTGTATACATGTATATTCTTACATTGAGCTAACAAAACGTCATTGTTAACCGAGCACGGACTATGGTCGACACAGCCTTTCGTTCGTTTCTCCGTGTCCGGGCAAGTTTTACCCGCGATTGGTAGTATATACGTAAAAGAGGCCCGAATTTTATGAAGGGCAGTTGGTGTTTAGACACGATACGATAAAATACAGACATTTTACCCGCAAAAGTCTTATTTATTAAATTGGATTATCCGAAGAGTAATTAGATACGACCCGGTATCTGTTGTAACGACACAGAACCGAACTAAAAAATAACAGGGCCGTTGTCCGGACTACATGATTAGACTCAGTGGCCAACATAATCAGTAGCAACAGGTAGTAACGGACCGGGTATAACTTTAAAGGCAGTTGCCCGCAATCCATTACAATATATGGAGTTGTTGCTATCGCAAGAAGCCATGTTTTAACAACCGTGCGCAGGCGCTTTAGTTCTACTTCCTGTCTCGAGTTTGGCAATAGTTAACTCGAGACGAGACCGATACGAGACGTCGATACTCGAGACGTCTCGCGTCTCGTTCCACCTCTACTAAAGCGTAGCTCCTCGTTCTGATGAACAACGCTCGCAATGCGCGCCAGCACTACGTTTGTGCGTTTTCTAATGCGCTTCGCCAGAACAATTTGCAAGCGTGTTTTATAAAAGTGAAGGAGCGTGTGCGTGAGTTGCCTGATTATATGCTAATGCGCCAAGGCTAATGTTCCGCTTGATTGCCAGGCAACGTAACAATCCTGTTCGTGGCGAAGCTGCTGGCATCTTGAGCTATTACACATTCGGTAAGCAGATATTTAAGCTTTTACCGTATTTTGATGAATTTTACAAAAATGACGCAGTTTTCAGCGCAAATAAGCATGCTTTTATGCTCAACAACAATATTTTTACGCTACACATGATCAAAAAAAAACATATTTATTTACTTATTTACAGCGATGAAAATTGACTACGCTTCATCCATTTTGATATAAGTATGGAGTTTTCTTACACGAAATAAAACATCAATTCAATAAGCTGTTTATGTTGGTTTATTCCCCACAATATTTATTGATTCATTGGGTACTATATACAGTAATGAATTGTTGATATCGCTAATAATGCGTCAACTGGCTGGATCCCTATTATCCTTTTCATCTATTATCGTTTTCATTCAACTGCGACGATAAATCATTACCGTGTGTTTTTTGTGCGTTACAAAAAGTGTTATTAAAGAATCTTTTAGAAAATTTAGCCATTGGAAGTTTAAAAAAGAGGCAAACTTATATTTTACAAAATTATTAACACGAAAGAAGTTTCATGACATGTTGCACATGCTTTGATCATCATGTTTTTATTTAATAAACACTATGTATTTTTTATATAGTTCTTGATCGATTGATTACGTGTATTTACATAAATGTTTTGTATTTAGTTGGTAAACAAAGAATAACTTTATATAACATTTATTAGGTTATTGGTTTAGTAGCAATTATTATAACATTGTAGGGTGCTGTTTTAGTCTTCTAATTCTTATTCATGCTAAGCAAGATTATAGACAATAATAAATTGTGCCGGTGAGATGCACTATATAACTTGAAGTAATACGGTTTTAACTCATAAAGATAATGTGATGTAAAAACATTTACTATTACTAGATAAACTTCCATGCTACAGAATAGAATTCATCGCTACACTGACAGTGTATTTGCAGCCAGACATTGTAATATAGCAGAGTTATTTTTATATAGTTACTGAAAAGAAGTTTAAATGATGTGGTTGATAGTATCACATACAGATTTCACCGCAATTACTTACTATATTGTTGGAGGAAACTAGATGCTCTTAATTTCAACTCTCTGAACATGGTGTAAAATGCTTTCCATTTAGAAGAAAACTCATACAAACTTTGCTTCTAATTGTCTCCAAGTGCTGCTCACAAGCGCATGAAATTTCAGTCAAAAATCAACAGTTCTTTTAATTTTATATTTTTTTTAAATTAAAAACTTTCACAAGTTTTGTTACAATTTGCTGCTGAAAAATTCAGCCATGATGTTATACTTCTGTATATTGTGGAGGACGCCGGGACATGACATGGTAAATTGTCTAGATATTTTTATATGTTGTATATTGCATGCTGTGTTGTTGTTCTTATCGTTATTAATTTGTTTATATATTATATCGCTATTTTTTATTTGCTTGTCGCTGTATTATAACCATGCCAACAGATGAGCGATTTGTTTATCTTTAATATTATACCGTTTTTGCTCGGTTTTGCTAAGCGGAAGTGTGAACGTCCTTTATTGTATATAAAGGAGTGCGCTCACACAGTAGAGCAGAGCAGATAGCCGTACAAGGAACTTCCTTCTATAATAAATACTGGAACTAAAGATCGTGCCAAGTAAATGCTGGCAAATTCCTGTACAAAATGTAGTGAGATGAAGCTAAGACAAGGTTGGTTTGTATTTCTAGGTTACAATGGCTGAAGCTGTAGCAGATGTTGAGTGCGAATTTTGCTGCCGTAAAAGTGACACAATTGTCAACCCCAAAGTGCTACCATGTAGTCATGTTCACTGTATGACATGCTTGACCACCTACTATGAGAGCAAGCACCTGCTGCTTTGTGGAAACAGTGGATGCGGGTGAGTCTTAGTGTTTGTTGATTAAACTTAGATTATATAATAGTGCAGATAACCTGGGTTGTGATGCATTAAAACTGTGTTGCACCATTGCAGCGCAGTATACAGTAACTTTGCTACCAAATAAAATATTTGAATGTGCGCTTGGCACTTACTGCTACTGGAACTGTTTTTTTACTGCCAATTTCTCCCTGAGATCCACTGCAGATTTATTCCCATGACACCAAGGAAGTAAACCCAAGAATTTATGTGCACTGCACACGCAAACTCTTCAAAATTTGAAATTGCATGTGTGCTGTATCTTTACTTTAATATAAGGTTGATACTATGGATCAGCTTACCCTGCTGACTTTCCAAGTGTTTATACTGCATCATACGAATTTAATATTTGCTGGGTCTAGCAACTTTAAAAAGCTGCACTCTAACTCCCATACCAATTCATGCATTTTGTGCTGCATGTATACTCTGTGTAAGCAGAAGCATATTAAGTTAAAGCAGTATCAATTATGATTGCTCTAAGACGCACCAGGGTTTGTAGGCAGCTGTTTATAGACAACCTGTGTATGTCTAGCAGTGCAGGATTCTACCATGTTTTTTGATAATTAACTGATCAGTAGTTAATAACCTGTAAAAGAAATAAACATTATGGTACCACTTTCTTGTTTTTAACTGTTTTTGCAGTTGACAGACCGTCGTCTGTTGACAAACCAACCTTGTTTTACCAAACACAGATTGTCTGGTACTCTGTGAATCTTATAGTGATAAAGTTTTAGTAACAAAAAGTCCTTTTCGCCATGGATTTTAACTCAGAATTTCCAGATCTGCAGACTAACTAGCTAACTCACTACATCATGATGTCTAACTGTCCATAGTGATGAACGATTGTAACCACCATCCTCCTATGAATTAAAGTGCTTGCACTTGAAGTGCTTAGGGTAATAAACTAGTACATTTGGTAGTTACGAGTAATAACCAAATTAATCATTACTTTATTTAATTAAAATGACAAATATTAACCTGACCAGACAGCTAACTTAGCAAGTGAGTTACTGAAGTGAAGTGGGTAAGTAATTTAATACCTGTGTGCCAAACTGGTTAATATGTTTCATACCTTTTAACCTGGTGTCCACTTAAAATCAATTACAACAAGCTTTGATCCCAGACTTGTTCATGAAAAGTACCAACCAGCTATACACAATCTGATAATGATATTACAACCAAAGTCCTGCCTCAGGGCCATATCATAATTACATAGCACGCTTGCAGCTGTGTTGATGCTGGCCATACGATGCAAAATATTTAATTGGAAATGTGCTTTCAGCTTGCCGCCTGCATTTATGCTGTTTGTTGTTTACTGCAAGATCTTTGCTGTTTAAACATTGTTTTCCAAAACAAGTGACGAATAATAATATAATTATATAGTTTGATAAAATAGTTGGTGTAATTTCACGTCAAGTTTCTCCTGATCTCTTAAACTGAAAAGTAAAAATGTTCTGCCAGCTTCTGTGTGTCTCACCATCAACTTGGTGGATCTTATTAATTAGCTACATGAAAGATAAACTTATATAAAACTTTGATACATTTATCAGAAATATAAGTATTTTTTATCATTTGCAATTGTTCTTGATGTCTCAATTGATCTGACTTGCATGATTTTCCAAGATTAATATCGTCAAAGCTCAATGCGGTTAAAATGCTCAAAGGAAAAATATGTTCGAAATGATGACACTAGTTGCTATCGATGCTTTGGTTGATATCGGCTAGTTCAATCAAATTGTGTTTTATTTTATCAGACCCTTTGTAACTATAACCACAATAATCACCATCTCATTTGAGCCAAACAATTTACCAAGATATAATTTTGTCGATTATAATCTCAAAATATTCTTGCAGTCATATCACAACAAAGATAAAAACAATCGTAGTTGAAAGAGACATGCCGATACTTTCTGATAGCATCTGCCAACATTTTTTGCAAGTTCACCCTTAAGTTATAAATATATTGTTAAACTTAAAGACAACCTTAATATTGCTATATGTTATAATCTGTATGTTTGTCTCAAATGGTTTTTTAAGAAAAACAGAGACTGGATTCTTAATCTACAGGGATGACAGGGAATCATTAAGTATCTTATTCTATCTAATATTAGACCTTCCTCATTGTATAAATCACTGGTAATTTCTAAGTATTTGTCTCTCCTCATGTTCAACTCAAGTACATTGCACGTTTAATCGAATCATTCAAATATGGTTTTATTGGTAAAAATACCTTTGAGTGTAAGCAAGAGATACGCAGGGAAAAAAGATTGTATAATATTCATGTCCTCTGCTATTTATTATGACAATGATGCAGTCACATGAACATTTTTTAACTACTTCAGCTTAAAATTTATTAATTAAACCTCTCAGCTTTACCCTTCACAGTTGTAGATTCATAGATTGATCTACTGTTAATGAACAAGCTCAAAAAAGACACCTACCAAAATATGACTCATATATAGAGTTTATCACCTATCACTGTACCATTCATAAAGAGACTTACCTATCATAGAATGACTCGTAGCATATCAAACCTATCACTGTATGACCCATGTAGCAAATAGTTTATGACATATGACTAATTTTTTGTAGCCAAGTGTTTGAGATGCCACCAGACAGTCTCCCTTCCTATGACTTGGGTACAGACAAAACACTCTGTGATGTTTGTCTAAAGAAGAGCTCACTAAGACAGAAAGCTATCAGCTATTGTACCTACTGCTGTAAGAAATTCTGCCCTACTCATTTGGAGGTACCAGTGTTTCCTTATCATATCTTATATGATAATTTGAATATGTTGTGGGCAGTAGTTATGTATGGCGCCTTACAGTGCCTCGTGTTCCATGTTCTCAACTCGAGTTATACAACTCGGGTTCTATTTATAATCTCGGTTTTGTAAACGTAGGGCGCAATATATTGGTATTACGGTAGCATAACCGTAGAACTGGTTATATTAACAATGGTGCATCAATAGACACTCGTTAGCTAATAGAAATTAAACTATGTATGTACTGTAAAACTAGAGCTAATGGCAAATTAGAGTGTTCCCAGTATGCAACTCGAGTTGATAAACCGAGTTATATTTACAAACTCGAGTTTGTAAACTCGAGCATTGAACTCGAGTTACACAACTCGAGTTCATCAAAGACTCAGGCCAAGTTCTTTCAACAGCAATTCCAATTCAACAACTCGGCTTGACAACATGGAGCGCAAGGCACTGTGGGGGCACTGGAAGGCACCATACTAAAAACAACTCGTCATTTCATTTTCTCTAGCTATATTTTTTATATGAACTCATTTTGGCGCATCGATATCTCTGACGTAATTTCTATGTTTGTTCCTTTCCGGTGTTCATTCAGTTTCTTGTCAGGTTCTAGAGAAATAACCTTCTTCATTTGAAAAGGAAGTGGCTTGGCCCCAATGTATATTGTTTTATAGTTTACTTTTTACATTGTACAATTGTTTTTGTATCTTTATATTTATATAAATAAATATGCACAAAAATGTATAATTTATTTATGTATGTATTTATTTAAATTATCATTATTAATCAATTATTGAATTTTATATAATATTCGCAAATGCAGTTTTGTAAATGAGACACTCCAATTACTCGCTTTGCTTTTTTTTAAAAACCCGGGTTAGTTTTGCATAACACAACCCGAGTTCATGAAATAACCCAGGCCGAGTTCTTTGAACAGCAACTGGAGTTCAACAACTCGAGTTGAGAAGAAGGACTGCGAGGCGCTGTAAGGTGCCATAAACTATGTGTGAAGTTGTTAGTATATATTATTACTTTTATTATTTTTCTTTTCCCAAACTAATACTTTTTTCTAGAAAGTTTAAAACATGGATGTGCAGTAATATTTAATACTTTGAAATTTCAACTATTGTGATTTTGGTCTATTGTGGGTTTCATGGCTATTTAAGGTTCTTGAATTCTAAAACAATGATAAATTACGTTGTAAAGCCGTAATTGTTTTCTTGTTTTAAAATAATAACTTACTGAGTCAGTATGGTGTACAACAAGACAGCATATTTTAGTCGATGTCTAAATAATTAATCATTGAGTGTTGGCAGATTGAAAATTATCTGTGCCTTACAATCACTTAACTTTGGTAAAACCATCCTGATAGGAGTCTGTTCTAAACTAATTTTGTTACTGTCACATGAATATTCTACTGATTACATGCTCCTCAACATTCTGAATTTCAAAACAAAAGATATTAGTCTAAAGTAACAGTATTGTGCTGCTTTTATGTTTCAGTCCCATGATGACACAATGGATGAACATAACAAGATAACAGTACTTGAGTACCTGTCTCAACAACAAAAAGCTAAAGTCAGTAGCTGCCCAAACCATAAAGACCAACAATATGTTCTTGGATGTGGAGTCTGCTATGTGCTCAGCTGTCTGAAGTGTGTTCCTGACTTGCCAACTTGTGACACTGGTATGTAAGCGTATTGTAGGTGCATGTAGGTCTCTAAATGTTATCAGATTTGTTAAACACAAGATATTAGTTCTCGTATGATATCTACTCACTCAGGACATCAAGTGACTCGTTATGATATCATAAGATGCCCTGCTGTGAGGGTAACATGGTTAAGTTGTATCAATATATCTGCTTTTGGCTGGAGTGTGTGCATTTCTCACTTTGTCTGTAAATAATATAATCAGTGGATAAACAAACCGGTAATTTTAACGGGTAAATTATATTATCATTTAACAGAAGTTATAATTTGTTATGTATGATTAGTATATGCGAAATTATCATTATTATTTTGGTTCTACACATTCCTTGCTTCCATTAGACAACCTGACATCAGCTCTTCTCACAGGCACGATATCTGCTAAGAGTTCAGCTAGGGATGAGCAGTTTGAAGCTCTGTTTAAACAAATATCCAAGATGGTCTCTGATTATGACAGTCAGACTGAAAATATGCTAAACATGATTCATAAGAAGAGAGATGAGCAGGTTACTGAAGTAGCTCAATCTTGGTTTGTGTTTAATTATTTTCTGCACTTTTTGATTTACACTTTTAACTCATTAATGTTTGTTTTCTGTGTTATACATCAATCATATAATAGTGAAAGATCTAGAATTATTTGTAATTAAGAGCTGGTTCAATACAGAACTCTCACTATAACATATCCTCTACTTCAAGCGAAGAAAAGCTAGCTGAGGTAATGTTGACTCACATCGTATATCTGAAAGATTTCCTTATAAGGCCCATGCTGACCTTGATCTCTATGTTGGCAGATTTGCACTCAAACTGAAGAATTTGAAAGTTGAAGAATCTCCCAAAAATCACATCTTTGCTCCTTTCAAAAGAAAAAAACCTAGGCTTAATTTTTCATCAAATGGCCGTACAGTAATTGTAGCAGTATTGGGTTGTATCAACCAATCTTAATCATTTCTGTCAGTTTTACTCAGCTTAGGGTTCATGGCTATGGTAATTCCTCAATCATCTTCAATTCAATTCTTCAACACACACATAAAATATCAAATTAAATTGATATTTTTATTTTTTCTAGAATACATGGTCTATTAGACAAATTAAAAATAACATAACTTCTTGTTCTGCCTGAAATAAAATAAAGCAAAAAATGTTTTTACTATACCTGCCTAACTTTTCGTTAAATGTTAGGCTAAAATATAATTTTTGATAAGACTAAAACTCATGTCCCGGATATTCAGTATGGTCTATCGATATTCTAACGCCTGCACCAATCAATCATCTCTAAGCCTTTTGGAAAAATAGTACCTATTCCCTGAACATTATTAACACATGATCTTACACAGTAAAATAAATCTTGTATATATCCATAGAAATAACTGCATGGATAATTTATCTCTATATTTGTGGTAACGATAGTTATAGCATCACAATTATATATTCAATTGTGATGCTATAATTACCACTATGCATATAGTTTGTATTATCAAGGTGGCTATAGCAGTAATACATTATAATTATTGCACAGATTATTATGTTAACTATGCTTATGAGTGTAACTACAGTGATGACATCAATATTTTGATAGTGATGTCATTGCTATGATAATGGTGATGACATCACTATTATAATAGTGGGTAAAAAGCAAATGGCTTTTATTCAGATTAAAAATATTTCAATATACCTGTGAACTGCCTGAGAAGAAAGTGAGTTTCCAACTTTTTATATCTAGAGGGACATTCATCAGTAATGTTTATATTCATGTTTTGTATCAGAGTTGACTATAACTGTAGATAAACTCACTGAAGGAGCAGTATGATGAAATAGAGAAGAAGGTGCTTGAGAACAGGCAAAAGTCTAAAGTACAAATTACTGACTTTCTGGAGGATGTGGTTCTTGACAAGTGGAGAAGTCTCAGGAATCACAGAGAAATGTTGGAGACTAAAATCAAACATTCTCCACCAGTGAGCAAATATTTGAAAATCTATAGTAGAACTATAGTGAAGGTGGTGTTCAAATGAAGGCTGGAATTGTATTTTGCCAATGGCTTGTCAGACTTTTGGGAAGAAAACTTTTAGTCTTTTTTCCCTGGCAAACCGAATGTCACCCACATTTTGTCCTCATTTTTGGTGGAGCGGTATTAAACTTTTTAGATGCAGTAACTCTGCTAGCTTACTACCAATTTGTCAATAATTTCCTAAAAAATATGCATAGTAAACCTAAGAAATATCTTTACCAGTTGTTATGCATTGCTTGCAATTAGCCTGCATTGATATTAAAAGCTCTCCCCTGCTGTGCAATTTGTTAGAGCTTTCAAGTTTTATTTCATTATTTTTGAAGACATATTTTATCATTATATCGATATTTACCAATATTGCATAAAGTTTCATTGCACATATTGATATGTTTGCTACAGTTTGCAACCAAAACTAACTTTTTATGTGCAATATATTAGGAGTTATGAATGTCAATCAATTGTAAGATCAGATTAATGTAATGGTGCTATCAAATAGTGCGCTATAAATCTGCTAGTCTTTAAGTTGTATAATGATAAATCATCATATGCTACAAATATATATTCATGAACAAGCGACATACACAAAGCATAATTATAAGCGACATAAACGAATCATAATTATATTACACGCAGGAAGAAAAATTAATGTTTGTAAAACAAAGATATTTGAATTTTTTGCTCGGATAGCTGCATTCTGATTGTTACTTTCAATGGAACAAACATTTTATGGTTGTCCAATGTCTTCCACAATGTCTTCAGACCTCAACTTTTCTGCTGTGCTGCTGAAATAGTTGGTATCAGCGTTCAAACACTGGGTTGGCAAAACGAAACTCTTACATGCTGCATTTAGCGCAAATGCAACATGCAAATGTTTCGCTCCCTAAACGTAACAATTGGCCTGAAACTAGTAGTTAATCTACCATAATTATTGTAAACCATATGTATATACATGTACTTCGAAGTATCAAAACTGTATTAAACAAGGAACTACTACTAGCCTGGGACAGTTAGTGGTTAATTTCATTGGGTGGCTTTCAAAGTTTTAACAAAGGAAAAGCAAAAAAACTTTGAAGTTGGACCACGAGAGAATTGATTGTTATTGACATAAATGATTTATTTTTAACTAGCTGTGCTACCGCCGTTGCCCAGGTAATAAAATTGTTTTGGTCAAAAATTTGATTTTTATTTAACATATAACAACATGTGCCATTTTACCCTTCAAACTACATATCATGAGAGAAAGTGTTTTGTGTAATTGAAATAGATTAACGCAGAAAATAAAAACCACTACAAAGGATTTCAAACTTTATCAAACAACTTTCAAACTCATATTTCCTCATATTATGAAGAAAATGTTTCGTGCAGGTCAAATAAATTACAAAAATTAAACAACTATAAAAATGTTAAGATGTAAATGTGAAATAATTTGCAAGTAATAGCTAAATTGTGTCGGTTTTGCTATGATTACAATAAAATATGATTCAGTAATAAAACTAATACGAACTGAGGACACTAAATAAAAATCTTGAATGTATAGAATTAAAATTAACAATTCTTGCATAGAAGTGTGTCTATTAAAGATGTTTACTATTCCACAAAAATCCATCAAAATTTCGAATACTGAGACACTCCTACTGAATAAACACTTGGCATGTTGGATCATCCGATAGGTCTGGTAGAGAGTGAAGGGCTGGTAGAGTCCTTTACAATATCATTTTTACGTTTGTACCAAGAGGTACAAGTATCATTCATCAAAGCTTTGAATTTAATGAGCTAATGAGCTTCTGCTGCAACAGTAACTTTTTTTATACACACAATTCCATAAACTCATTTTGTATATTTTTTTCTTAATTCACTTGAACTGTACAAAACCTTTTCATGATATAAAGTTCAAAAGTTAAAATGTTATATATTGTACATGTTAAATAAAATAATAGTTTCTACACAAGTAATTTTATTATTATTTACATTGTTTACATGTTTTGTATTTAGTGAATACACATTTTATTAGGCTACAGAAAGCTATAATATAATAGCATTAAACATGTTTATGTTTCTAAATGATCACGAAAAATCAGTTAAGTTTTATTAAGCCTCAGAACCTAATTCATCAGAAAATTCATATGCTTTTTGAATTACCAGTTAAGCCTTTTTTAACATGTACAAATGCTAATCAGCTGAAAACCTAAACATTGTAATCTCTGCCGTAAACCAAATTTGTTTTTTTTTCCATAATAGCTTATACACATGATGTTGGTCTATGTCAAGATTATAACAATTTTCTAATTAATGAAACATGTATATATACATATAGGATGACATTGTGAGAGGATTCAAGGCGATGAAGAAACAAATGGACAATTTTATTGTTGAGGAGTTGCCCAAGCTGGAAGTGGGAGGACAACTCCAAGTAAGGCAAACGGGTATGTTAAAACAATAAAAATAAATGATGAAGGTTTACGTCTATACTAACACTTCCACCATAGTATTCATCTTAGAGATGAGTCTAGTTTTAAATTGTTATGTTTACAAGTAAAGAAGCAATCTTTGGTGATTGCTATGAAGGTGCACTGCGTTCAAAGACATGTTAGCTACATCAGCTCAACGTGACAAGTCAAATTATGTAGCAAATCGTGCAGATGCTGAAGATGGGCAAGGGATTAGTCAACAATGACTACTAGAAGGAAAACAGCAATTCACATATTTGCATACTAATTAATTGAATAGGAATGAATGATAAAAAGAGTTTACTATAGGTTTCTTTTTCATCTTTCAATGATTAACAAATCTTTACAGTTTATTCCATATTTACCTGTAAATTACCAGAAATTATAAACACTATGAAAGTGTGCAGATATTTTCACTCTACTCTCAGGCTAGGCTATTACACGAAGATAGATTGTTACAGTACCTTTGCGGGCATAGCTAGTTAAAATTGTAGTCTCATTTACATGCAAGGTATACTCTCAGGCTAAAATATAATTTACATCCAAGCTATACTCTCAGGCTAAAATATAATAAAGACACTGTTAAAATATTTGTTCGCTGAGTTACTAAATGTTAGCCAGTGTCTACATGCATCTGCTCTCTGGCTAAAATATCATAGAAACACTGTTACAATATCTTGGTTTTTATAACTAGCATTTTTGTCACTCCAAAAGTTTTAGTACATCTAAATTTTAGTCAGTTGATAAAAGACTGTAATTTTATTATTCTTATTATTTTCATATTACACAATTTATTATGTTAAACTTTCTGATGTCTCTCGTAGATGATTTAAGCCAATGAGTAATTGAGCCATTCTTAACTCTTTTCTATGATATTGCGCTGCCTGCCTGCATACAAATATGTATACTAATGCTAATACTTTTTAGCATGTAATTATGTTATTATATTGTTAATGTTTCAGGTGAAAAGCGTGAGATTGAGTTGAAGATTGTTTCAGCTGGAGACATAGTAGTTAACAGTAACCAGCGCTCTGTAGTTCCTCAACAACCACAACTTTCTTTATCCATTCCTCCTCCAAAGTCTATAACTCTACTCAAATCCATAGAACTACCATCAAAACCTGTATCAGTATGTCAGCATGAAGGAGTTACATATGTAGGATTGGATAATGATACAGTCAGTAAAATTGATAGCAACTACAAGCTGCATGAATCATTCATCTCTACTTCTGGTCGTGTTGAGTCCATCAGCCACCATGAGAACAGACTATACATATTGTCTCGTAGTAAACCTCGCATAGTAAGTGTCTATAATCTGTCAGGACAAGTGATCACAACCTGGCAGCACTGTATTCATAGCTGTTATTGTAGCATGCTGACTGTAGCAGCGGGTAAGGTAGTGGTGGCAGATCCTCTTAACAAAAGACTAACTTTTATTTCTCTCACTGGTAAGACTCTGCGTAACGTCAGCTGCCCCCTTTTGAGTGATGGTCAGGTCTCGATAAGCGCTGGACATGGTGATGATGTCATCATTGCTGACTATAATACAAAGAAAGTCTTCAGTTTTAACATCACCACTGGTAATGTCATGTGGACTTTCACCCATTCTGATCCTCCACAAGGTCTAGTGTGCTATGGAGACTACATACTGGTAGCTGCATTGAACAGCAATTTCATCTACACACTCAGCTATGCTACAGGTAAGTTGTATGTATGAGGTGCTGTTAGTAACATTTATTGAAAAAGCCATGTTAGTTTCTAACACATTTTGTAATTTAGTGAAAGTTTCTGCATGAAGTTGTTTCATTATAAAAAAAATTTTAAATTTTGGTAAAAGTATATTCAAACCTATCATTACTTTATGTATGATTTTTAATATTAAATTAAAAATGTTATCATAGTGAAATTGAGTAAAAGATCATTGATTCTTCTTTTTGTTGTTTTCCAATGTTGAATATTTGAGATGTATTTTTTTGGTCATATTTTCTTCAAAAGCATAACAGTATGTTAGATATTTGATATATAACTTCCTATTTATATTTTAATATGATTAAAAAGCTTGCTAAACTAGTAAAACAATGCACAGTGGTTATTAATTTGCTCTGTCAGGATCAGTTCTCCTTGTAATGATGAGTATACAACACTGAAGTCACGACTATTGTATTTAATACCTGTATTACCATATTAACAGACAGAGTCTAGTATTGACTGGTAAATCATCCTTTTCCTTGTAATGCCAGGTTATGTTATATATAGGTGTGATCAAGCAAACACAAAAATGTGACAACTTTCTTTTAGTAAATCTGGAAACCGTCCAAATGAAACTCCTATCAAATGTTTTATTGAGCAGAGCCGCCATAGTTCAGACACCAGCTTTAGGTTTTTGCCTAAAGGTTACAGTCAATCTTTGACTTACACCTTAATATAAACTTTAACATATCTGTAGAGATAAAAATTACCAACTGACAATATAAACTTGTTCAATATATCAGCATTGCATTGGTCTTATTCTTATTTTTCATTTATTTTTTATAGATGCTCTTGGCTAAAGTTTCATTTGAAGCATTTCCTTTTAGTTTTAGATATAATTACCAGATGTAGTCACCAATAAATTTTGATTGTTGAATAAATTAGTGAAGTTACTGTAAATTCTAACGAGAGTATTCACATCATCTTGTGGTTATTTTGGCATGCAAAAGAGTCTTGAAAAGCAATGAAACAATTATACAAATGAATTATGTAGCAACATTTATAGTAGGCATGTAAAAGGTGTGCCAGGAATGGTAGCTACAATAACTGACTCAGTCATGCCCAGTGTTTGGCAGCCATGTTTGTTGTTTTCTGGCGTTGCGACTACTTTCTAGCAAGATTAGGTTGCTTTCTCAAGACTACATTCTTGAATAAGCAATATTCTCTCGAATTGATCGATTTATTAAATTGTATCATCATGGCTTATTTTTGCTGACCAAGTGGTGACCATAGCTAAACTTTTGTTGATCTTCCTACAAAGAGAACCTGCAACTTATCGTATCTTATTATAGCAAAATGTGAGCTTGTTTGTTATCACTTACAATGTTATGTTTAATTAGATTTGTATTAGCTTTTTAATAAAAATGTTATCAGGTACCCTGTGTGTAGTAATTGTCTATACAAGTATATAATAAGGGTGGATGTGATGATTGTATAGTACTAATAATTAAAATATATATATATACTTTTATTACAGGTGATAAAGTATCAGAGTTGAGAGATGACGCTATTGGTAACAAGCCTATTTATAGCTTGAGTGTTACTGGTAACACCTTGGGAGTACCTCAGTGGTGGACTCATAAGGTGCTCTTCTATAAACTGAGTGAGAAATAAGGACCACATTCTTTTTAATCATCATATAATATTCATGATCAGGTTTTATCAAGACTAACTACTCTATAGTGAAGTTATACTAACAGTATCATTATTATTATCATCATATTTTATCTTCTATCAACTTTCTTAGCTAAATGGCTGACTGTATGATCTTAAACTGCTTATTTAGATGTAGTGCTGTCAGAAGTTCAACTTAACCTTTTGCTCTGCTGCCACAGCCTTCTTTTGTTAAAGAGATAAGAACATGCCAATTGTTTGGTTTTACAGCATTATATTTCTTTTTAAAGCATGAGATTTGTGTTCCAACTTTAAATACACATTTATACATGAAGTTTAGATACTTTTGTGATCATCAGATTATACATTAGTAATGAGGCTGATAAACATATTCTATTATAAGGATGATTTTGAATAAGATTTCTGTATGGTGATTACCTCCCCTTTTTACTTCAATATTTTTGCATAGTAACAGATGATGTATAATTTATTGTCATGAATAATTGGAATTCATAAAAAACTATTGCGGGCATAGAACTCTACATAGGCGTGGATATAAAAATCGACAAGGACATGAGTATGGGTATTGACATGGGAATGGTCATTGGTCTTAGGCATGAGCTTGACATGGAAATGAATTTCAACGATAGCTTGGCAAAAAATTTCATGAAGACATGGGTGTGGCCAAAACCTTGGTTGCACGCAAAAACATGGAAATTTTTTATAGACATGGTTTAAATATAGGCAAGGCCATGGTAGTTAATGTCAGCACAAAGCTAAAATCTAATCCAATAATTGTACTCAGAATTAACAGTTACTGCATAGAAAACCTATGCAATAATTGTGAGTACTATGATAAGATAATCAGACCTGCTAACAATCACTCTGTCTAAATTATTATAGAAATTACTAGAATATAGCTTTTATGCATTCTACCCATTCCTCAGTTTTAGAATCATGTTAATATTTTAATGTTACTTTGGTTGAAAATTGTACTAGCTAAATAATCTTCGATTTGAAACTATACTTTCGTAAAACATTGCGTGTGTACGCGCACACACACAAAGTGCATACTATAGGGTGCATACTGCAAGGTGCATACTATAGTGCATAATTACCATTAAATGTGTGCACAGACAACCACACCAACACACACTCATCACGCACGCTCAGACACACACAACACACACGCACCCACATACACATTCGAGCAACCACTTAGACGAGCGTGTGAACACTCAAACACATGTAGGCACACGTCTGTGCCCCGCACCCTACACACACCCCTGTATTTGGGAACTGTGCATGCAAGTGTGCACTCACAAGTGCATGCCCATGCCTGCACGCACATGCATACACATACCCACGCAAATCACCTCACACTCACACACCAAGACACATGCACACACCCAGTAGCACAATCTGCAGTACAAACTTAATATAACAGGAATGTGGAGTTATACTAAAACGAACATATTTGGTAGGTCAAAACTCTTGGTTCTCCCTGATCACCTGAATAAATCTCCCAGCTGTTAAAAACCAGCTAATATTGTGGTATATTAATACTACTAATAATGATGAGAATTCTGATCAGGTATCATAGCTGAGTTACTACAACAAAGTGTGAGCTGAAAAGTAACTGCAGCCTGAGACCGATTCCACTTCGACAAGTTTTGTGTAGAGGAGTACATTGTTAGTTTTTAAAAAAACCACAAAGTGCATCTACGGTTTATCAAAACAGCAGGGTGCGAATTTGTCGGTAGAGGTCAACCTCAAACCTATTCGAAGCAAGGAAACCCAGTGTATATCTTGTTGTTGCAACTGTTGGAATGCTGCAACAACAATTATAGCTATTCACTCATGCAGTTAGAAGCTGTTGCAGCTTTCAAATAAATATGATATTTTCAACTCTTGTTATGGAATAAATTTTTTTACTTGGATTTGTAAAACGTTTGCATAAATAGCTCATCAACTGTTTGTTTTTGAAATCCAAATAAATATCTAGGATTAAAAACTGGTTGTGTATATACATGATTTCAATACATCTAATTATCTCTCACACCAGAATACTAGTATAATATCCATTAGACAGAAAGTTAAACTGTAACACATATTAACTATTGTATCATTAGATTAAGTACTAATAAAATGGCTAATAGAGTGGACTAACAAAGCATTTTGAGTCATACAATAACGATTGGTGGTGTTAGGAAGGGTACCTAACCACAGGTTTTTGTACCATATGTCATGATCAATATGTTCTATACTAAGATTGAGAGCAATTGCAGTGGTGCTCCCTAATAGAAAAAGGTGAAAAAGAGCTAACTAACTAAAGATTAATTGCATACAGTCTGTGTTCATGCTCTCACACTAGATATGTTTACTTATATATACGGATGATGTTTATCACATCTCATACTTTAGACAGAATAGAGAAGCACATTCCTACTTACACGGCTCTAGTACTAAAGCAAGAGTAGCAGCTTCTGCAGCCAAATAGACCACAATGTGGAAATCATCCCTGTGGATTGGTTTTGGTGACAACTCAGGCACAATTCTGCAACCGGGATAAATTGCATTACATTGAATTACTGACATACTTTAACATTAGAAGTTTTAGTTGTATTTCAACTATGGTTGACTTGTAACATAACAAAACTTATAGCACTGACGCCTTGCACTGAGCTCAATATTTTTGTAGTGCCTAAAATACCGAGTACCTGGCAACAAGACTACATATGTCTATCCACTTACTTTCTCTCATAAAAACAAGAAGAGGCGGCTTTTATTTTTTTAAAGTAAAAGAAATTGACAGGGTATTGTCCTTATGTTTTTCTCACTGTATGCAAACCTTTATTTTTAACTGGAAGCTCAGCAACAGCAGAGTCAACAGGAAACATATTTTGTTAGCTCATGAACTGTTGGAACTTTGACCTTCTTACATAAACTTTTAACATAATGATTCAAAGAGCTGACGGAACAACTTGGAAGTAGCCTTTTTATAAAGAACACCACTCCATATATTCACTACTCCAAGTTTACATGTACATCTCTCATATTTATATTCACATGACTTGAACACAAAAATTATTTAACTAACATTATATTTACCCTTTGTTACAATCATGAACAAAAATATATACAATTTTATTAACATTTCTGGCATAATAATATGTTTTGCAAAAGAATAGAATAACTCCTTAGATTTAAACATTGTAAAATTGTACCTAAAGAAGTTGCCTCCTATTGATCCCATAAAATGACAACTTCTGCAAAAAGCCCTCTCACTTTGCTTATAAAGCTAGCTATTTCAAACAAGAAAAATGTATGCTGGCATAAATATTTAATTGTTCTATCAGAAGGACAGGCATTGTTTTATCATTTGCATTTGTTTTTGAAATTTGAACTGATCTGACTGCAAGTAGGTTTCAAGAATAAAATTGACAAAACTTGCTTGTGGTTAAAATGCTCCGTATTTAGTGAGTAGCAAATTTTAAAGGTATAAAGTGGTGTATGTGAAACAGCCCGGGAAGTATAAATATACAGTATATTCTTTATCCAATCATTCGCAATAGTTTTTTTTCAGTTGTAATAAATATTATCACTGACAAACTAGTTGTCACCTGACCCAGAAGCGACAATAATTTTTTTATTCTGACTGGCCCACCTTAAAACAAGCATCTGATCGTTAGCAACACAAAATATATTACTATTGCTATTTCTTACGCTATTAAACATGCTTTAAACCTAAATTTAGATCACAGAGAGAAAATAGAACTAACTGTGCCATTATGCCTTCTGTATTTTACACGGTAATTCAATTACTGTCAATAGCCTAAGATCCTATGGCTTTTTGTACATGTAGCTGCTCTATAAGTATTCTGTGCAACTTGTTTTATGTTGAGTATAATTTATTAGGTCAGCAGTAGTGTAATGTTAATTATTCACTTACATTCAAATAAATATAATAATTCGTGTTTTGCTGATTCTACATTTTTCTTCACAAAATAAATGTGAATAATTGTTTAAATAACAAATAGGTAAAACGTAATATAAGAGTAGCCCACATAAATGTTATTTGTTGATCTTTTAAAACTCATAAAAGTAGTTAAATTTGTTCCTCAAAAAATGATCAGACTGTCTGTTTATTAAATGTATAAACCGCACTATGATGATATAAATTTTACTGACCTTTAAAGTGACCTTTGACAGCCTGGTCAGCTTTAAGACACCTTAATTCAAAAAAATTCAAAGACATAAATGTCATGGAAAATAGAAACAAAATATAAATTGTACAACATATTTTTTTAATTTTATTTAAAGAAAACTGTAAATGGAAAAGAACAAATGTGATAGACAGGAATTGTCTTATCCTGCAAATTTGCTAAGTGTGATCGACTGTTCCTGAGACCTCACACATTATTAATAGATTTAGTATGTGACCAGCATAGAAGCTTCTGCTCATTCTTAAAATTTCTTTTCTTAAAGGTTGACATGCAAAAAAATTCACATTACAGTTATTTGATATCAAAAGATTCACCATGTCTTACTCTGTTGTGTTGTAGATGGAAAACATATGGGAATGTGAATACAAGCTCTTAAAAGCTCAAAAACGAACAGGTAATCTCAGCCACACGAGACCACCTTAGTTTGGATTCTCTTTCCAAAACGGCTCAAATATGACACAGCTGTGGTAGAGGGTTTCTGTTTACACTTTCATGCAACCTTCTCAGTCGAAATATTTTCATAAACACACTTCACGCATTCAATAAAACCATGTCTATTGTTCTTACGCGCCTGTTTTATTGTCATTGTAGTTCTGTCACTTTTAGCACTGGCATCTTATAACTTACCGTAAAAATTCATTTAGTTTTTAACCCTTACCTCGAAAAAGTACATATCATTGTCTGATAATCATGACGAGCCTGTTGGTCACCTGTGATAATGGAAAAATGCTGCAAAAACTATTTTCGAAGTATTGAGTCACATGATTAGTGTTATGTTTCTGCACAGAAGCAATTAAATAGAGTATTAAATTAGAGAAATGGTTTATTGCACACTCCAGAGACAACTGATTTGATAACAGAAAACCCAAGTATTTATATGTTTGGTCATAGAAAAGCTTTGTAAAAAGCTACAAGCATTATTAATAGCTATAATGAGACAGTACTATATAATATTAGCTTGTATAAAGCTTTAGCTAAAAAGCATAATGTTTGTTGGCAAAGTACCAGTAATACTTGGCACTTGCATGACACCTCCTCACTAAGCTAAAGGTTCTTTCTGGTTCTCTTAGACCTTCGGGGTTTGTCTCTACTATACTCATCTCCATCAGGTAGACGAGGGTTGCGTGGTCTTCTTCTAGACGGAGGTTGCTCTGTTACAGTTGTAGGGGCTGGTAGTTGCACTTTTGTCTCCTCTGTTATATCAGGTTTATCTCCAGGGTCTTGATCTTCTGTTGAGTATCTTGGTCTGAGTTGTTCAACATGTCTTCTCCAAGTAGGTCCCTTTGGTACCACTTTGACATTGAGACTACGAGTTCCATATATCTTAGTAACAATGGCTGGAACCCATCTAGGTTGTCTGTTGCGTCTAGGTCCATGATACAAGGCATAGCATATGGTGCTCCAAGATTGTAGCTGTGTATCTTGCTAACTGTCTTTTCTGCCGATCGGTTGACTTCTCTGGATTGATGAAACTGTGCTATGTGTGCGGGTGATGGCAATAGGGTGTCAATCTTGCATCTCATCTGTTTTCCATTCAGCAGCTGACTGGGAGAGTATCCTGTAGGAAGTGGTGTCCTTCTATAGTGCATCAGGAACTGTTGTAGTGCAGATTTAGGTGAGAGTGACGATTTCTTCATGGCTTGTTTGAAGGATTGTACTAGTCTTTCAGCTGCGCCATTTGTAGCTGGATGGTAGGGTGCTCCAGTGAGGTGAACAATGCTTCTCTCTTGACACCACTGCTGAAACTCTCCTGAGGTGAAGCTGGTAGCATTGTCAGTGACTATGGCGTGAGGGTATCCAAAGTGTGCGAATATCTCCTCTAAGATGTCTGTGGTAGCTCTGGTAGAAGTAGATGACGTCCTGTGTATGCATGGATACTTTGAGTAGGCATCTATCATCACTAGCCATTGGCTGCCCATGAAGTTCACTGCATGATCTAGGTGAAGACGACTCCATGGCTTCTCAGGTAGCATCCAGGGATGTATAGGATACTTCTGTGGAAGCTTCTGGTGTTCAGCACAGGCAGTGCACTGTCGGCTTGTCTCCTCTATATCAGAGTCAATGCGAGGCCAATAGACAGCAGTTCGAGCTAGCTTCTTCATTCTTTCCATTCCAAAGTGTCCAAGGTGAAGGATCTTTAATACTTCCTGTTGTAACTTGACAGGAATGACTACTCTGTTGCCATATAGAAGACAACCTTCAGTGATAGAAAGTGAATCTGAGATCTTGTGGAAGAGTGACAGCTGAGTCTCCTTCATCTCTTTGTTACCAGGCCATCCTTCTGCTGTGTAGCGCATTACTGTGGCTAGTGTTGGGTCTTTCTTTGTCTCCTTTGCTAGAACATTGTAGTCTGTAGAGTTGAGCTGTTGTCCAATAGTGTGAATAGTGCATACTGTATCAACATCATCCTCATCTTCTCTTGCATCAAACTCTTTATCAGGTCCAACTGGCAGTCTTGAGAGGACATCTGCATTTTGATGATGCTGGGTAGATCTGTATTCTATGGTGTAGTCATACTGATTTAGTACCAGTGCCCATCTTGCTAGTCTGTTGGCTGCTAGAGCTGGAACTCCTTAGGTAGGTCCTAGAAGTGTGAGAAGAGGTCTGTGGTCAGTTACCAAGATAAACCGTCGACCATACAGGTACTGGTGATACTTCTTTAGAGCAAATATGATTGAGAGAGCTTCTTTTTGTATTTGTCCATATTTCCTCTGTGTGCTGGTCAGTGTTTTTGAAACATTGGCTATTGGTCTCTCACTTCCATCAGGATAACGATGAAATAGTACAGCTCCCAGTCCAGTTTCTGAAGCATCACATGAGATTCCAATGTCAAGATCTGGGTTGAAGTGTGCTAAGACACTATCAGTTGATAGCATATCTTTCAGTTTGTTGAAGCTCTTTTATTGTTCAGTGCCCCACTTCCAGGTCTCTCCTTTGCGTGTCAGTTTGTGCAATGGTCCTGTGAGTTGTGACAGATTGGGTATGAACTTGCTGTAGAATTGTGTAGCTCCTAAGAAAGATCTTAGCTGAGTTAAGTCTGTTGGGACTGGCATCTGTTGTACTGCATCTGCCTTCTTTCCTTTAGTGATTCCCTTTGAAGTGAGTTTGTGTCCCAGATACTCTACTGTAGGTTGAGCAAAACAGCACTTGTCTTTTCTACATCTGAGCCCTTTTTCTTCTAATCTTTGAAGAAGTCGACGTAAGTTTTGTAGATCGCTCTCTGCATTGGCTCCACTCACTAGTATATCATCTAGGTATACTGCTACTCCTGGGAGGTCTTGTGTCAGTTGCTCCATGATTTCTTGAAAATACCCTGGTGCTGAGCTTATGCCAAAGGGCAACCTCTTCTGTGGTAGTACTCCTCGGTGTGTTGATAGTGCTAGTCGTCGTTGACTTTCTGGTGCCAACAATATTTGATTGTAGGCATCTGCTAAATCAATCTTTGTGTAGCAATAGCCTCCACCTAGTTTTCTGATTAGATCTTCTGGTAGTGGGATAGGTTTCCTATGTGTTTCTAGCTGATTATTGATAGTCTTGGAGTAGTCTCCACATACTCTGATCTTCCCTGCAGCTTGACCTGTTGTAGATTTGCGTACAGGTACAACTGGTGTTCCATACTGGTTGAATTGAGTTGGTTCCCATATGCCTTTAGCTATACCTGCTTCGTATGCTTGGTTGAGCTTTTCTGTCAAGGCAATAGGAACTGGTCTGGGTCGGCAGAAGACTGGCTTTGTTGAAGGTTTGAAGTTTATCTCTAGTTCAAAGTTCTTGAGACATCCTAGCTCGTCTTTGAATATTTCTGGAAATTCTTTGCACATCTCCTTACACTTGATTTGTAACCTCCCATCTGGCTGGTTCTCTGTGATTGTTGATACAAGGTTCTTTTGTAGCTTGTCATCAATAGAGATGCCTAGTTGCTGTATAGCAGTTCTTCCTAGTAGGTTGAGATCTTGTACAGCACTAATCACAAATGGTAGTCTGACTTCTTTCTGTGCATCCAATTGGGCAGTTAGCTCACAACTGCCAAGCGTCTCTATGAGATGTCCTGAGGCTGATTTGTAGTTAACTGTAGTAGGTTTTAGGTTTGGCTTTCCTAGCTTCTCCCATATTGATTTACAGATGAAGTTGTCACATGCTCCAGTGTCCAGTTCAAGTGTGAAGTTGTCTCCCTCCAGTTTGATGTTTTCAGCAAGTTTCACCATCTTGGTTGATGTGCATTCTATCATCTTTACTGGTTTTTTGCTGCAGATGATTTCTTTTTCTTGCATGCTCTTTCTATGTGACCTTGTTTAGAACAAAAGTTGCAGGTGGCTGCTTTGAATCTGCAGTCATCCGCTGTATGGTTAGTTCGGTCACATCTGTAGCATAGCTTTCCTTCCTTCTGCTTGTCAGGTGTAGAGTTGTTTTTCTGGATTGGTTTGTATCTTGATTTCTGTTGAGCAACTTTGTTGACTTTAGACGAGTTTCCATAAACTGTCTCTTTGGCAACTTTAGCTGCTTTTTCTGTTTCCTGTGCTACCTGTATAGCTTTGTTGAAGTTGAGTTCATTGTCCTTGACCTTGAAGAGAGATTTGAGAACTGCTTCATTGTTTACAGAGCAGATAAATCTTGTTCTGAATGCCTCATCTAATGGATCTGTAATGTCTATGAAGGCACATGTAGTTGCATCTTGACGAATTCTGGCAGCTAACTCTTGAATAGTTTCTCCAGGTTTCCTCTGCATGTCACTCCAATACTTGTAACGCTCTCTAACAATGAAGCGCTTAGGGTCATACTGGTCTTTGAGAAATTCCAGTATTTCATCCATGTTGAGGTCGTTGATCTGCTTGGGTGTTGAAAGCTGAGCTGCCATATTACTAAGCTGCTTGTAGAGTGTAGGCTGTTGGTTGGTGAGAAAAGTGCCAGCAATCTTGTCTTGATGAATAGAATTTGCTGCAATGAATGTTTTGAATCTGTCTATGTAATCTGTTAGTAGCTCTGCTGTTGGGTCAAAACCTGGGAAGGCTGGAACAGCGGTTGCAGCTGTTTCTTGTTTCCGTTGTAGGTTTTGTAGTAGTAGCTCCATCAGTTTCTTATTCTCCTCCATTCTTTCATCTTGCTGACGTCTGTATTCCTCTTGTTGCTGCTTGAACTCCTCATGCTGCTGTTGTCTATGCTCTTCTTGCTGCTTTCTCTGCTCCTATTGCTGTCTCTGGTCCTCCTGCTGCTTCTGCATTAGCTTGATCAGGTCTGCTACTTCTGCCATTGTAGTGGTGCAATTTTGAACAGTTACTCTTGTAATAAACTAGAACTCTTTGTATCGATTTTATCAATGATAATATCTGAACAAAACTCTTTGTAACTGTTCAAAAGAGAAATCCTTGTCGCCAATTAGCTTCTGTTATGTTTCTGCACAGAAGCAATTAAATAGAGTATTAAATTAAAGGAATGGTTTATTGCACACTCTAGAGACAACTGATTTGATAACAGAAAACCCAAGTATTTATATGTTTGGTCATAGAAAAGCTTTGTAAAAAGCTACAAGCATTATTAATAGCTAAAATGAGACAGTACTATATAATATTAGCTTGTATAAAGCTTTAGCTAAAAAGCATAATGTTTGTTGGCAAAGTACCAGTAATACTTGGCACTTGCATGACAATTAGATTACTATATGACGATTAGTTCAAGCCGAAAGAAAACTGTAAAGAAGCGAGCATCTATATTTGATACGGGGTCTTCGGTAAACCCAAAAGTGTTTGTCATAAACTAGTGCTACGATAAATTTTATATTGAGATTTTCATTGGCCTTTCAATTCACGTGAGGACATCACGTGACAAGACAATAACCAAACCGTTATGGCTACGTCAGAGAAATAAACGGATTCCAATCTACGGCGGCTTTTCGTCTTTGAGCTTTTAAGAGCTTGTAATCATATTTCCACATATTTGGCACCTACAACACAAGAGAGTATAGCCTGTCTTGACAAACTGTTGTTTTTGCGGAGTTGTTCCCCTGTCGAGCGAGCGAACAACACAACAGCTTGTCACAAGACGTACTGCACCTGATGCATCAGCTGCAATGCAAGGGAGTTGTTCTCTTCCATCTATGCAACTTGGCCCCGATGGTATGGCCGTCGCTCCATTGGTAATCATAACAGATTTTGCGCAAAAGTTTATGTAGAAAAAAAATAAGATAACAAAGACGTTTAACTAAAGACCAGTCTCTATTGTAAACGTTAGTAGAGTTTGAGAATAAAATAAGTTGAAAATAAATTCTATAAAAACAAATAAAACTGACTGATACAAAAATAGAAATAAAACTGACTGAGCACAAAAATAACAACACGTTTAGTCGCTGTTGTTGCCTAAGTTCTCAAGTTCTACTAAAGTTCACCGCAGAGATTGGTCGCTGGTTAAACGTTATAATCTTATTTTTTCTGCACAAATCTTTGCTCGAAATTTGTTATGATTACCAATGGCGCGACCGACATAACATTGCAACCAAGCTGCTAAGACGGAAGAGAACAACTTCCTATAAGTGCAGCTGATGCATCAGGTGCAGTACGTCTTGTGACAAGCTGTTGTTGCTCGCCCGCTCGACGGGGAAACAACTCTGCAAAAACAACAGTTTGTCAAGACAGGCTAATTGTCAAGACATGGTGAATTTTTTGATACCAAATAACTGTAATTTGAATTTTGTTGCAAGTCAACCTTTAAGGATGTCAGTGTATTACCTGCTATTATTATCAGCCTAAAGCACCTGCCTGACATGTCAATCAACTAGCTTATTCATTTCATTATTAGCTAATCAAAGAAATGACTTCATCGTCTCCTTGGGCTTTGCTCAATTTAAATAAACCATATAATTAAGAAAATTAAGCACTTTTTTTCTGGAATTTTTTCTTTGTTTTCCATCTATATAAAACTACTTTGTTCAAAGGAATTTACTAAATTCAACAATGTTGTAAACAGTAGATGGTGTTGATTAAATTCCATTCATACTATCCTTTTAAAAATGGATCGCCACAGGCACAACCCTTAGCATTGTTACGCATGTCAAAGAAAAATGGCTAATGTTCAACTAATTAGCTCAACTATAGTTTAAATAATTTGCTACAAATGTCGTGTTAGTTAGTCTCAAGTATTGCCAGTTTTTATTAGATTCAAAACTGATTTATATCTCGTACACAAGTATTATAACATTCCAAAATTATCAACAGGAGTGACTGATTATAATACTTCAAAATAATTTTATTTTAAAACATAAATAGTATGAATGTAGAAACCTTGTTTGTATATTGCTTTTAAATAATCAAGATGGTAATCACTTCATAGTGGTAAGACAACTCCCAGGTGTATGTACAAAAATTTGAACGATGAACTTGCACCAAATGTTTGTTGATTTTATCAGAAATTAAAGGCATTGATTTAGTATTTGCAATGGTTTTTGATGTTTGAGGTTGTCTGACTTCTAAGATGTTTCACGATTAAAATCAACAAACCTTTATGTCGGCTGAAACGCTCCAAACAAATAAATATGCCCAGACTTGCCTGAAATAATATACATAGCCATGAGGCTGTTTGTATCTTGCTCATATTTACATTGGCTATTGCTATCAACTTTTTAAAAATCCATTTATTCACCGAACCAACTCTGCAAATAAAGAGTTGAATAACATTTGTCTGACAAATTGTTAATGTAATAATGTGGTTAATTTATTAGTGTTGCAAATAGATTTTTTCAAGTAGCTCTTAATATTGGGTCCAATTGAACTAAGTCGAGATATGAGAATACGACATCTAAAAAAACTGGTTGGCAATACAGCTCTGGTTACGCTGGATTAACGCATTTAGCAGGCTAGTTTTTGAACAGGTGGTGCAGAGGTAGTTAATGTTTACTGCAAATCAGTTTTTGTCCATGGTTATGCCACTGATTTTTGGTATGATAATTTTTAAAACATTATTATTAGTTATTATAAAATATTTACAAGCCAAGATATATTCATGCATGTCAGCAAAGGTTTTCATTAAAAACATTCATCACAGCCACTCACATGGTTTCAGCTCATATAATCGGAAAAACTATACCACTGCAGTAAACCTAGACTCTTCATGGATTATATCTGGATATTCCTCCTCATGTTTAATCTTAGGATAAGTAGCTCTCACTATTTGGTATACACAGGTTAATAGTGTCCATTGCTCTGCTATTGTAAGACCTTCTGGGTATGTCCAAAATACAATTGATCTGTAGATGCGGGACTCCTTTTGTCTCTGCATACCATGTTGTATACATCTCATGTTACAGCTGCCTTTCATATAGTTTCAAAATCTCAACATCTGGATACTTGGGTACTAACAAAACATTAAACTTTCGATATCTTTAGATAATTTATTTGAATGCTGATTGGAAGTTATATGACACCCACATTGTAGTAAAATATCAGCAAAAAATCCAATTAGCTACAAAACCTACCACGGTAGTGCTGGTAGTTATGATGGCCACTCTCAATGGATTATGTTTTCTAAATGGATGTGGTTTCATAAGGCCAGTAGTTCTCTGCACTACTGCAGCACACTTAAAACCAGTCTAAAGAACCGAATGGCACGTATCATGGTTTGTGCAGCAGACAATTGTGTCTCTCAAACTCCATGCATTTCTGTTTGAACACATAAAAACGAAATATAAGACGGGTGTTTAGTAGCTTCTGTAAGAGTTGGAAACATTGAAAGTTGAAGGCTGTTGCAGACAGCATAAAAGAAAGCATTAATCAATCAATTTGATGACATAAACTTTAATGACCTTTAGAGTGACCTTTGGTAAACTAATCGGCTTTAAAAGTTGACTTGCAACAAAATTTACATTACAGTTATTTGGTATCAAAAGATTCACCAAGTCTTACTCTGTTGTGTTGTAGGTGCCGAATATGTGGAAATGTGATTACAAGCTCTTAAAAGCTTAAAAACGAACTGCCGTCGTAGATTGGAATCTCTTCATTTCTCTGACGTAGTCATGGTAGTCTGGCTATTGTCTTGTCACGTGAAGTTCTCACGTGAATTGAAAGGCCAATTAAAGGTTCAGTATAAAACTTATCGTAGCACTAGTTTATGACAAACACTTCGGGTTTTACCGAAGGCCCCTATCAAATATAGATGCTTGCTACTTTACAGTTTTGTTTCGGTTTGGTCTAATCGTCTAGTCGTAATCTGATAAATGTGACCCAAACTTCGTGATTAATTTTTGCAGCATTTTTTGATTATCACAGGTGACCAACAGGCTCTTCATGATTATCAGACAATGATATGTGCTCCTTCAAAGTAAGGTTAAAAAGTTAAATGAATTTGTACTGTAAGTTATAAGATATCAATGCTAGAAGTGACATTATTACAACGACGATAAAACAGACGCTTAAGAACAATATACATGGTTTTATTGAATGCGTGAAGTATATTTGTAAAAATATTTGGACGAATGATGATTCTTGAAAGGTTAAACAGAAGCCATCTCCTACAACTATGTCACTTTTGAGCCGATTTAGAAAGAGAATCCAATCTACGGGGGTCTCGTGTGGCTGCGATTAACTGTTCATTTTTTGACTTTTAAAAGCTTGTAATCACATTTCCACATACTCTGCACCTACAACACAACAGAGTAAAACATGGTGAATCCTTTGATACCAAATAACTGTATTGTGAATTTTGGTGCAAGTCAACCTTTAAGGTCATTTACTGACTAGTTTATCTACATTCGACTCATCGTAAATTGACTGTAAATTTGAACCTCAACTTGATTTACTAAAGTAATAATTTAATGCAGTATTGGGGTTATTAAAAAGCCCCCTTCAGATAGAATCGTTGGAGTAACCTTGGAACAGAAGTTAGTTGAGTGTAACAACAACAACAACAACCAACAACTGTTAAAGATAAGTTGTGCATCATGTTGAAACATGCATGTATCTAATAAAAATGAAATGGAAGAATAACAACCCAGTAAACTATTATGATTTACAACATCTTATCTTATTGGTTCTTCATTTGGTAGTTGTATGAGAAGTTGGGTTGATAAGCAAGTAGAACTGACACAAATGTGACTAGCAAGTAACAAGTCATGTAATCACAGATAGAGATTGATGTTCACAGTAAATAATAGAAAGGAATTAGTAACATATGTCTATCTAATCATTCTGTAAAATATAGTTTAGGGAATACAGGCTAACATGAATGTATCACTTACATTTACTTTTTATAAAGATTAATGAACATACGCATCCATTACTAATGTTAGTATTATTACCATTGCCATGTGAGACAAAATAAAATATGAAATAAATAATATAAAGAGAAAGCTTGGTCACATGAGAAAAGTTGGATAATTTATAAACTAAACAAAAAACATGTAATTATGTAAAAAAACTAATTTAAATATAAATAAAATGAAAATTTAATAAAAAGAAACTTGTAAAATGCAATCACGTTTTTTTGCAGCTCTATATAATTAGGCTACTAATACTAGTGTTTAGCGTACTTTGGGGCTTTACCTGCACATTTTGTATGAAATCTAGAAGGTCGTACTCGTTGTCGAATCAACATAATTACATACTTTCATTATAATGTATATATAAAAATATTCAAAGTATTTACCATTTTATATATTCAACAAATTAAAAAAAGAACTTTCTAAATAATTGCTACTATACAATGTATAATGTATATTTAGTCAAAATGATAGCTATTAACTTTATTTCTCTGAATCTCACATGAAAAAAGAACTATTTTAGCTTTCAAAAGTCATTAAAGCTTACTTTGCAGAAAGTCTGTTTACCGCTATAGGCCAACCCTTTGGGAAATTCCATGATTAACAAGAAACTTGAGGAGACATGGTAAAATGAATGGTTTCCATAAATTTGATAGTTCTGAAGACCACTGATATTGCTCATACACAGTAAAATGTAGTTAGTATAAATCACAAAAATTAAAATTAACATAAAGTAAAAGTAGAGTACAGTGGCTAAAATACAAAGATTAAAATGCAATGCAATTCTTGTCTGTTTGACATGAGCTCTCAGTATGTTGTATACGCAGGTTGGTAGTAGTCACCACTCTGCTATTGTAAGCCCTTCTGGGTTTGTCCAAAATACTATTAATCTGTAGGTGCTTGACTTTTTCTGTTTCTACATACCATATTGTACATCTTATGTTCTTGTTGCCTTTCAGATGGTTTGTGACTCTCCACATCTGAATACTTGGATACTAACAAAATATTAAACTTTCCTTACTTTTGCTAATTTATTGAATATCACTTAGAAGTTATGTGATATTTACACCTTTTTTTAACAAATTATTATGGAATATTACCAAACTTTTGTAACAGTTTAAATTTTTTTGAACTTTGGTAAAATCTTAAAAGAAGTTAAACCTTTACAAAAGATTCACTTAACAGTTAATTTTTTTAAGTTGACCTAGTACCGTACGGACACACAGAATTATACAAAAAATTTATTTCATTGTCATATTAAAAGCAGGAACGCCTTAAACCATAAAAGCCTTTATCACAAAACACCAAAACAAAGAGCAGTTAAAGATAAGTTGTTAACCATGTTAAACATAAATTATGTGTCCAGTAAAAATAAAATACAAGTATGACAGGTCTGTAAACTATTATTATTAACAGCATCTTATTTTATTGGTTCTTCATTTAGTAGTTATATGAGAAGTTGGGATGATGAGCAAGTAGTGCTGACATACATCTGTCAGTGTTTGTTATATGCATAAATGTGACTAGCACGAAACAAGTCATGCATTCAGATAAGAATGATATTCTTACAAGTGTCTGTTGTTTCCATCTTTTCAAATATATTTTGTGCAATACCACAACAGAATATGAGTGAATTGTTGTTTGTCTAATTTATTAATTTTTTATTTGGTTGAAGTAGAGCAGATCAATTTTGGTTATAGGCCTGCGCTTATTGCTAGGTTTTGTACTAATACGATGCCGTAGCTATTATTTTTGAAGTTATCCTTCCTTTTGCTCAATGGAGCAATTGTAACATATGGCTAATAATTTATGAAAATATATACTCACATCTTTTGTAGCAAAGAAGGACTCAATCTTCCTTTGTGCTAACATGTACATATATCTGTGTGGTACTATGTAATCCTATTGCTTACTCTACTTATCACATTTTTTATGACAAGCCATAATAGTCCTAAGCTCAGATGTCAACATAACGTGAGCATCGTGTATCACATCATTCAACACTTATCCCTTTCAGTTTTACGTGTTTCACACCTGATCAACGACGAGTTCAATAATTAACTAAGTGACTGATAGCGAGACCCACATAATACATTGGATTAGCAACTCCTTTTGAAGTTACCCTTCCTTGTACTTCACATTTGACATAGAGCATGTCGAACATAGGCCTATTCCATTCTATTTTACTTGTTTCATGATTGATCACCCATGCACTCAGCCGCTAGCTAAGGGTCCGATAGCTAGAAGCGCATAAAAGCTGGATAATTAACACATAAAAGCACATAGAGCCGGATGTTGACTAGTTTTTTCAGCTTCTTTTTTTTAAAGGAGTGACGGTTTCTTTAGCTTTTAGCGCAAGGCAACGTCTCTCAGATAATCTTTTCATATTGTAATTCATCGACTAATATATTGTCGATAATATATAAAATTTACTAGTATTTATATCTGTTTTTTATTGCTAATAGTTGACAGCTTCATGAACATCTACAAAAAGCAACATAAAAGTTGTTTCCCCACGTTACCGATAAACAAAATTTTGGTTGGTTCCCTAGGTAAAAGGTTGACAATGGTCAGGGCAGTATGGCTCCCAAGATTTACTTCAACAGCCAGCCCCTAAGCACTACACCACAACTCAAGATTATCCTGTTTTACTGTGGGACAATGAGAAAGGTTTGGCCCCTATCCACCGCACCAAGCTAAAAAACCATACCCTTTTTTATGAAAAAACTCTAGAGTGTCTGGCCACCAAAAACATCCCTAAAGCGTGATTATTTTTAGACTTCAATGATGAATAGAAGAGTTTGAACCTCCTGGGGTGAAACATCGGCCTATGGATAGGTATTTTACTTGTTTCATGCCTGATCACCCATGCACTCAGATGCTAGCTAAGTGACCTATATCTATATCCTGGCTATCACATGGCACAAATTGCCATACTCTGCGCTATGCCTACAATCTTTTGGGGACTATCTGAATTCTTCTTATGTCATGTTCTCTATGTCCCAATAGTACAACGGGCATAATACATTGGCTTAGCAATTTCTTTTGGGGTTACCCTTTCTTGTACTACACATTTAACCTAGAGCATGTGAAACATAGGCCTACCCCTTTCCATTTTTCTTGTTTCATGCCTGATCACCCTTGCACTCAGCCGCTAGCTAAGTGACTGATAGCTAGAAGCACATAAAAGCAATTATCTATTCAAAATTACACCTGGGCTAACTTTTTCAATCCTTACGAAAGCTGAAATTCATTAATTTATAACCGTTGAAACTCCGATTTCACATAGAATAATTATCCAGTGAGTAGATAGTCCTAATAACCGAGTGCTAATTTTACCTTACGATACACACACTAAAAGTATCACCTTTGTTATTTATCCATGTTCATCACCGCTTGTGAAATATATGATAAAAACAATATCAGCTTCTGTATATTACTTATACATTTTTGGGTTGGTGATTGATAGAACTGGATTATTCTACCAATTATTCTACAACGTATTTGAAATGGCAGTTTATTGAGCGGAGATGCGCTGTTGTCTGGGATTATTTTGTGATACTATCTAATAGTTTACTCAATAAATGTGCATATTATATGCTTTGGCAGGTCACAAGTAAAATAATAGAAGTTACAATAAAGTGACCTTGTTTTGCTATGTGTGGATATACTTAACACAAAGGGTCTACTTTGAAAAAAACTTGAAAACCGAATATTTATAACGTTAGGGTGAGGCCTAATGTTATAAAAAGCTAGTTGCATGCCACTAGCTTCTAATATGGCAAGGTAACTTTTTTTTCTTAGAGGGAATCAATTAATAGTACCATTATCAGTTACAGTCAATTAGACAATTTCATAAACATTAATCCAACCAGCTCCTGGTAAAGGTCATGTGCTTTCGAGAAAGTAATAAACTGTTTGTTTAAATTTGTGTGAAACTCTGTTTTTGGTCTACTGCTTGAATTTCTTTTAAACTCATATCCACATTCATCAATTATTTTTTAAATTAAGAGACCCGTAAGTGACCTGCAGGAACACGATAACACAAACAGATCAAATAATAGGTAAAGAGGTTGCGTAGTTCATGTTAGATTTAAAGGTAGAAATGAGTTACAAGGGTACCCGAGTCTGGAAGAAGAGGATTGTATCTCTCAGTTGGTGGTCTTTTTTAGATTTAATGTGTAGTGTAAGTGAGCCTAGAATGTTTAGAACGCAATGCAGTGGAAGAGAATGCTGGGGTTAATAAGGAAATGCATTATTAAAGGGTAGGTAGGTTGAGTTTGTAAATTACACCTTGTTTCTAGCTGTGAAGAATAGTCTGTGCATGAATTGAGATAGTATTGGGTAAAAGTGGGTAACGAAGGTTCAGCTTAGCGGAGAAGTATTGCTGAGAGTCAGTTGAGCCTGTTAGATAGATTAGTTATAGTTGATAGTTATGGGAATGAGAGTCAGAGCTGTTTATAAGCAGAGATAATTTAGAAAGTCTAGTAAATAAATGTGAGTCATATGAAGTCACACCGATCATAAATTTAGTTGTCACCAGCTATAAGTAATGTTGCATGGGTAACTGATTAATAAAGCATTATCATAAATTATATGTATACTTATATTTCTGGTTGGAGTATGTTAGTGATGAGTCATAGTCACCAGTCAGTTATCAAACAGTAGTCATGGGTACATAAATACCATGGATATCTTTTTTTAAGTTTTAGAAACATAAGTTAATGTCTTTACATTTCAATAAAGCCATGTATGCATGTCAGTCACAAATTTCATCTTTCTCTTTTTAGTTTTTTCATCTCGGTACCTTTTAATAAAACTGAGAAGCTAAGTCTTAATATTAGCAAAAACCATCAAGTAATCGGATGCCAACTTTGGTAGTAGCGTAAGTAGTTTCAAGTTTCTACAAGAATACAATTACAAGGTTCGGTAACTGCAACCGTGGCAAGTTATCATAATTTATGTTTGAAGTATTCACAATTGGTGGACTACTTTGTGAAAAGCAAGTCATAGAAAACAAGTGATAGAATAATTTAAAGATTTCAAAGCTTCAAGTATAATGTACTATAATAGAAGGAAACAAGTATTTCAACTATTAGAATGGTATAGAGCATATGTGTATGCTGACAATTGTTTTACACACGCATACATCCTAGTTAATAGAGTAAAATATACTAGCTTATCATGGATTAAACTGACGTATTCTGATTCAATCGTTTAAAACTGTCATTCATGATTAATCACTGTTTCACCGCTGCACTATTTCATCAGGCAGAAAGCAATTATCAGACCAGTTTGAATTTGCTAAACCTAATTGCTAAACCACAATGATTGCCCTAATCTTAGCTGGCTACTCGTATAACATTCAATATTTACACTAAATCCTGACTCCCCATTGATTCCAAACAACATATTAGTCACTCACATACATATGGAACTTAACACATATTCATCAATAGATATATTTGCTCTCTCATACGGGCATAGCATACTCATTATACTGAACATAAAGGTAATTGCTTTAATGTCATTCTGTTCACTGAAATCATTGGCCATTGTCTTTGTAGTTGGTTTATTTTTTTTTTGTGGTTATACTTTGTCTTATCATTGAGCTGATTCTCTCAGTTATATATTACTTTTATAAACTCATTGCGAAGTGTTTTGAGTTGTTGTGGTAAACAATAATAGTAGTTGGCAGTCTAAACATCATTGCTAGAGTTTAAATTGTCAATGGTAATGATGATTTTTAAAGTTATTTTGTTTGTAATAATTTGTGATTCTGAAAGCTAGAAAAAATTGGCACCAAAGTACATGTTTTGCACTGTGCTGATTTCAATTCGAAAATATATTTTTACGTTCCCATTGTTTTTTTTCTATAGAAATACTTGATAGTTTTATTAATTTAGGAGGCCAGACAATCTGCAATTTCAAATTTTCATTTGCATCTAGCTATATTTCAAATATTTGTTATAATATTATAATATTACAATATCACAGCTGATTATCCGTATGCCTACCTGCTAGCCAAATGACCGATAGCTAGAAGCACACAAATCAAAAATATATTATTTGTTACACTTGAGTAAAACAAAAACAAGTTGTAAAAAGTGATCATACATTTCACTATGTGCCAATCTACTTATAACAAAAGATCTACTTAAAAAAAAACTTGGAGGCTTTTTCGTTCTAACATTAGGGTACCACTAGTTTTTACTACGTCAAAATAGATTTTGTTTTTTATCTCAGGAAATCAACCCATTGTATAATTACTAATTACAATCAACTACAAACTTATTACCAAAAAATAAAATATTAATCTAGCACATTACATGTGAAAGAACCAGTTTTCTAAACGAGAAGTTATTGCAAGATGAAATCCAATTGGTTGCCACAGTTGGCAAAGTATTTAAGTTATCTTTAATATAGTTACCATTAATCCAGCAGCTGCTTTTGACTTTGACTTAACATTTCTACTGATCTTAAAAAAAAGTAATAAAATTATCCTTTGAACTTTTGTAAAAGTTTATTTTTGTTCAACTTTTTGGGTTTTCATCTTTTTTTATTAATCTTTATATTCATCATTTAACTTTAAAATTTAGAGATTGCTAAGTGTGCCTGCAGAAACACAATAACCCAAACATATCAAATAATAAGAAAGAGGTTTGTGTTAGATTGGAAGTGGGAAAGGGGTAAGAAGGGTAACTGAAATGAGAAGGAGAAGATTGTATCTCTCAGTTTAGGGGTATATTTTAGGTGTAATGTGTAGGTGTAAATGACTCTATAATGTGTTGAATGCATCAAAAGGTGAGATTTGAATTAACAGTGCAACGCTTTATCAAATGCTAGATAGGTTGAGTTTGCATATTACATATCAATTCTAGCTGTTAAGAATAGTCTGCGCAAATGAATTAAGATAGTCTTGGTTAAAAGTAGGTAACCAAGGTTCAGCTTAATAGTGTAGTATTGTTGAGAGTCAGTTGAGTCTGTGAGATAGGTGAGTTATAGTAGATAGTTATCGGAATGGGAGTCAGAGTTGTTCATAACTAGTGCTAAACTAGAAAGTCTAGTAAATAAATGTAAAGCAAGACAAGTCACATCAGTTATAAATTTAGTTGTCCTCAGTCATAGGTAATGTTACATGAGTAAATGAATAATAAAACACAATCATAAATTGAATGTATCCTTCCATATTTGGTTAGAGTGTGTTAGTAATAAGTCATATTCACTAATCAGTTATCAAGCAATAGTCACAGGTACATAAATACCATGGATATCTTTTTTTAAGTTTCGGAAACATAAGTTAAGGTCTTTACATTTCAAATAAGCCATATATGCATGTCAGTCACAAATCTTATCTTTTTCTTTTTAAATATTTCATCTTGATACCTTTTAACAAAACTGAGAAGCTAAGTCTTAATATTAGCGAAAACTCTCAAGTAATAGGGTGCCAAATCTGGTAGTAGCATATATTACTGTCAAGTGTCTACAAGAGCGCAATTGCAAAGTTAGGTAACTGCAAACGTGGTAACTTATATTAACTTAAGTTTGAATTTATCAATATTGCTGACCTAATTTGTGAAAAGCAAATCATGGAAAACAAGTGATGGAATAATTTAAAGATTTCAAAGCTTCAAGTATAATGTACTATAATAGAGGGAAATAAGTATTTCAACTGTTAGAATGGTATAGAGCATATGTGTATGCTGACAATTGTTTTACACACGCATACAGCCTAGTTAATAGAGTAAAATATACTAGCTTATCATGGATTAAACTGACATATTCTGATTCAATCGTTTAAAACTGTCATTCATGATTAATCACTGTTTCACCGCCGCACTATTTCATCAGGCAGAAAGCAATTATCAGACCAGTTTGAATTTGCTAAACCTAATTGCTAAACCACAGTGATTGCCCTAATATTAGCTGGCTATTCGTGTAACATTCAATATTTACACTAAATCCTGACTCCCCATTAATTCCAAACAACATATTAGTCACTCACATACATATGGAATTTAACACATATTCATAAATATATATATATATGCTCTCTCATATGCACGATATACTCATTCTTCTAGACATAAAGGGAATTACTTTATTATCATTCTGTTCACTACAAATCATTGACCATTGGCTTTGTAGTTAGTAAATTTTCCTTTTGTGGTTTTACTTTGTCTTATCATTGATATGATTCTCTCAGTGATATATTACTTTTATAAACTCATTGTGAAGTGTTCTGAGTTGTTTTAGTAAACAATAATAGTAGTTGGCTGTCTCAACATCCATACTACGGTATAATTTGGCAATGGTAATAATGGTTTTTAAATTTATTTTATTTTTAATAGTTTGTGACTCTGAAAGTTTGAAAAAATTGGTACCGAAGTACATGTATGCACACTGTGCTGATTTTAACTCGAAAAGATAGGGTTACGTTTCCATTGCTTTTCTTATAGAAATACTTTTTTTATTAATTTAAGAGACCAATCAATATGCAACTTCAAATTTTCATTTGCATCTAGCTATATTTCAAATATTTTAGTAATAATATAATATTGCAATATTACGCCTGATTATCCGTACGCCTACCTGCTAACCAAGTGACCAATAGCTAGAAGCACAAAAATCAAAGTTATATTCTTTGTTACGCTTGAGCTAACTTTCCCGTTGCTTACCAAAACTGAAACTATTTAATCCATACCAGCTGAAGCTCCAATCGTACACAGAGTACCAATTCAGTGAGTAGATATTCTTAATAACAGTGGACTAATGGTATATTATGATACACAAACTGTTAGTATCACCTTTATTAATTTATTCGTGCTTATCACCGCTAGTAAAATATATAATAAACACAATTTATGTTTTTGCATATTACTTATATCTTGTTTTGTTGTTGATTAATATAAGTGGATTATCCTCCTAGTTAATCTACATAGTATTGGTTTATGGTTCAATTTACTATCAAACAAAGATGGGGGGAAAGATGGCTGCTTTAAGTAGTTTTTGCTAACAGCTTCTAAATAAGGTTTAATCTCGTTTATTGACTGTTTTAACCAATTTATCTTGCTGACTAATGCAACTAAAATCTTACAGTTAAACTTCCCAGATGCTGCACTTACCCATCAAATTTTTAAAAGAACTGAAATTCCTAAGAAAAAAATGTCCTTTTCCCATAATCCGATGTTTATATTAAGAATAAGAAACATATATAATAGATATACCTTGAGAATAAATGATAAGAATAGAAAATAAACGTCTGAGACTTTAAATACTGAATAGCCACCTTCTATTTCACTCAATAATCAATTCTTTGGCCAACCCTGCTGACATGTCTGTCTGCCATGATGAACCTATATTAAAATATTGAGAAATATGAGTGAATATTCATTATTTAATTTTGTTTCAGAATTAGTCTCATTGTCCAGAATTGAAACTATATGCTTCAAGTTTTTTATTGTGAACTACGTAGTTTTAGGGGTTTCTAGCTACTTCTTGTTGCTTTCATCAGCATAAGTTTCAGCATGTGTAATCTCTAGTCATAATTCCAGGTCTGGTGTAGATTAGTACATAGTCAAAACTAGGACACAAGTTGTCATAGTCTTGATTAGGATGATAATATTGTGGTGATGGTCTGAGAGTTCCTTATGTCAAATTCTCAACGGTTAATAGTAAAATTGGTATTTTGAATCTGAAAGTTGGCTTTTAGTGGTTGTTATCTCATCTCTGAAATTTTGTAGATGCAATTTTCGCAAAAAAATGTTCTGAAAGTTGCAATAGTGAATTAACTTGTTATTTTCTATATGTCTATCTGTACATGACTGATATAAAATACAACATCATCCTTAGCTTTAGGAAAGGTTCAGCAAACTGTAAGTAAACGGAAAAGTGCAATATGTTTGATAGGTTGGTAAGTAATAAAAAAATATTTAGCTGAGTGTTTAGTTAATGAATTACACAAAGTTGTTGGGAAGCATTCATCCTATACAAACTTATTGATGTTTCTAGAATACTGTGAATCTCCTTCTGTTGGTGTGAACTGTGTTTTCACACTGTAGATAGTTGATGGGGTAAACTAATATTATTTTCTACCCTGCAGTATGAGAAACCTAGCCATTGGAGTAAAAGCAGTGACAACCATATAAAATTCCCAATTCATAAAAACAAAAATAGCTAGTTTGCAATCAGTTTAGGCAGTTGTCGGTATACACAGGTAGTTGTCAGCAGGCTGTAGTTTTTTGTCTGGCAGTCAAAGAATAGGGCTAAATCTTGAAATTAAAACTTCATACATTTTAAACTCAGCAGTAGTTATTAAAATTAGGATTTATTGTGTGAGTTTGTTTCTTGCACGCTAACTAATAGTTTATTTAAAATACACACATATATGTTTTGGTTAGCCTATCTTTCCCTAAAAAATAGAAATTGACAAACCAAATAAAAATGAGTTGTAAAAAAGAGATCATAAATTTTACCATAGGTCGATCTACTTACAACAAAGGATCTACTTAAAAAAATTTGGAGGCTGAATTGTTCTAACGTTAGGGTAAAGCGTACCACTAGTTCTTACTATGGCAAAATAATTTTTGGTTTTTATCTCAGGAGAAGTTAACTCATGGTAAAATTACCAATTACAATCAATTACTAGCTTAATAAAATAAAATAAAATCCTGTACATTACACGCGAAAGACCAAGGTTTCTAAACTACAGGTTACTGAGGAGTAAAAGTAAACAGGTTGCCACAGTTGGCACAACATTTAAGTTATCTTTAATATAGTCATCATTATTCAAGCAGTTGCTTTTTACATTGACTTAACATTGTTACTGATATTAAGAGAAAGTAATAACATTTTCCTGTGAACTTGTGTCAAATTCTATTTTTTGTTCTACTTTTTGAATTTTCATCTTTTTTAAATTAATCTCTACATTCATACAATTATTTTTTTAAATCTAGACATTGCTATGCAACCCTGCGAAAACACGATAACGCAAACAAATTGAATAATAGGAAGAAAGAGGTTTGTGTTAGATTGGAAGTGAAAAAGAGTTTAGAAGGGTGGCTGAAATGAGAAGGAGAAGATTGTATCTCTCAGTTTAGGGGTATATTTTAGGTGTAATGTGTAGGTGTAAATGAATCTAGAATGTTTTGAATACAATGCAGTAAAATGTAAAGTTAGGATTAATAAGGCAACATTTTATCAAAGGTTAGGTAGGTCAGGTTTGCAAATTACACATCAATTCTAGTTGTGCAGATTAGTCTGTGAAAATGATATGAGATAGTCTTGAGTGAAAAGTGGGTAACAAAGGTTCAGCTTAATAGTGTAGTATTGTTGAGAGTCAGTCGAGTATGTAAGATAGGTTAGTTATAGTTGATAGTTATGGAAATGGGAGTTAGATCTGTTCATAACTATGTAAAGACATCTGTAAAGCAAGATAAGTCACATCGGTGATAAGTTTAGTTGTCATCGGCCATAGGTAATGTTACATGGGTAACTGAATAATAAAGCACAATCATAAATTATATGTATCCTTCTATATCTGGTTGAAGTATGTTAGTAATAAGTCATAGTCACCAATCAGTTATCAAGCAATCGTCACAGGTATATAAATACCATGGATACGTCTTTTTGAGTTTTGGAAACATAGGTTAATGTCTTTACAATTTAAATAAGCCATAGATGCATGTCTTCATAAACCTTATCCTTTTGTTTTTAAAGATTTCATATTGGTACCTTTTAATAAAACTGAGAAGCTAAGTCTTAATATTAGCAAAACCTATCAGTTAATAAGGTGCCAAGTTTGATAGTAGCATATTACTGTCAAGTTTCTACAAGAATGCAATCACAAGGTTAGGTAACTCCAACCGTGGCAAGTTATTTTAACTTAAGTTTAAAGTTATCACAATTGGTGGCCTAACTTTTGAAAATCCAATCATGGAAAGCATGTGATAGAATAATTTATATATTTTAAATCTACAAGTATAATGTACTATTACGAAAAGAAAGAAATTTTTCAACTGTTAGAAGTGTAGAGTATACATGGGTACCATGTATACTCATGAGTATACATGGGTACCATGGGTACCGACAACTGTTTGCCACGCATAGCTTAGGTAATTGAGTAAAAATACTAGCTTGGCATGCATAAAACTGGCAAATTCTGATTCATTGGTTCAAAACTGTCATTCATGATTGATCACTGTTTCACAGCCGCACTATTTCATCAGGCAGAAAGTAATCACGAGACCAGGTTAAAATTGGCGTAGCATAACATAATTGCTAAACCACAGTGATTGCCCTAATCTTACCTGGCTACTCATATAACATTCAATATTTACACTCAATCCTGACTCACTATCAATTTCAAACCACATCTTAGTCACTTATGCACATACGGAACTTAACACATATTCATCAATATATATGTTTGCTCTCTCATACGCACACAGCATACTCATTCTTCTGGACATAAAGGTAATTACTTTAGTATAATTCTGTTCACTACAAATTATGGACCATTGTCTTTGTAATTAGTAAGTTTTCCTTTCGTGGTTATACTTTGTCTTATCATGTATATGATTCTCTGAGTTCTATATTACTTTTACAAACTCATTGTGAAGTGTTTTAAGTTGTTTTATGAAACAATAATAGTACTTGGCAGTTTAAACATCATTGCTAGTGTTTAGATTGTCAATGTTAATAATGCTTTTCAAAGTTTTTTTGTTTTTAATAGTTTGTGATTCTGAAAGCTAGAAAACATTGGTACCGAAGTACAAGTATGGCCTCTGAGCTGATTTTAATTCGAAAAGCTTAGGTTACAGTTCCATGTTTTTTTTATAGAAATACTTGATTATTTTATTAATTTAGGATATTATTCAATCTGCAAGGTCAATTTTTCAATTGAATATATCTATATTTCAAATATTGTTCTTAAAAATTCAATATCTTTTTGACCTTTGACGTACACTTAAAAATTCTCTCATGTTAAATTTTGTCTATGTGTTGCTATTGCGCTACCTCAAACTTTTACAGTTTTTACTTTTTAGCAAAGGTCTTCTTTGAAAATGGAAAATCTTTTGTTTTAGATTTTAAATAGTTAAAAAGGAATTTTTCCTTTGTTGAAGTAGAATAATTAAAATTTTATTTAGTCAAAATTCAACCATTAGTAGAGTAGACCTTATTAAAAAGGTTTAACTCTCTTTACTTACAGTCGATTGCCAGTGTAGTTTTGAGAATATTATTTGTCAAATGAAAATTGGACTGTTTTCTAGCAGTCTATAGTTAAATAATTACATAGAGCTGGTTTACATTTTTTTGAGATGCTATTCTTTGTAAGACAAAGCTGTTTAATAAAATAAAAATTTCCCTAGTGACCCACTTTTTTGGACAGAATATGACTGTTCTCCTTAACTAGTTGTTTCAATATGTTACTGAATGTTAATTAAAACTTTGTTATAGTTTACCTTACTTTAGATGCCAACAGAAATTATTTTTGTGAATTTATCATTTTAATTTACTGAGTAACCAATGTTTATTCGTGGTTTTAACATTTCTTAAGTTAAAAATTTAGACAGTTTTCTGAAAAAATTATTTACCTTACATGCAAGGTAAAAGTATATCTCCTAATAACTGAGATCCAAACACACAGTTGGGGTGCGGCGGATCAACTATCTGGATTAGCTGATCTAGCACAACAAGCTGAAAATGACCCAAAGCTAACAAAAATGATCAGAAGAAGTTTGCAGTTTTACTTAATCTGTTTTAACATATTTGACTAATGAAAATGCAGTTTAATTATGAAATTGGTTTTTAGATTAGTTTTAGTAAGAGTTTCTGGTACAATATCAAGCAGTGAAAGTTAAACCTTAAGGTTAATCTCGCATTTTTGTAGTAAAAAGTTGTTAACTATTACCTGGTACACGAAAGATCAACTATCTGGATTAGCTGATCTGTCACGACAAGCTGAGAAGGACTCGAAACTAAAGCAAATGTTCAGAATGTTCCAGTTTTCACTTGATTCGTTTTACCATTTTGACTCATCGATATGCAATTTAACTATGAAGTAAATTTTAGATGAGCTTTTAGTAAGAGTGTCACACTAGTTTTTAGTTTTTATCTCAGGAGAAGTTAACTCATTGTAAAATTACCAATTACAATCAATTGCTAGCTTAATAAAATAAAAATAAAATATTAACAAATCACACTGATCTTTTCTGCTAACATAGAAGTAATTTTACATTGAAGAGCCATTCAAAATAAGTGCTTAGATGAAACACCCTTATGAGTCTAACAGGAACATAGGCACAGGCATGCTGCACTGAACATTGCTAGTTGTCATAGAAACCATGGCAACTGTCGAAGGCTAAAAAATTACCATAATTTTTAAATATTAAGTACCTAGGGTATAAACATAAATTCACCAGCTATGTGGCTTTTAGTTAGTTGTGCTGGATACCACAGTTGATTAATTTTCATTGGTTTTCAATTAGTGTTATTTTGAAATTACATGTGAAGCATTCTTCTGACTACAAAATTATGTGTGTAAGATTGTATTTCACAAAAATATGTTTAGTTTCAAATTTACATAGCCTTTCAGCAAACATGAGAAACTTGAAGGCAGCCAAACAAAGTGCTCAGCTTTTTAAAGCACATAAATTATATCAGCTCTTTTATTAATATTTCAGTACTTCTGAGTCTTGGATTTTGATTGGGCCTAGATTTAATACACAACGAACAGTAGAACTATGGAAAACGGGGTGTCAAAAGTATGTCCTGCAATGAAAAAACACTTGTTTGTGGTTCTCACAACCTGTTGTCATAATTAGCATTTAGCCTTACGTCATCGATCCCTTTCACTGCCATCGAGGCTGCATTTTTCCGTAACAATCGGTGCTTAAAACCCATAAAGCGCTAATAATAAACTAAGATTCTAGATAATCAGCGATGTCTGGGAATCGTGCTATCGCCCGACCGATACAAACACATGTTCTGGGTTTATATATATTTTGGGTGATTGTTAGAGCTTGCTTTTTTATCCTTTCGTTCATTTTAAACATACAGTCAAACATGGATAACTCGGCCACGGATAGCTCAAAAACATGGTTAATTCGAACAGTTTCTTTGGTCCGTTCCCACGTAATGATAAATTGCTATAGATAACTCGAACTCAACACTGTTAATTCGAACTGTTTTTTTGCCCAACGGCTACCGAAACGGTTGTTATCGCTTTAGAAAATCACTTTATTCAAAGCCATAGAGGTAAACCTCATATTTTCATAATTCATAAGCGTTGTTATTACCACCATCGGCAAAATAATTTTGTCAACGACTTTTCTAAAGGTTTGGTCAAATTTGATTTACACTGCTATACGATTAATAGCACGGGCTTGCCGGGTCACGCGCGCAAGGATTTTCGCCACGCACATACAAAACAAAAACAGCGTGTTGTTTTGTATGTGCGTGGCGAAAATACTTGAGTGCGTGACCCGGCTAGCCCGTGACGAATAGTTTTCCGACGTTGATTCCGTGTTGAATCAACGTCGGAATGTTGAATGTTTAAAACGTCTTAAAATTGTTTTTACTAAACGTATACGTTGTCTTAGCTAAAAAACTATTCATCGTTTGACCTAAACACAGAATACGTGTGTACATTCAATAAGTATCCATTCAAAAAGCGTGAGTGATATAGAATGTACCGTTAAGCTTCGTAAAACTTTTAATTGAACTGCCTCGGAGTGTTGCTCTTAACGAATCCCAGGTAAAGTAAGGGATTTTTCTTTGGTAACTTTTTCTTGAAGTTGCATAAACTTCAAGAAAAGTCGGCAAAATTGATCGTGGGTAAAACGCTCAAAAGAAAAAGATGTCTTTTCTTTTGAGCATTTCAATAACGATCAAGTTTTGCCAATGTCAATCTAAAAAAACGTCCTGGCAATAACATCACCTCAAACAACAAACCAATCTCAAGTGATAGAAAAATCTCTATACTTTTTGATAAAAACGTTTTAAACTTTACATTAGAAGGATTTAATTTGAAACAAGCCATTTGTGCTTTTGATTTATATTATAGTTTGCATATGTACATGTATCTACTAATAAATAAGTAAATACATGGACTTGTGACAGTGCTCTGATAACTTGAACGCTCTGATAATTCGAACACTTTTGCTCGGTCCCTTGAAGTTCGAGTTATCCATGTTTGACTGTATAATACTTATTATAACATTGTTTTATATGATGGCATTGATTGTCCCATGCGGAAATGCTGAGAAAAACGACCTCAGGCTGCTTGCGATGGTATCGCTTTCCATATTGCTTTCTAAATATGATTTTGCTTCAATAAATATACTGTTGTCGATAAAAGTAATGCAATCACATCTATTACATTGTGAACTGCAGTGGCGTCTTCTTAGGACTATGTGTAAATTGTGCTCTTGCGAGATCCTGCAATGCTTGAAATTAATCAGCTTCAGTGGTGCCCCTCAACATCACAATAAAAAGAGAGGGCTAGTGCATAATATCATTAGAAACAATTATAGTATGGTGCTTGGAATCTGATCTATTTTTCATAGAAATAATCTGTACACGGAGAGCTAATGACACTAATTCTTTTGTCATTTATATTGTTTCTTTGGAGTTGTCCTACCTTTGCCTGCCGCTATCGTCATTATCGTAGTTGATAAATGAGCCGTAAAAGAACAAAACAGCCAATATGAAAATTGTGGCATCATAATTTGTGAGCCTATTCCATTGAACATTTTTGTGGTAGAGCTCTGGAGAAATCCCATAAACACCAACCAATGTCTGTCTCACCATGTCAAACAATGGCTCATTTAAAAACCAATATATTGAAGAACCTGAACAAGCTGAAACAGTAATTATCCAATTTATGTGCTTAAAAGAAGTTAAACTTTTGGTAGGGCTGTATGAAGATGCATTCAATATTTAACCAAATCAAACTCAAAATGACTGCATGATTATTATTATTTACGTGAGTGCAGGCTAGCCAATAGTATTCACCAGATAATAATACACGCCAAAACAAAAATTTATGGGAAAAATGTCGCTCTCAACTTTTTGAGAAAGTCAATAAGTGAGAGTTTTCTTTTCCGGTACTGTTTTATGTACAGCTAGTAAATTGTGGCATATATATGATATATGGCATCATACAGACATAATACCTAGAAGTTTAAGGGATGGGGGGTACATGATACTGTTGAAACTAAAGCTTACTATAAATTCAATAGATAATAAAAAGGTTTTAAATGCATATGTGTAAGCCATATGCCTACATACGAATAATGTGTAAATACAATAAAACACAGAAGCAAAATTAAATATTTTTCATGTAAAAAGTTTAATTATTTCAGGATTATCGGTTAAGCATATTTATATATATTTCAAAAATGTCTAATTAAACCTAATTTGATACGGATTTTTGTTTTCGCATTTCATTGTATGCTAGCTATTGTTCAAAGATTTCAAGGGATGTATAGGTCGACCATGAAGTTATCTCACAGTTTATTACGGGTCCACCATTCTGCATTGTCTCAAATAATATTCAACTTTTTTATTGTCACATAAAGTTATTACACTTAAATATCTGTTTTTAATTAACCAGCCTATTACAAGTAGAGAGTCTCTTATAAATTGGAAACTGCAATCTACCCTCAGCTAGCATACCGTAATAATATTCACCCGCAACCAGAAATTATTTATTTATCAGTCTGCCGAGTCGATCATGATAAACTTTCTATATGTAGTTGTCAAGAGGTTGCCAGCAAACACTGTAATAGTGCTAGATAGCTTATTCAGTTTACTTGAATGATGTTATATTAAATTGTAAAGTAGGCTTATACATTCTGTATTTAGCATCCGTTTTAGAGTTTGATTAATCAATTCAATTAGTGAATTTTGCCAGAACGAAAAGTTTTGTTTCGGGGCTTGTTTCTGTAAAATATTAATAGGCCTTAGATAGCAATACTAATTTTCTATTTAGTCAACAACAATTATACATCAATTGGTGAATAATGACTTTGGTAATGACAAAATAAATGATCAAAATTATCCAAAATATTGACACAATTGATTTATTGAGTGAGTTTTAACAAACGGTAAGTCTGTAAAATTATTATTAGTTTTTTTTATAACGTAATAGTCTTTTAATCAAGCTGGTACTAGTGCTAATAGCTTTTAGTGAAGGTCTGGTATTCTTAATTGACTGCTTCAACCGTTTATCTGGTTGATTAATTTACCAAATATCTTACAGTTAAACTTCCCAGATGCATCATTTACGTACAAATGCTACAGTATTTTAAACGAGATGAGGTTCATTATCATATTATCAGATGTAGATTGGCACCAGATACAGATCTTGATATCGCATGACGCAAGTTGTCATAGTCTGTACTATGACTACAATCTTTTGGCAATTATCTGAAATTTCCCTATGTCATGTTTTCAATTTTCTAATAGTACAATGGTTACGTTGAATCTGGAAATTGGCTCGTTATGGTGATCATTCCATCTCCGGAATTTGTAGATGTTATATCCATGAGAATATGTGTCGCGGTCACAAAAACCATGGTTAAGTCGCAAATAACGAAACTGCGTTCGCCGCCTTCGGAGTTGCACCAACTGAATTTATAATATTGGTAACGATTTTTGTAACACGAGCATCTGGACCAATCAAAGAGTGATTTTTCTGAATCTGAAATCAATTTATCCAATAGAAGTCTTTAACCATTGGATAAAAAACTGAAAAGCGTTGCTATGATAAACAGGAAGAACTGAAAAATGGCGTCCGATAAATATAATCGTTTCCTTTTTGCCAATTTTAAAGATAAATCTGACATTTTGGACACTTATAATGAGTACTTTGGCATTTTAACTGATGTCAAAAGCAGTGAAAGTAAAGGGATTTACGATGATATTTTCCTAACAAATCTTACAAGATTATTACAATATTTAATTATAAGAATAATTATTCGATTTTGTCGGATTATTATTAGATTTAATTATAAGAATAGTTATTTGAATTTCCAAGATCGAAGTATATAGAGACCGATGGTGTGCAATATGTTACTGTTGTTATTTTTCTGAAGATTTTTTTGATGATTTGGCTGTGTCCAATATCGCGGTACTGCCAAGCTGTTTTTAATATCTGCAAAATTAGGTAATACATGTTTTTTATTAATATACAGCTATTTTTATGACAACCAGCTAAAATCTGTTTAGATTTTCAAAGTCAGTATGATCTTTTTGATATCAATACAGAAAACTAGATAAATATCACAACTTCTTGACATTGGTTGCTATGAAATTTTAAAATTTAAACAAAATTGTGCATTGGTTTTCGTTTCTCAAACTTTTACACCAGTTTTTTTCAAACGATGTTTTTGTACTAATGGTAAATGTGCATTCAGTTTATGAATCATAGCATATGCTGCAATTAAGCTAGAATCAAAATTTTTTTTGCAAATTAACGGTAAGAATTATCTCCTTCTGCCAATGTAAATAACTTCTAATCTCACAATCCTAACTTAACCATGGTTTCTGTGATCATGACCCACATGTTAAGAAATTCTCAATGATGTTGTAACTTGTTAGTCTCTTTATGTCTATCTTTACATGGCTGATGTCAGATATAACAAAACTTTCTATCATTAACTAAGTAACTGCTAGCAAAACCCACTTAATGATTCTTTTTAGAGTTACCCTTCCTTGTACTCCGCATTTGACATAGAGCATGGAAAACTTAGGCTTAACACTTTCTATTTTACTTGTTTCACGCCTAATCACAAATGGGGGTTAGCTGCTAGTTAAGTGATCGATAGCGAGGTCTGCATAAAAGCAATGATCCATTCCACCTTACGCTTCGGCTAACTTCAGTGTAATTTATTAATCCATACCGGTTGAATCTCCTATCTTACAAATATTATTATTCAATAAGTAGATAGTTCTAATAACAGTGTACTAATTCTATATTATGATACACACACTGTCAGTATCGCCTTTATGATTTGATCCGTGTTCATCACCTCTGGTGAAATCTATAATAAAAACTATGTTTTGCTACTAACATATATTTGCTAAAATTGTTATGACAATGGTAAATGACAATTTCTTTTAAATGCTAGTTACAAAGGTTCTTTGCAAAACCTTATTATTATTATTAACCTTATATTAAAAAAATTTGTTGCAAAAGAAATTGGTCGTTTGAGAGCCTTGAAAGTGCGGTTATAAGCTCTGAAGCATTGCAAGAGCGCCACTCGAAATTCTCAATGCGTGACCCAAAAGACCAGCAAAAATTGAGGCTTGACATGACCACCTAAATTTAGCTATAACCTACATGCGAACTGGCATAAAGCTGCCAATGAATATGCATATGAAAGCTGAGATACTTTTGTACGGACTGAGATCTTTTCCTTCAAGCGGCTTGCAGGTCTTTGCAATTTAAGATCAATTTATTTCCAGTTATAATTATCTACAGTCAGATTGATTTGTATTCCTTGAAACTATTGATATACATGTAAGCAGAAACAGCAAATCATGGATTTCTAGATTGCAAAACAATATGAACTGAACTCTTTGATTAGGTGAGTGCCCTGAAGAGATCAATGGGCAACAAATACAACATACTAATGCACAACAATTACAATAAATTATGACATTTCAGCAAATGTAATGATGTACAAGCTAGCAATACGAAGCAATGAAGCATTTGTAAAAACTAAATAAAAAACAAGTTGTAAGTAAATTTAGTTAGAACATGATAAGGATCAAAACCTGACTCACACAAAGATACTCCACAAGTTACTCCACTGCACCTTCAGCTTGCTCTCACTCATCACTGATGTATAAAGACAACTTGTGCACATAGCCAGAGACAGCATCGCAGAGAGCAAATAACTTAATTCAAAATATAAATCTCTTAGATGGAATATACTGCCTGAAGCTGAGCCATCTTTTCCATGCCAGCAAGCTTTTATCTATAGATATAAATTTACTAGGCAAAAACATTTTGTAACTTGAACAATTTATTGCCAGCATACTGTTCAAATAGTCAGCAAAAATTAAACCTGTTTTTATTTTTATTTTCAATTTGATTAAAAATCAGTCTAGATAATAAAGGATTGTGGAACAGTAAGACAACAGAGTATGGTTTTTAAGAATGCCTGTATGCATAACTAAACAACTAATTTGCCAGATGTCTTTACTGTCAACAGGCTCCGAATTTTCGCAGTTTTTGAAAGTCAAATTTATTTGTTTTGTTAAATATAACATTTATAATGGCCGATGTTGTAAAAACTTTAAGTAATAAAAAAAACTTACCTGTTTAAAAATTCAAACTTTTAATACTGCCAAGCTGTCAGCAAAACGTAAATCTTTTGGTTTTAAGGCAGCTCCTCTTCAAAATTCGTAAATACTCTCTGTTTCATCGCTGGCCGTTTCACTGTCACTTTCGCAATCCATTTCACTCTGCTACTTTTATTAAATTCCATCGTCTTCTCTACATTTTTATGACCTAATATCTTTTTGTTCACTTCCAAACCAGCCAATGTTGTCCTCTAAATAATCACATGCATTATGTTGAGTTCTGAGCAGATGCCATTATGATGGATGGATGACTTTAGTATCTTACAAAATACGTTTTAGCCGTTTTATTATAAAACAGGAAGAAGAAGGAACATAGACGTAGCTATTATAAGCTTTAGTAATATAGCATAGACATCGATACACACTTAGTACCCACTAGTAATGTAAAATGTTTCGTGGTGAGAAGACAACTACGAAGTGTAAACAAAACAAAAAGGAGAAGATAACTGAAAATTGTAGAACAATAATGCTAATTAGTAAACATGAGTCAGTCTAATCGTATGCAGATTGTAATATCTCAACACATTAATGATGAAAAACTTTCAAAAAAGCAAGATCAAATCTTTTGCAACGTGTTTTGCTTGCATATGTGTATTAGGAATTATTTATAGCGTCAAACCAGTAGTGTAAAGCCTACCAAAGTTGATGGAACTATTACTTTTAATTTTTAACAATTTTTCTTAATTAAAAATATTTTTAAAAAGATCTATCGAAGACTGAACTATTTTGAGATTATTCGAGATCTATACACTGAGACATTGTTCGTTTTACAGGCTTTGTCGAGCTTTGGGTCAAAAGAGTTAGTAAATGTCAGCAAACATATGGACAACACTTCAGGGATACACGTGTCTCACAAACAGTGGTTTTAATGGATTTAAAAATAATTTAATTCATCTTTTTGCTTTGTGAGAAATACATGCCTCTCCAGATTACGATATGATGACTTACAATTGCTTTACAAACTTATATGCTACAGACTAAAGTTCATCGCGGAACCAGCAGTGTAATTGCTGCCAAAATTAGTAATATAGCACAGTCAATTTGAGGTTGTTACTAAAAATAAGTTAAAAGGATATAGTAAGCAGTCCTACATACCGATTTCACCCTAATCACTTATTATATTATGCAGAAAACTAGGTGGTCTTGACTTCAGCCTTCTGACCAAGATTCAAATTGCTTTTCACTCATTTAAAAAAAAAACTCTTTTAATCTTTGCTTATTGCTTTCCAGTGCTGCTCGCTGGGGCATGAAAGGTCACTCAAAGTTCAACAGTGTCTCTAATTTTATGATTGATTCAAACCAAAAGCTTTCACAAATTTTGTCACAATTTACTGATGAAAGTTTAAAGTCATCATGTTACATGTATACTTTTATATTTGTAGTGGAATGAATTTCAGACATATGCATTTTATTTCTAGATTACAATGGCTGAAGCTGTAGCAGATGTTGAGTGTGAATTTTGCTGCCGTAAAAGTGACACCATTATCAACCCCAAAGTGCTACCATGCAGTCATATTCACTGTATGACATGTTTGACCACCTACTATGAGAGCAAACACCTGCTGCTGTGTGGAAACAGTAGATGTGGGTGAGTCTTACTACATGTATTTGTTGGTTAAAGTTAGACTATATAACAGCACACATAGCTAGGGTTGTGATGCATTAAAACTGCATCGCATCATTGCAGCGCAATACACAGCAGTTTTGCAATCACTTACAACTTTCTAATGTGCAGTTGACACTTACTGCTACTGCAACTGCATTCTTAATGCAAATACCTGGCTGCATTCCACTGCAGATTTACTTCCATGATACAAATGAAAGTAAACCCAGCAATTTATGTGCACTGCATATGCACACTCTTCAAAATCTGAAACTGCACATGTACTGCAGCTGTACTTTAGTATGGGGTTAATACTATGGATCAACTTACACTGCTGACTTTCCAAGTGTTTATAATGCACTGTACGAAATTGCCCTCTGCTGGGTTTAGTAAGTTCAAAAAATTGCACTCTAGCTCCCATACTATGTCCTGCATTTCATGCTGCCTTTAGCTAACTTTGGGTAAGCAGGAGCATATGATGGTATAGCAGTGTCAGCTATGATCGCTCTAAAGTACCCAAGGGTTTGTAGACAGTTGCTTACAGACAAACTGTTTATGTCTTGCAGTGCAGTACTCTCATATGTTTCTTGATAATTTACTTGACAATAAATAGTAAACTTTGATTCTGTTAGCAACAATAACAGCTCTATTAACAACAACAGATAACAGTTAACAGACAATGGTCTTTTGACAATCGTCTGTTGACGGATAGTCGACGGATGATGGTATGTTATCAGTGCAATAAACAGTGATAAAGTTTTACTAACAAAAAATCCTTTTCACAACAGAATTGAACTCGGAACCCCTAGGTCGGCAGACTAACGAGCTAACCCATTACGCTATGATGTTGATCTGGCCATTTGAAGTACTCTCACTTAAGCACTTGGGGTGATCAACTAGTACAGCTGGTTGTTGGCAGTTGGTTGTTATGAGTAACAACCAAATTAATCATTATTTTAATTAACTGAAATGACGATGATTGACTGAGTAAATCACTATTTTACCAAGTGAGTTTCTGAAGTTTTGTACGGAAGTATTTTATTATCTGGACCAAGCTATATAGTTGATATATTTAATACTCTTTAGCCTAGTATTCACGGAAATTCAACTACAACCAGCTTTAATTCAAGTCCTCTTCACGAAAATTCAACACTCTATATGACTGTCGAAAATTGAGAAACGCTCTTTTCTGTTTTATGCAAACACTCACTAACCCTTCATATAAGCACTAACTAACCCATTATAAAAATAATCACTAACCCTTTATATAAACACTCAGTAAACCTTTATATAAACACTCACTAACCCTTCATATAAACACTAACTAACCCTTTATATAAACACTCACTAACCCTTTGTATAAACACTCACTAACACTTTATATAAACACTTACTAACCCTTTATATAAACACTCACTAACCCTTTATATAAACACTCACAACTATTTATATAAGCACTCACTAACTCTTTATATAAAAACTCACTAACTCTTTATATGAAAACTCACTAACTCTTTATATAAACACCCACTAAACCTCTATATAAACACTCACTAACCCTTTTATACAAAACCCGGCCATACCTCTAATATTTTTATGCAAATACTAACCAACCAACTATACAAACATTTGATCATCACACAATAACCAAAATTCTGCCCCTGGGCCACATCATAATTACATAGAATGCTTGCAGTTGTGTTGACGTTGGCCATCTCAGCACTAAATATTTAATTCAAAGCTTACTTCTAGCTTGCAGCCTGCATTTATGCTGTTTGCTGTTTACTGCAAGATCTTTGCTGTTTAAACATTGTTTTTCAAAACAAATGACCAATAATAATATAGTTATATAGTTTGGCAATTTAGTTCGTATAATTTTATGTCAAGCTTCTCCTGATCTCTCAAACTCAAATGTAAAGATGGTCGGCCTGCTTTTTTGTGTGTCTCAATATCAACTTGGTGGATCTTATAAATGTGCCACCTAAAAGATAAACATACATAAAACTTTGAATGATTTTATCAGAAACTAAGGGTTTTTTATGATTTGCAATTGATATTAATGTCTCAAGTGATCTGACTGGCAGGATTTTCCGAGATCAATATTGTCAAAACTCATCACGGTTAAAATGCTCAAAGGAAAAATATATTTGAAATGATGAGACTTGCTATCAATGCTTTAGTTGATACCGACAGGTTCGATCAAATTGCGTTTGGTATTTTTATTTTGTCAGACTCTATGCAACTGTGGACATGATAATCACAGTCTCATTTGATTCAAGCATTTCACCAAGATCAAATTTTGTCAATTTTAATCTCAAAATATCCTTGCAGTCATATCTCCTCAAACAAAAAACAATCATATTTGACGAAAGCACACCCATACTTATTTTCTAATAAATTTTCTGATATTTTCTGATATAATCTGCCAACAATTTGTGCTAGTTCATCTTTAAGCTAGAAATATATTGTTCAGTTTAAAGACAGCCTTAATATTAAGATTATATAACATACCGATACTTTGGATGAGATGTACTAATATTTAGTGCTAGTTCATCTTTAAGTTAGGAATATATTGTTCAGTTTAAAGACAGCCTTAATATTAAGATTATATAACATATCGATACTTTGGATGAGATGTACTAATATTTAGTGCTAGTTCATCTTTAAGCTAGAAATATATTGTTCAGTTTAAAGACAACCTTATTATTCCTGTATTTTATAATCTGCTTGTTTGTCTCTAATAGTATCTAGGTAAAACAGACCAGGCTCTTAATCTACAGAGACGACAGGAAAGCATTAAGTCTCTTTTTCTGTCTAACTGTAGACCTTCCTCATTGTAAAGTTACTCTCTGGTGAATTCTAAGCATTTGTCTTTCCTCATGTTTACTCCAAGCACATTGCACGTTTAATCGAATTTTTCAGAGATGTTTTTTTCTGGTAAAATATAGCTACTGGTGTAAGCAAAAGATACGCAGGAAAATAAATATTGTCTAATATTCATGTCTTCTGGTATCTATCATGACAATGATGCAGTCACATGTACATTTTCCAACTACTTCAGCTTAAATTTTATTAATAAAACCTCTCAGCTTGGCCCTTCACAGTTGTAGATTCATTGATTGATCTACTGTCGATGAACAAGCTTACCAAAAAAACACACCTACCAATGTATGACTCATAGAGTTTATCACCTATCACTGTACCATTCGTAAAAAGACTTACCTATCATAGAATGACTCATAAGATGCAACACCTATCACCACAACACCATAGCACATAGTTAATAACTTCTTACTAATTCTTTGTAGCCAGGTGTTTGAGATGCCACCAGACAGTCTCTCATCCTATGACTTGGGTACAGACAAGACACTCTGTGATGTTTGTCTAAAGAAGGGATCACCAAGACAGAAAGCTATTAGCTACTGTACCTACTGCTGTAAAAGGTTCTGCCCTGCCCATTTGGAGGTACGAGTTTTCCTCATCATATCTTTATATGATACTTTGAGCATGTGGGCAGTAGTTATGTCTAAAGTTGTTAGTATGCATTATTACTTTACACCGGACTGATATTAGTAACCAAAGGCTTCATCGTATTATGCATCTGCACAAAGGTACAATATAAAGATACTATAAGATTACAATAAAAAGTTTCTTGCCGATCAGCAAAAATGTTACGCATGCCTAAATTATAGGCTGGACTTTTTTCTGTTCTCAAACTAATGCTGTTTTCTAGAAGGTTTAAAAGGTGGATGTGCAGCAATCTTTAATACTTTAAAATTTCAACTATTGGGATTTTTGTCTATCGTGGGTTTAATGGCTGTTTAAGGTTCTTGATTTTTCAAATGCTGATAAATTATCTTTGAAAGCTGTAATTGTTTTATTTTTTTTTAAATGATAACTTACCGAGTCAGTATGTTATAAAGCAAGACCGCATACTTTAATCTATGTCTAAATAATTAATCATTGAGTGTTGGCAGATGGAGAGTTAACTGTGTCTCATAATCACTAAACTTTGATAAAACTAACCTGATAGTAGTCTGTTCTACACTAGCTTCATTATTATTACATATATATTTTACTTGTGACATGTTCTGGAATGTTCTAAAATTGAAACTATGAAATATTAGTCAAACGTCACAGTATTGTGCTGCTTTGATGTTTCAGTCCCATGATGACACAATGAATGAACATTACAAGATAACAATAATGGAGTACCTGGCTCAACAACAAAAAGCTAAAGTCAGCAGCTGCCCCAAGCATAAAGACCAACAATATATTCTTGGGTGTGACGTCTGCTATGTGGTCAGCTGCCTGAAGTGTGTTCCTGACTTACCAACATGTGACACTGGTATGTGGTGTTATTGTAGGTGCGGGTGGCTCTCCAAATGTTATTAGATTTTTTAAACGCAATATGTTAGTTTTAGCATGATATCTAATTACTCAGAACATCGAGTGACTTGTTATGATATTATAAAATTCCCTGTTGTCAGTGTAACATGATCAAGTTGTATCAATATACCCACAGTTGGTTATAGTGTGTGTATTTCCCTTTTTGACTGAAAATAATATAAGGAATAAAAAAACAAACGAGTAAATTTGTTTATCATTTCACAGAAATTATAAGTTGTTTTGTATGATTATTATACGTGAAGTTATCTTTTGCTTTAGGCTCTACCCATTCTTTGCTTCCATTAGAAGACCTGGCATCAGCCCTTCTCACAGGCACAATATCTGCTGAGAGTTCATCTAGGGATGATCAGTTTGAAGCGCTGTTCAAACGAATATCTAAGATGGTCTCTGAATATGACAGTCAGACTGAAAATATGCTAAATATAATTCATAAGAAGAGAGATGAGCAGGTAGGGAATTAGTCCGGTCTTTGTTTGTGTTTAATTCTTTTTTGTACTTTTTGATTTACACTTTTAACTCATTCTTGTTTGTTTCTTATGTTATACATCAATCATAGAATGGGGAAAGATCTAGAATTATTTGTAATTAAACTCTTTTTCAATCCAAAAGTCTCACAATGACATATTCTTTACTTCAATAGAATAAAAGCTAGCTGAAGTAAGATTGCCTCACATCATACATTTAAAAGATTTCCTTGTATGGCGTATGCTGACTTTCATCTCTATGTTAGCAGATTTGCACTCGAACTAAAGATTTTGAAACTTGAAGAAGCTCCCCCAACTTACATATTTGCTCCTTCTAAAAAGAAAAAACTGTAAACTTAACCTTTTCATCAAACGACCGTACAGTAACTGTAGCAGTGCTGGTTTGTATCAACACATTTTCTTTTCATTTGCTTTCAGTTTTACTTAGCTTAGGGTCCATGGCTGTGGTAATTCTACAATGATGTAAGGGGATATACGCCTACAATAGCAAAGCAAATTAATATTTTCATTTGTTATAGAAATCATTGTCTATTACACAAATTTAAAAAAAACAAAAACCTTTTGCTCTGTCTAAAATAAAATAAAGTAACAACTGTGTCTTTACTATACTTAAAAATGCAATGTCTGCCGAACTTTACGTTTAATGTTTGGTTAAAATATAGTTTTTGACGAGACTAAAACTCATGCGCGTGACATTCAGTATAGAATATTGTAAAGGTTTTGTGCGACCTTCACTTTCCTCCACTAGTACAAGACTTGTGCATGAGTACAATACATATATTTCTGCTTAGTCTAGCAAAATGTACAAGAAAAAATCAAGTAACAGGCATTGAACAGGCCCAGAACAGCTCTGCTCTCTACTGCAAATGTTTGTGCTTATATAGCTGCTAAACTTCGCCCTTGTTCTGCTTGGTTAGACCTCGCACGGGTCAGCCCGGCTCGGTTCAGCTCGGTTCAGCACCGAGTCGGTACGGCTCTGGCTTGGCTGTGGCTTGACTCGGCTTGGCTGTGCTTCGGCTTGGCTTGGCTAAATGTAAAGAGGCGCCATCCACCACATCGATCCGCGTCCATTCTGCAAGAGGACTAGCTGGGCCAGAGCCTCATGCTGCTGGCGGGCTCCATAGCGGAGGCGCTTTATTTCTTCCAATAGTAGCTGGCGTTCCCGGTCCTCCAGGTGCCATTGCCGTAGGACGGCTTGCATAGTCTTGGCAGCCCTGGTCCACTCTTGGACGTTCTGTGTTTGCAACCGGGCCTGGCTGCGCTGCGTCTGTAGGAAGGTCTGGCTGGCTGGAGTCCGCCCTATTACTTCGGCTAGGTTGCGTGACCCGGCAAGCTCCACCGTCGTCCTGATCCTCTTGGTCGAAGCCGGGCGGACCCGGGCTGGGGAGCACAGGGGTGTCCTAGCCCGATGTGCTCCTCTCTGGGAGCTGCAACGTCTCCTTACTCTAGTCGTGGGTGTGCAGGTAGCCATCGTCAGGGAGCCCCTCATGTTTTCCTGGCAGAACTGCTCCCAGGAGTCTTGGTCCACCAGATATGCCACTGTCTCCACTCCTCTTTGCTGGTGAGTCGCGTGGTGTTGCAACATCCAATTCCTCGACACGTCCTGTCAATCGCAGCGGCATACAAACACGGCATAGTGTTGCAGCACGTGAAATGGAATTCGCCGGGTGCTGGTTGTGAACTGGCAGATCCGGCAGCTCTCATCTTTCACCTGCTCTTCCGCTTGCGTTACAGTCTGGGAAGACAAGTACTTAATGGTCCTTACGATGTTCTTCTTCCGTGGCCTGACTCTTTCTGGCTTCGGCTGCCTCATGGGTGTACTTTTCTTCACGGCAACGGCCGGCAGAGAAAAAGACAACTCTGGTGAAAGGGGACTGACCCGTCTCCTCTTCATGCTTACAGCAGCCACCGGGCATTCTTCTTACACTGGTTCTGGCATGACTTTTTTTATTAGCTCCTCTACGCTGTCCTCTGTCAGAGTGGCATCTAACAGTGCCTCTGCTCCCTCCTCAGTAATCTCCAACATGGCCGAATCTGGCCGTCGTGCCATGTCCCTCTCCGTGTTACTTGTTTGTAGGTCACCACGTTTGCCGGTGTTGGCCTACCCACTCCTTCTCCAGTTTTTTTCAAACTAATTGTGACCGAAGTCAGTAAATCCTGTAGAGATGTGTTGCCTTTGCTCTCCATCTTTTCCAGTGCCTTGATGTCATCTAAAGAAAACGAGTGCTTTAATAAGAAATCCTAGGTTGTGTCCGTGAGGACCATTTTGCCTCCTTCTTGTGCGACCTCCGCACCGTTTTCCGTTAATTCCATAGAGTGGCATACACCATCTCCGTATCGTTCCGGCTTCTTAGTTGTCTGGGCCAGCCTCGGATTGTGCCGGACTGGAGTTGATTGGATTGCCGGGCTGATGGGATCTGGTGTTGCGGTCTCTTGGTCTCTACCGGATTCGATTCTGGTTCTCCCGGAACCTTAATTCGTGTGGCCGGACTTATTTCCTCGGAACATGGAGGGCGTCCTGGACTTCCTTCTTTTTCTGGTCTGGCCAGATTTTCCCTGGGAGTTACCTCCTTCCCTTGATTCTTTGCAGCTTCTATTAGCAACTTTTCTCAGTGGGGGGTTGCATTATTGGTACAGGGTCTATCCTGCCCTTCTCTTGCCTTCTCTCCGGCCCGCTAATTTTAGCGTCCTTCATGTTGGGGCCTCTCCTTGGCTCCAGAGTGGCTGGGGCCTGCCCCAACCTCTCTGAGCAAGTGTGATAAGGCTTCAGCCTTTCCTCGCTCTGGATGGATGACTGTCCCTGCCGTTCCACCAAATATGTGTGGTTCCCTAAGGCCTTCAAGACCTAGTATGGTCCACAAACTTTGCCTGTAGCTTGGGGATTTCTCCTCGTCTCCGGCGTTTGTTCGTGAGCCATACCCAGTCGTCTGGGGTGTACAGCAGTAGCTCTTCCTTTTCCTCTTGTCGCATCTCTATCTGGTTTTGCCGGAGCGCCTCGTGCACTGTCTGCAGTCTCCGCTGCACCTTAGGAGCGCGCTAGTGGGCAGGAAAGAACTCGGTCAGTGGGGGGTGACTTTGCAGCTGGTGTGGTAATCTCAGCTTCCATCCCAACATTAGCATGTTGGCCGTTTCTCCAGTCGCGGAGGGGGGGGGGGGGGTGCCTCTGTATGCCCTCATCAGCTGGAGAATCAATAGGCTCCACATGTCCTGTCCCCGAGCCAAGAGCAGCGCCCTCAAGGAATCCCCGAGTCCCCGGCTATTCCGCTCCACGATTCCATTTTCTTGTGGGTGATACGGAGTCGTGTGGGTTTTTCTTATTTTCCAGAGTTGGCACAGTTTGGCCATCAGTTGGCTCTTGAACTGTGCCCCCTGGTCTGTGTGGATCTGCTTAGGCAATCCCAAAGAACAGAAAACCTGCTCATCCAGTGCGTTGGCGACCACCAGGGCCGTGGCGTCAGGTAGTGCCAATGCTCTCTGCCACCGGATGAAGTGGTCGGTGAGAACCGGCACCCATTTGTTCCCCCTCGGTGTGACAGGAAATGCTCCCACCAGATCCACGGCCACCTTTTGCCAGGGTTTTCCTGCGTAGAGCCTCCTTTTTCCTCCGGCTGTCTTTGTCCCTCCATGCTTTGCGGCCTGGAAAACCTCACAACTCTTGATGAGCCGCCTGACTGTGGACGTCAGCCCTGGCCAGTACCAAGTCAGTTGGAGGCGACCTATCGTCCTGTCCACCCCCGAGTGAGCCAAGGCGTGTGTTTGCCACGCCGTGGTTTCTCGCATGGCCGGGGTCAGATGGCGCACCATCTAGTGTGGCCCTGCGGGGCCACGCGTGCTTCCAGCATGCCGCCCTGTCGTATGCGCAGAGTGACCAACACGTGATGCAGGATGTCCGGCTTTCTGCTCCCGACCACCAGGTGTTTTGCTGGCACCTCTTCTCCTGTGGCGATGGCATGGTACATGATGGCCACTGGTCCCTGACTGGTAGCCTGTGTCCTTGCTAGTGCGCCATTTGGTCCTGTCACTCCTGGCGGGGCTGATAGCCCTTCGAGGGAACCCCCTGCCCCAGGTTCAATTCCGCCACTGTTGGGGCGGGAGTCCCATGCGGTTTGCCAGCCGGCCCCTGGCGAATGCAACGTTGTCCAGGGTCAATCCCTCCCCAACGAGGGCGGGTGTCCCATCCTGGCAGCTAGTCGGTACACACGCGGCTAACAGCTCTTGCTCCTTTGCCAGCCTATTCTGTGATTGGCCCCCGTCCCTCAGTTCCATGCTTGCACATTGCCAGCAGTCCTCGCAGGTTTGCTTGCTCAATCCTTCCGCATTCCCGTGGCGAGTCCCTGACCGGTGCTCCAAGATGTAGCGGAACTCCACCAAGATTTCAAGCCACCGGGCTACTTAGTTTGAGAGTTCCCTCCTCTGGCATAGCCAATGGAGTGGTGCATGGTCCAACTGCAGGAGGAACACCTAGCCATACATACACGGCCGGAAGTGCTTGACCGCCTTCACTACTGCAAGTAGCTCCCGTCGAGTGACGCAGTAATTGCGTTCCGAGAGTGTGAGGGTCTTGCTGTAGTAGGCAATGACCCTTTTGCAGCCCTCCTGCACCTGGGACAGCACGGCTCCTACTCCACATCCGCTGGCGTCCGTGTCCAGGATATACTGTCTCCAAGGATCAGGATAGCCCAAGATCAGGGCAGTGCTGATGCTTTCCTTCAGCATGTCGAAGGCGGCCTGCTCTCCCTTTGCCTATCTCCAGGGCTCTCCCTTTGCAGTCAGTCGAAGCAAGGGGTGTGTTATAGTGGCGAACTCCGGTATGGATCGTCGGTAATAACCGACCGTTACAAGAAATCCTTGGAGTTCCCTTACTCCGCGCGGATTCGGCCACTTTGCTACTGCCTCCATTTTGTCGGTGTCTGTAGAGACTCTGTTCTGGCTTACTATGTCCCCCAGGTAGCGAAACTTAGGTTGTAATAGCTCGCACTTGGAGGGCTTCAGCTTGAGTCCGGCCTTGTGGAGTCTCTGGAAGACCTCCAGCCGATGTAGATGCATATCGAATTACGGGGCGATGATGATAATATCATCCAGATATAGCAGCAGTGTTCTACTGTGGAGGCCATGTAGCACACGTTCCATGAGTCTTTGGAAGGTGGCGAGGGCGGACGTAAATCCGAAAGGCAACACCTTCCACTTCCACAGCCCGGACCGTGTCGAGAAGGCGGACTTCTCCTGCGCCTATGCATCCAGGGTCACCTGCCAGTACCTGCTCACCAGATCGAACGTGCTAAAATAGCGACTGCTGGCCAGGGGGTTCAGGCTGTCGTCGATCCTAGGTAGCGGGTAGGCATCCTGCTCCGTGACGGCGTTGAGACACCGGTAATGAATACAGAAGCGCCAATTCCCGTCCTTTTTCCAAACCAACACCACTGGGGAGCTCCAAGCTCCTCGGCGGGCTCGATGAGTCCTCGTTTGAGCAGGTTCTGAACCTGCCTTCCGGCCTCTGCCTCCTTTTTTGGTCCTAGTCTGTCAGGGGTTGTCGGATTGGCCGAGTACCTTCCTTAAGTGGAATAGAATGTTCCACTTCCGAGGTCCTTCCCACGTCATCATCACCTGTACTAAATATGGTGGCATACTGACGGAGCGAGGTTGCCAACCTTGATGTTTGTCCCCTGGCCTCACCGTTTGGCCAGGCCGCCTGGAACAATTCCTCAAAGTGAGCCGGCACTCCATTAATTGAAGTCGGACCGGCATCACACAGTAAAGGATCGTCTTTTTCAACCTGTTGGGCCTCTACTCCCGTGTACATAGCGATAGCGGTTCTGGACCGAAAAGTCAGCGGCCGCTCCGTAGTGTTCATGCAGCGGGTGATGACCTGTTCCTTGGGTCCTGGCTGGTTCAGGCTACTGGCCATGAGAGGTCCGTCGGGAAATCTCTCGGTTAGTGTCACGGGGCAATAGTTCCGTGTGGGGATGGAAAGTGCATTGCCATCTCTGTCCGGGAGGGAACCACTACCCACCTTATCACCTGCACTTTGCTCTGTAGCAACTGCCCATGCCGGTCCATGTAGACTTTCTATCTGCTATCCATCCAAAACACCGGTTGCACAAACTCGAGATCGCATTGATGAGCCACGAAGAACGGCATTCCGAGGATGGCATCCTCGCTCAGTCGGCTCACTACGAAAACCTCCTTTGTCTTCACATCCTTCAAGCGGATAGTTAAACGGATTATTCCGTAGAAAGGAAGCCGTGTTATGTCAGCCAATAGTCCCTGGCTGTCACTCTCCTCGAGTCGGTTCCGCACGGTTCCTGGCAATTGATCAAATACCTGTTTATTGATCAGATTGGTGGTGCATACGGTGTCTAGTAGGAACTGGATGGGCCGCCCCTCCACTTTTCCTGGGAGGAAATAGCTGTTGGAGTGCTGTTGGCTGAGGGCTTGCGCCCTTGTGGTGTCCTCCAGGACATTCTCCGTGAGGCCTGGATAGCTTCCTTTCCGTGGTGGGGCGAGGTCAGTACCTTGGGCCATACCATGCCCGCAGCAAATCTGCTGCTCCCGTGATTGCCACCCCCAAGGCGGAGAAGGGGCCGGCCCGGCCGCTTTCAGGGCAGGCTTCCGACTGTCCGGTCCAGTGGGGATGGTTCTCAGTATCTGGGGCGGAGGGAATTTGGGGGTCACCCTCTGGCGCTTCAGGCTACGTCCCTGCCATTTGCACGGAGGGGCCTAGGCAATATCCGAGACATGGGGCTGTCCAGACTAATCTCACCCAAAAACTGGTAATAATTCCATGTCACCACAGATCCTTCCTGTACACGAATTTTTCTTGGCCTAGTCCTTGCTGGTTGAGATCAGCCATCAGTCGTCGTTGAGTCCCGCGAAATCCTAGTATATTTCCGTGATTGCTTGGCTTTGGCACAGCCAGTAGTCGGAGCTACGGCTGTGGCCCTTCTTCATCTCTCGAAGCTGGTCTGGTGTAGCGAGGGCAGTTCTTTCGTACATGCCCCAGTTGGCCACATTTCAAGCAAAGAGTAGCTTGCTGGCTCCTTTTTTCAGCTGGGGCGTGCACCTGCTCCTGAAGCCGCTCCACCTTGTCCGTGAGTGTTTGGACCAGCCGGGTTAGTAGTCCTATGATATTTGTCTCGGCCGAGTTCACCTGGTCAGAAGTTCTTCCCTCCAGGACTCGCACCGTAGATCCGGCTGGCCTACGCTCGCCTTCCTGGATTTGGAGATAGTCATTTCCGGCTGGTACAGCGTTCACCAGCGTGGGCGTAGGTACGGCCAACAGATGTCTCTGCAGGGCAGGGTCCCTCAGCAAACTGCAGAAAGTCTCCATAGCCATGCTATTTTTGTGGCGATTCGGCAGGTCCCCGTATGCAATGTGCACCAGCCTCTCTACCTCCATTACATGCTCCTGCAGCGTCGTCCTTTGTTCTCGCCTAAGGGCACTGAGTTGGCTCAGCGCTTGCCTAGCGGATAGTCTGAACCTTGCCCGGAGGGCATTGAAAATGGCCTCATGGTCCTTGGCTTGCCTGCAGTCCTCAGCCTGGTCGCCCAACGCTTCCCAGAGGTGCAGTAGAATTGCTCCTTCCATTTACTGCTTGGCATCGGCTACTTCTGTGAAATGAGCAATGAAGTATTCCACATCTCCTTTCCCAGTATACTGGAAAGTCCTGAAGCGCGGCGCTGGCTCCTGAGCTCTCGGCGTCAGCAACACCCGCTTTAGTGCCTCGACTAGTCGGTTGGGTCTAGAGTCAGCGCTCCTGGCTCTCCGGTTAGCCATGCCTGGCTCCTAGTAGGTTTCTGCTCCTCTCCCATAGCTGTGCCTCTACTGTGTTGGCGGCTGCTGGCTCCTTTCTGGGTTTCTTTCTGTAGGAAGTTCTTCCAGTAGAAGCACACCGCTTCTTCAAGCAAGTCCTGTCGGGTCCCTTAGTAGGTTTCTGTTCCTGGAGCGGTGCATCTACCGGATCCGATTGGCAGGCTTTTCCGCAGCTCTTCTTGGGTTTCTTCCGGTAAGAAATTCTTCCAGTAGGATCTTGCTGCCTCTTCAGGTAAGTCCTTTTAGTAAGTTTCTGCTCTCGGAGCAGTGCATCTACTATTCCTGTAGGGCTTTCCACAGCTCTCTCTGGGTTTTTTCCGGTAGGAAGTTCTTCCAGTAGGAGTTGTGTTGCCGTTTTTCAGGCAGCCCTAGTTTATCCAGAGTCCAGTGATCCAATGCAAGTTCTGTGGTGGGGCCCTTGGGATCATTACCAATGCCACTGCTGCTACCAGTGCAAAGGTTTTGTGCAAACTTCATTTTCCTTCACTAGTACAAGACTGGTGCATGAGTACAATACATATATTTCTGCTTAGTTCATCAAGGTGTACCAGAAAGAATCCAGTAACGGGCAATAAACAGGCCCAGAACAGCTCTGCTCTCTACTGCAAATGTTCGTGCTTATATAGCTGCTAAACTCAGCCCTTGTTCTGCTTGGTTAGACCCGGCATGGCACTGCTCGGCCTGGCTCGGCTTGGTCCTATTTGGTTTGCTACTGAGTCGGTACGGCTCTGGTTTGGCTCTGGCTTGACTCGGCTTGGCTTGGCTAAATGTAAGGGGGCGCCATCCACCACAATATCAACACTTGAACGACTACACCCATTGATCACCTTTAAGCATTTTTGAAGAAATTGTACCAATTCCCTGAATTTTATTGACACAAGATCTCACAAAGTGAATTATATCTCGTATATATCCATAAAAATTATTGCATGGATAATTTATCTCTATGTCTGTGCCAACAATAATTATAGCATCACAATTATATATTCAATTATGACAATTGTGATGCTATAGTTACTACTAAGCATATAGTTTGTATTATCAAGGTGGCCATAATGATAATGCATCATAATTGTTAACAGGTGTTTATGAGAATTATGCTTTTGCGTGTAACTAGAGTGATGACATCATTATCTTAATAGTGATTTTATTACTATTTTAATGGTGATGTAATCACTATTTAAATAGTAACGTAATCACTATTGTAATAATGGTTAGAAAGCAAATGTCTTTTATTCAGATTAAAACTAACTCAATATACCTGTGAACTGCCAGAGCAGAAAGTGAGTTTGCCATTTTATATATCTAGAAAATTATTCATCAGTAATGTTTATATCTATGTTTTGTATCCGAGTTGCCTACAACTGTAGATAAATTCACTAAAGGAGCAGTATGATGAAACAGAGAAGAAGGTGCTTGAGAACAGGCAAAAGTCTAAAGTACAAATTACTGATTTTCTGGAGGATGTGATTCTTGACAAATGGAGGAGTCTCAGGAATCACAGAGAAGTGTTGGAGACAAAAGTCAAACATTCTCCACCAGTGAGAAATTATTTGAATATCTACAGTATAACTATAGTAGAGGTGGTGTTCAAATAAAGTCTGGAAATGTTATTTGCCAATGGCTCATCAGCATTTTGGGACGATAAATTTTTGCCTTTTTTCCAGGCAAAGCGAATGTCGCCTATATTTTGCCCTCATATTTGGTGGAGCAATATTAAACATTTTGGATGCAGTAACTCAGTTAGCTTACCAAAAATTTGTTTACAATCTCCTAAGAAAATGCATAGAAAATTCGAGAAACATTCTTACCGGTTGATGATGTTACTTACAATTAGCCTGCAATGATATTAAAACCCGTGTTCTGCTTTGCAATATGTTAGAGCTATCAAATTTTTCTCCTTTTTTTGACATAATTAATTTTACTTTTTATCAATAGTTACTAATGATGCAGGATGTTTCATTGCACTTATTGATATGCTTGCTACAGTTTGCAACCAAAACTAGATTTTTATGCGCGATATATTAAGAATCAGGGCTGTCAAACAATTGTAAGATCAGATTAATGCAATGTTGCTATCAAATGATTATACGCTTTAGATCTGCAAGTTTTTAAGTTGTATGATGATAGTCTATCAAATGTTACAAATATGTATTCATGAACAAGCGACATAAACGAACTAAAATTATATTACTTGCAGAGAGAAAAATAAATGTTTGTAAAACAAACATATTTACATTTTTTGCTTAGATAGCTGCTTTCTGATTGTTGCCTTTGATGGAACAAAAACTTTCTGGTTGTCCAATGCCTTCCACAATTTCTTCTGACCTCAACTTTTCTTCTGCACTGCTGAACTAGTCGATATTAGCGTTCAAACATTTTTTGGCAGGCAAAATTTTTACATGATGCATTTAGCACAAATGCAATGTGTTAATGTTTCGCACACTAAATGTAACTTTTGGCCTAAAACTAGTCGTTCATCTACCATCATTATTGTAAACCGTTTGTATATACATTACTCGTACGTAATTTTAAATATTCAAACCATATTAAAGATGTGGCTGCGTCAAATTTGAGATAAGTTTTAAAAAAAGTATTTTTACATATATGTATCTGTAGCTGAATTTAAAACTTTATTCTAGCTGACAAGAGCAAATAGAAGGTAAAATATATGCCAATAGAGCTGTGTAGGACTAGACGTTTATCGCAATTGCCGATGTGAATACAAAAGATAGAGACAGGTTGTATCACTCGTTACATCATTTTGGGCAAGTTTGGGCAGGTTTTTTGCCCTGAGCGCTTTTACCCCTATCAATTATTTTTGATTTTAATATTCAGATATCTTGAGAATGAGATAGCCTAACACAACAAACAACATATCAACTGATAGACGAGAAAATACTTTCTTTTAAAATTGGCTCAAATTTGACGCAACCACCTCTTTAAAGATGGGCATTGATCAATCAATTTTCCTCACTTTTAACAAGTGAAAAGTGAACATCTAAAGTCTAATCTACTATATAAACAACAATCGTTGTCTGTCTATCTATCTGTGTATGTGTTCGCCTCATAGAGTACCGTACTTTTTGGACTATTTGACGCTACTAGGTATCTTGGGCGCATTAACAGGAATCTCCGCTTAATGCACCTCTATACATAACCTATTCATCGTTTGCCGTTTTCACACGAAAATGACGCAATAATTTTAACTCTATGGCTTTCTTTTAGCTTCATAACACACGATACTTTTTTGTCCTCGACGTATTAAGGCTAACTTGTTTTTGCCAAAACAATATCGACAATGACTCTCTCGATATTAGAATTTGGCGATTAAATTTTATTAACTCTATGAAACACGTTTGTCGTTTTTGTGAACCTCTATTTTTGGCTTTTTTTACGGTTTAACTGCTATATCGCTGTTAAGGTCACTACTTTTCACGCAGACAATTGTATTTTCCCTAGTAGGAATAGCATCTAGATTCTCTCATCTTCGATCAGGCAAAGACACTACACTATTTTATTTTCTCATAACATATCCTACCCACTATATATATATATAGGGGTATATATAATATATATACCCCTATATATATATATACATATATATATATATATATATAGTGGGTAGGATATGTTATGAAAAAATAAAATAGTGTAGTGTCTTTGTCTGATCGAAGGTGAGAGAATCTAGATTAATTAGAATCTAGATTAATTTAGAATCTAGAATATTAAAATAAAATAAAAATTGATAGGGGTGTATATATATATATATTATATATACACCCCTATCAATTTATTTTTGATTTTAATATTCAGATATCTTGATATATATAAAAAAAATATATATATATATACAGTCAAACATGGATAACTCGAACTTCAAGGGACCGAGCAAAAGTGTTCAAATTATCAGAGCGTTCAAGTTATCAGAGCACTGTCACAAGTCCATATATTTACTTATTTATTAGTAGATACATGTACATATACAAACTATAATATAAATCAAAAGCACAAATGGCTTGTTTCAAATTAAATCCTTCTAATGTAAAGTTTAAAACGTTTTCATGAAAAAGTATAGAGATTTTTCTATCACTTGAGATTGGTTTGTTGTTTGAGGTGATATTATTGCCAGGAAGTTTTTCAGATTGACATTGGCAAAACTTGATCGTTGTTGAAATGCTCAAAAGAAAAGACATTTTTTTTCTTTTGGGGTTTTACCCACGATTAATTTTGCCGTTTTTTCTTGAAGTTTATGCAGATTACCTCACTTTACCTGGGATTCGTTAAAAGCAACACTCCGAGGCAGTTCAATTAGAGGTTTTACGAGGTTTTACGGTACATTTTATATCACTCACGCTTTTTTAATAGATACTTATTGAATGTACACACGTATTCTGTGTTTAGGTCAAACGATGAATAGATTTTTGTAGCTCAGACAACGTATACGTTTAATTACAACATTTTTTAAGACGATTTAAACATTCAACGTTCCGACGTTGATTCAACACGGAATCAACGTCGGAAAACTATTCATCACGGGCTAGCCTGTTCACGCACTCAAGGATTTTTGCCACGCACATACAAAACAACATGTGATTTTTGTTTTGTATGTGCGTGGCAAAAATCCTTGCGCGCGTGAACCGGCTAGCCCGTGCTATTCATCGTATCGCAGTATAAATCAAATTTCACCAAACTTTTAGAATAGTAGTTGACAAAAATATTTTGCCGATGGTGGTAATAACGACGCTTATGAATTACGAAAAGATGAAGTTTACCTCTATGGCTTTGAATAAAGTGATTTTCTAAAGCGATAACAACCGTTTCGGTAGCCGTTGGGCAAAAAAACAGTTCGAATTAACAGTGTTGAGTTCGAGTTATCTATAGCAATTTATCATTACGTAGGAATGGACCAAAGGAAATGTTCGAATTAACCATGTGTTTGAGCTATCCGTGGACGAGTTATCCATGTTTGACTGTATATATACCCCTATCAATTTTTTTTGATTTTTCCCAAAGTATGTCCATAGATATGTTTGTAGGGTTGATTGTCCGGCTATAGATCTTAGAAATTTGGTGCAAAGTTTTCGTACTGAAGAAGATTTGATCTCGGACCCTGCCGTTCACCAGTCTGACACCCTACCCACTAGGCTACCAGAATCTAACTGCTAGCTAATATAAGTCATTATATTAGAGCAACTACCTAACGGCTTTTCGTACGACGCGGGTCATGTTGTTATATATTAAACACAAATCCATTTTCTGTCCAAAGACTTTTCTAGTACCAGGGCAATGCCGAGTAGCATAGCTAGTGAGTTCATGAAAATAAAAAAATGGTTAAACTTCTAGTAGGGTGGAGGTGGCATTCAAACGGAGTGTGGTGCCCCCTTTTTAAACTCTTCTATCATAGTGGCCATCAAAAAGAGGTGACTTTCAAATAGAGGTGATGTTCAAATAGAGATTTTTTGGTATATATACCAGTGATTCAAAGATTCGAGTTGTTTTAAAGTGTTCTGCATGCTTGTTTGTGCTTGAGCTCACAATTTAAAATATTCTGTTGAATAAAAACTTGATCTATTGGGTTATTTGATAAGTCTTGTAGAGAGTAAATGGCTGGTGGAGTCTTTTGCAATATAATTTTTACGTTTGTACCAAGAGGTACCAGTATTGTTCATTAAAACCTTGAATACAATGAGCTTCTGCGGCAACAGCAACATTTTTCATACACACACTTACATAAACACCTTTTGTATTTTTTCTCAATTCATTTGAACAATACAGAACTTTTTCATGATATGAAGTTTAAAAGTTAGAGCGAAATGTTGTATTTGCTAAATAAAAATAGGGTATTGTGGTGGATAGCATACGCTTACGTTTAGCCAAGCCAAGCCAGAGCTGTGCCGAGTCAAGACCGAGCCGGGTCGAGCCGGGCCGAGCTGTGCAGGGTCCAGCCAAGTAGGTCGGAGGCGGAGCTTACTAGCCATAAAAGCTCGAACAATTGTGCAGAAGAGCAGAGCTGTTCTGAGCCTGTTTATTGCCCGTTACTTGATCATTGTTGTACAACTTACGAGCTAAGGAGAAATATATTTATAAACTCATGCTCCGAGTCTTGTACAAATGGAGGAAAAGTGAAGGTCGCACAAAAGCTTTACACTGGTGGCAGCAGTGGGATTTCTAACGATCGTTATAACGATCCAATAGGAGAGCGAGTAGTGCTGATCCAGGACCCGACCGACTAGTCGAAGCACTAGAATGGGTACTACTGATGCCAAGGGCTCAGGAACCGGCACCACGCTTTAAGACTCCTCAGTACACTGGAAAGGGAGATGTGGAGTACTTCATTCCTCGCTTCATGGAGGTAGCCGACGCTAACCAGTGAACAGAAGGAGCAACCTCATTGCACCTCCGGGAAGCACTGGGCAAACAGGCTGAGGGCTGCAGGCAGGCGGAGGACCAGGAGGCCATTTTCAATGCCCTCCGGGCAAGATTCAGGCTATCCGCCAGGCAAGCGCTAAGCCAGCTCAATGCCCTTAGGCGAGAGGAAAGAACGACACTTCAAGAGCTTGCTATGGAGGTCGAGAGGCTGGTACGCATTGCATGCAGGGTCCTGCTGAATCGACACTAAAATAGTATGGCTGTGGAGACCTTTTGCAGCCACACTAAAGGACCCTGCCCTGCAACAACATTTGTTGGTTGTACATACGCCCACGCTTGCTGGCGCTGTACGGGCCGGGAACGATTACCTCCAGATCCAAGGAGGCGAGCGTAAATCCACCGGATTCTCGGTATGAATCCTGGAGGGAGGAGCCTCGGACCAGGTGAACTTGACCAAAACCGATGTTACAGGACGACTAGCCTGGCTGGTCCAAACTCTCACAGACAAGGTGGAACAACTCCAGAAGCAGGTTCGCACTCCAACCGAGAGGAGGAGCCAGCTAGCTACCCTTTGCCGGAGATGTGGGCAACCAGGGCACATACAGAAGAATTGCCCTAGCTACACCACACCGGCTTTGGGAAACGAAGAATGGCCACAGCAGTAGCTCTGACTACTGGCTGTGCCGAGACCAAACCACCCTGAAAACACAATAGGACTAAACGAGATGCAGTGACAGCCGACGGTTGGTTTCAACCAGCAAGGACTAGGCGGAGCAAAATTTGTGCAGAAAAAAGGCCTGTGGAGACACGAAACTACTACCAGTCTTTGAGTGACGCCAGTCGGGACATTCCCACTGTCCCGGATACTGTCTATGTCCCTCCCTGCAAACGGCAGGGACGTAACCTGAAACGAAGGAGGGTGACCCCTAAAATTTTTTTTACCCAAGACAGTGAAAACCATCCCCGCTGGACCAGATGGTTGGAAACCTGCCTTAAAGGCGGCAGGGCCGACCACATTTTCCGCCTTTGGGATGGCAATCACAGGAGCCGTGGGTCTATCCCGGACATGGGACAGCCTGAGAGACTGACCCCACTGCACTGCAAAAAGGAAGGCTTCCAGTCCTCCCAGAAGATGGTTTGAAAGACACCACTAGAGCGCAAGCCCTCAGCCGACCTCACTCCACTAGCTATTTCCTCCCAGGAAAAGTAGAGGGGCTGCCCATCCAGTTTCTTTTAGACGCAGGATGCACCACAAACCTGATCAATAAGCAGGTGTTTGACCGATTGCCAGGAGCCGTACGGGACTAACTCGAGGAGAGTGACAGCCACGGACTATTGGCTAACAGAACACGGCTCCCCTTCTACGGGATAATCCATTTGACCATCCGCCTGAGGGATGTAAAGACAGAGGAAGTCTTTGTGGTTAGCTGTCTGAGCGAGGATGCCATACTCGGAATGCCATTCTCCATGGCCCATCAATGCTTTCTCGAGTTTGAACAACCAGTTTTTCTGAGTGGATGGAGGACAGCTAGTCTGCATAGATCGACATGGGCGGCTGCTACAGAGAAAGGTACTGGTAATAAGGGGGTAGTAGTTCTCACCCGCAAAGGGATGGCAATACACTGCCGCATCACCACACGAAATTACTGCCCCATGGGACTGATCGAAGCATTTCTCGACAGATCTTTGGTAGCAAGTAGCCTGAATCAGCCAGGACCCAAGAGACAGGTCATCACCCACTGCATGAATGCTGCGGAGTGACTATTGACTTTCCGGTCCGGCGCAACTATCGGCATTCACATGGGAGTGGAGACCCCGCAGGTCAAAAAGGACGATCCCTTACTGTGTGGCGCCTGTCTGACTTCAATCAATAGAGTGTCGGCTCACCTTGAGGAGTTGTTCCAGGTGGCCTGGCCAAACTGTGAGAGGACGGGTCAAACGGCAAGGTTGGCCTCTTTGCCAAGTCGATATGCCAGCGTGTTCAGTACGGGTGGCGCGACATAGGAAAGACCTCTGTGGTGGAACTTTTCATTCCACTTGCTGAGGGCACCTGGCCAATCCGGCAACCTCCTCTCACAGACTTGGACCAGAGAAGGAGGCTGAGGCCGAAAGGCAGGTCCAGGATCTGCTCAAGCGGGGGTTTATCGAGTCAGCTGGACGAGCTTGGAGCTCTTCCGTGGTGTTGGTCTGGAAAAAGGACGAGAAGTGGCTTTTCTGCATCGACTACCGGCGTCTGAACGCCACCACCGGGCAGAACGCCTACCCTCTATCCAGGATCGACGACAGCCTGGACACCCTGTCCGGCAGTTGCTATTTCAGCACCCTCGAACTAGTAAGCGGGTACTGGCAGGTACCCCTGGATGCAGAGGTGCAGGAGAAGTCGGCCTTGTTGACACGGTCTGGCTTATGAAAATGGAAGGTGTTGCCATTTGGACTGACGTCCGCGCCTCCACTTCCAAAGACTCATGGAACGCGTTCTACATGGCCTCCACTCGAGAACACTGCTACTATATCTTGATGATATTATATCCATAGCCCTGGACTTTGATACATATCTGCATGGGCTAGAAGAGGTCTTCCAGAAGTTAAAGTCGTCCAAGCGCAAACTATCGCAACCCCAGGTCCGCTACCTGGGCCACATAGTAAGCCAGGATGAAGTTTCTACAGACCCTGACAAGGTGAAGGCAGTCATGGATTAGCCGAGCCCGCACAGAGTGAAAAAACTCTAAGGACTCTTCGAGACGGTCGGGTACTACCGACAATATATTCCGGAGTTCGCTACGATAGCGCATCCCTCGCACCAGCTGTCTGCAAAAGGAGAGCCCTGGAAATGAACAAAAGGGAAACAGATCGCCTTCAACATGCTGAAGGATAGTATCAGCACCGCCCTGATTCCGGGCTACCCGGATCCCTAGAGAGAGTACATCCTGAACACAGACGCCAGCGCATGTGGAGTGGAGGCAGTGCTCTCCCTAGTACAGGGGGGCTGCGAGAGGGTCATTGCCTACTACAGAAAAACCCTCACCCCTTTGGAGCGCAATTACTGGATTACTCGACAAGAGCTGCTTGCGGTGGTAAAGGCAGTTGAGCACTTTCGGCCGTATTTGTATGACCAGGAGTTCCTCCTAAGAACAGACCACATGTCACTCCGGTGGCTATGCAGGAGGAGGAAACCCTCAAACCAAGTAGCCTAGTGGCTTGAGATCCTGGCTGAGTTACGATACGTCCTGAAGCATCGGTCAGGGACTCACCACAGGAAGGCAAATGGGTTGAGCAGGCAGACCTACGAGAACTGCCGACAATGCGCGAGCATTGATCCGAAGGACGGGGGCCCCTCACGGAAGGAGTTGGCAAGACAACAAGGGCCGTTAGCCGTGTGTGTACCGACCAGTTGCCTGGATGGGACTCCTGCCCTCGAAAGAGCAGGATCATCCGGCAACTCGCACGGGACTCTCGCCCCAACAGTGGCTCGATTGAACCTGAATGCCGTAGGTTCCCCCAAGGGGCTATAGCCCCAGCAAGAGTGACAGAACCAAAAGGCGAACTGGCAAGGACACAGGCTACTAGACAAGGACCAGTGGCCATCATGTACCATGCCATCACCACAGGAGAGGAGGTTCCAGCCGACCACTTGGAGGTCAGACGCAGAGAGCTGGATATCCTGCATCACATGCAAGGCTCTCTGCGCAGACAACAGAACGACGTGCTGGAAACGTGGATGAGTCACGCCAGATGGTGCGCCATCTGCCCTTGGCCATGTTGGAGACCTTGGTGTGGCAAACTCGCAGGAAGAATGATAAGCCGCCTCTAACTGACTTGGTACTGGCCCGGAATGACGGCTACAGTCAAACGGCTCATCAAGAGTTGTGAATTGTGCCAGGGTGCAAAGCATGGAAGGACAAAGGCGGCCGGAGGAAAAAGAAGGCTCAATGCCGAATGACTCTGGCAGAAAGTGGCCATGGACTTGGTGGAGCCACTTCAGGTCATGCCTAGGGGAACAAGTGGGTGTTGGTTCTCACCAACCACCTCACCAGATGGCAGGACACGCTGGTGCTACCTGACGCCGTGGCCCCAGTGGTCGCAAACACACTGAATGAGCTGGTCTTCTGCTACTTGGGGTTACCTGAGCAGATCAACACAAACCAGGGAGTGCAGTTTGAGAGCCAACTGATGGCCAAACTGTGCCAACTTTTGACCATGGGAAACTCATATGACTCCATATCACCCACAGGCCAACGGAATCATTGAACGGAACAACCGGAGACTCAGAGACTCCTTGAGGGCAGTACTCTTGGCCCGGAGACAGAAAATGTGAGACTTGCTGCTTCCCCGCTGATGAGGGCATACCGAGGCACCTCCACTCCGCAAACGGAGACACAGCCAACATGTTGGTGTTAAAACGGGAGCTGAGGTTGCCGGACCAGCTGGAACGTCACCCACCACCAATATGCAGACGGTGGATGAGGCGCTACAACAAAGTCAGATGGAGGTGAGATAGGAGGACTGGAAGGAGCCACCTTGTACGCCCCAGAGGCATGACTGGGTATGGCTCACAAATAAACGCCTAAGATGGGGAGAAAATCACCATTGGCAGGCACAGTTTGTGTGACCATACCAGGTCCTGAAGGCCTGGGGGAATCACAAATATCTGGATGAACCTCGGGCCAGTTGGTTGAGGTCCAAGAAAGGAGTTCCAAAAAGGTTAGAGCAACTCCCGGCCATTTTGGAGCCAAGGAGGGTTTCTAACATGAAAGGAGCTCGACCCAGCGGGCTGGAGAGAAGGCAGGAGGAGGTCAGAATAGACCCTGTACCCCTAATGCCGCACACAGCTGGAAAAGGTTGCTGCTAGAGGTTGCAGAAAACCGAAGGCAAAAGATAACTCTGAAAGAAAATCCGGCTGGACTTTAGGCAGGAGAAAGCCAAAGACGCCCTCCGAGTTCTGAGGGAATCAAACCGGCCATAAGGAATAAAGTTCCGAGAGAACCTGTAGCAAACCCGGTGGAGATCGAATGGACCGCGACACCAGATTCCATCAACTCCGCAATCCAATCAACTCGGGTCCGGCACATTCCGAGGCCGGCTCGAACTTCTAGGAAGCTGGAACGGTACAGAGATGGAGTATGTTATTCTATGGAATTGTCGGAAAACAGTCCAGAGGTCGCGCGAGAAGGTTGTAAAACGGTTCTCACGAACTCAACCCTGGCTTTCCTTTTAAAGCACTCATTTTTTCTGGATGACATCAGAGCACTGGAAAAGATGGATAGCGAAAGCAACACATCACTACAGGACTTACTGACTTCGATCATATTTAGCTTGAAAGAAGCTGGAGAAGGAATGGATAGGCCAACACTTGCCAATGTGGTGGCCTACAATGAGAACAACATGGAGCTGGATATGACATGACAACCGGACTCTGCCGTATTTGAAATTACCAAAGAAGGAGCAGAGATACTGTTAGATGCACCCCTAACCGAGGAGAGAGTGAAGGATCTGCTCAATGAGACCATGCCAGAAGAAGTAGAAGAGGAGTGCCAGGTGGCTGTTGTACGCACTGATAGGAGACGAGTCAGCCTCCTCTCACCAGAGTTGTCCTCTTCTCCATGGGCTGTTACCGTTAGAGAAAGCACGCCTGTGAGAGCCGGAGTCAAAGGAAACCAGGCCGCGGAAGAAGACGATAGTGAGGACTATCAAATACCTGTCTTCCCGGACTGTCTCACAAGCGGAGGAACAGGTACAGGATGGGAGCTGCTGGATCAGCGAGTTTACAACCAGCATCCGGCGGATCCACTTTCATGTCCTACAACACTACGCCGTGTTTGTGTGCCCTTGTGACCAGCAGCATGTGTCGAGAGATCAAATGCTCTTACACCACGCTACTTACCAGCAGGGAGAAGTGGAGCCGGTGGTGTATCTGGTCGACTAAGACTCCCGAGAGCAGCTCTGCCAAGAGATCATGCGAGAATCTCTGACGATGGCTGCCTGCATTCCCACTACTGGAAGAAGGGGCGCCGTAGCCCGCGAAGAGGCGTCTAGCAGGCCAGGACTCATCTGTGCCCCCAAGCCCAGGTCTGCCCAGCCTCGACCAGGAGGAACTGGATGGCCATGGATCCTGCTGGTTCATGCACGTTGGCTGAGGTAAAGGGACGGACTTCAGCTAGCCAGACCCTCCTGCAGACGCAGCGCAGCCGGGCCCGGTTGCTAGCACAAGACGCCCAGGAGTGGACGAGGGCTGCCGAGACAATGCAGACTGTCTTACAGCAAGCACACTTGGAGGGCCGGGAGCGCCAGCTACTGCTGGAGGAGGTGGAGCGCCTCCGCTACGGAGCCCGCTAGCATGAGGCCCTGGCCAACTGGTGCTCCCTTAGGACATAAATTGGAGACTTTAGTCGCCAATTGAGGGGAGTATGCGGTGGATGGCGTCCCCTTATGTTTAGTCAAACCAAAGCCAAGCCAAGTCAGAGCTGTGCCAAATCAAGACCGAGCCGTGCCGGGTCCAGCCAAGTAGAACGGAGGCGGAGCTTACTAGCTATATAAGGTCGAACATTTGTGTAGAAGAGCAGAGCTGTTTAGGGCCTGTTTATTGCCTGTTACTTGATCATTATTGTACAACTTATGAACTAAGCAGAAATATATGTATAAACTCATCCACCGAGTCTTGTACAAGTGGAGGAAAGTGAAGGTCGCACAAAACCTTCAGTGTCTACTATCTACACAAGTGATTTTTAATTTCTTTTACATTCTTTACATTTTTTGTATTTAGTAAATACACACTTTTATTAGGCTACATAAAGCTATAACATAATAACATTAAACATATTTATGTTTATAAATGATCAAGAAAAATTAGGTAAGTTATATATATTCATCAAAAAGTGGATGTTTCATGAATAAACTGTTTAACCTTTTTTAATATGTACAAATGCTAATCAGCTAAAAACCTAAACACTGTATTTTTTGCTATAAACCACATTTGCTTTTTCTCACAAAAGCTTATACACATGATGTTGGTCTAAGACAAGGTTCTAACGGTTTTTTTAATAAATCAAACATGTACATGTAGGATGAAATTGTGAGAGGATTCAAAGAGATGAAGGAGCAAATGAACAAATTTATTGTTGAGGAGTTGCCTAAGCTGGAAGTGGGAGGACAACTCGAACTAAGGCAAACGGGTATGTTAAAAGAATAAAAATAAATGATAAAATATATAGTCTATACTAAGACTTCTACCATATTATTTATGATAAAGATAAGTCTAGAGTAAAATTGTTATGTGTACAAGTGAAGAAGCAATCTTTGGTAATTGCTTTGAAGGCGTATTGTGTTTAAATACATGTTAGCTATACAAGCTCAACGCAACAAGTCAAATTATGCAAATCGTGCAGGCGTTAAAGATAGGACAAAATAGTCACCAAAGACTACTAGAAGAAAAACAGCAACTCACATATTTGCACACTAATTAGTTAAATAGGAATATATGATAAAAATATGTGATATTTTTTCTTTCCATCTTTCAATAATCAACAAATCTTTAAAATTTATCTCATATTTACCTGTAAGTTAACAAAAATAATAAACGCAATGAAAAATGCACAGATATTCACGCTCTAAACTTAGGCTAGGATATTGCATAAAGATATATTGTTACAGTATCTTTGCGTGCATAACTAGTAAATAATGTACCTTCTCCTTTACATGCAAGCTTTACTCTCAGACTAAAATAGACATAATAGAGACACTGTTAAAAGATTTGTATGCCGAGCTAGTAAATGTTAGCCAGTCTCCACATGCATGATCTGCTCTCAGGCTAAAATATCATAGAAACACTGTTACGTATCTTCATTTATATAACTTGCATTTTTGCCATTCCAAAACTTTTAATGCCTCTAAATTTTAGTCTGCTGTAAAAACACATTCTGTATTTTTACAATTATATTTATTATTGTCATATTACCCAATTTAATATGTTAAACTTTCTGATGTCTCTCGTAGATGATTTGAGACAATGAGTAATTTTTAAGTTATTAAGTATTAAAACTTAATTATTTCAATTAAATGAGTAATTAAGTAGTCTGTCTCGACTCTTTTCTAGGATTTTGTGCTGTGCTCCCTACATACAAATATTTTGTTATACCTTGTAAGCATGTCATTATGTTATTATATTATTAATGTTTCAGGTGAAAAGCGTAAGATTGAGTTGAAGATTGTTTCGGCTGGTGACATAGTAGTTAACAGTAACCAGCACCTTGTAGTTCCTCAACAGCTACAACTTCCTTTATCCCCTCCTCCTGCAAATTCCATAACTCTACTCAACTCCATAGAACTACCATCTCATCCTGTGTCAGTATGTCAGCATGAAGGAGTTACATATGTAGGATTGAATAATGGTACAGTCAGTAGAATTGATAACAACTACAAGCTGCATGACTCATTCATATCTACTTCTGGTCGTGTTGTGTCTATCAGCCTCCATGAAGACAGACTATACATGTTGTCTCTTAGTAAGCCTCGCACAGTAAGTGTCTATGATCTGTCAGGACAAGTAATCACAACCTGGCAGCACCCTTATCATAGCAAGTACTATAGTATGCTGACTGTAGCAGCAGGTAATGTAGTGGTTGCTGATCCTCCTAACAAGAGACTAACTATTTATTCTCTCACTGGTAAAAGTCTGCGTAACATCAGCTGCCCCATTTTGAGTAATAATGAGGTCTCGGTATGCGCTGGACATGGTGATGATGTCATCATATCTGACTATAAGACGAAGAAAGTCGTCAGATTTAACATCACCACTGAGCATGTCATGTGGACTTTCACCCATCCAGATTGTCCACAAGGTCTAGTGTGCTATGAAGACTACATACTGGTAGCTGCATACAAGAGCAATACCATCTACACACTCAGCTATGATACAGGTAAGTTTTATGTATGATAAGCTGGTTACTCACATTTATTGAAGGTCAAGTTTGTTTATGAAGCATTTTATCATCTAGTTAAAGTTTTTTTGTCAGAAATTGTTTAAAAATTTGAATTTAAAAAAAAATTGTTATGGTAATCATTAAATCTATCATCAATTCAATTGATTCAAATTCAATTCAATATGATTCAAATTCAATTCAATATGATTTTTTAAATTAAATTAGTATATTTCGTTATTGTCAACTTGAGTAAAAGATCATGAATATCTCTGGTTGTCTTCGAATATAGAAGAAATGGAGAGAAATTTATTGTTTCTAACTAGTTCAAAAGCAATACAATCTGTTGTATATACTTTCCTTTTTATAATTTACTATGAGTAAAAACTCGCTAACTTATTATGACAATCTTAAGCAGTTATTCAGTTGTTCTGTCAGAATCAGTTCGCCTCATAATGATAAGTATACAACACTGAAGTGATGGTTATTATATTTAAAACTCAGATTAACATATTATGATACAGAGTTTAGTGTTGACCTGTACATCTTCCTGCTCGTTTAATGACATATTATGATACATACATGTTTATACAAGTAAACAAAGAGATGTGACCACTTTCTTCCAGTAAAATTGACAAACTTTCAAATGAAAGTTATCAAAATTAACTCTTTATCAAGCAAAGCAGGTCAGGGCCCAGTTACCAACCTAAAGATCTGGCCACGCGTAACGAATTATTTGTCAATCTGGCCAAATTCACGAAATTCACAGATTTACCTGGCCGAATATCACAGAACTATCTGAGCTGTGCATGTTCACCGATTTTGTCGACATAATGCTTTTAATTGGCTAAACAATTCTTATTTTAGCGAGCAGGATTCTAGCAGCTTTCACAGTTGGTATAGTCCGAGACACGTATCACGACACACAATAAAAGTACGATTCAACATAATAGACACGATCAATCTGCTTAAGTTGCGCTATTGTTAGTTAGCGAGCACGATTCAAACAACTTTTAAAATTTATGTAGTTCAAAGCACATTAATCAACACAGAAGAAAAATATCACAGCAATTCGCCAAAGTAAATATGATGCAACTGACTTGATTGCGTTAAAGACGGCAACTCTTTCTACCACGGAACTTTTGCTCCTGAAAAGAAAATTGTTATTATTAAAAAAGAAACGGTTTGTAGCCGTAGTGTCCGGACGATAAAAACCAACAATAGCGCAATCTAAGTAATTTTAATTTAATTAAATTAAATTACAAAATGATGTCATAGTCAACTTGAGTAAGAGATCCTGGATATCTCCTTTGGTTGTCTTTCACTGTAGAATATATGGAAAGTAGTTTATTGTTTATAACTAATTCAGAAACTGTCCAATATGTTAGATATTCGACGTAGAATTTCCTATTCATAATTTAATATGAGTAAAAAGCTCACTAACATTGTAAGACAATACACGGTGATTATTAAGTTGTTCTCTTAGCATCAGTTCTCCTTGTAATGATGAGTATACAACATTGAAGTCATGATTATTGTAGTTAATACTTATATTAACATATTAACATATAGAGTATAATACTGACTAGTACATCCTCTGCTCTTTGTAGTGGCAGGTTGGGTTACATATAGGTATGTACAAGTAAACGAAAAAAGTGACAACCTTTTTCTAGTAAATTTGGCAAACGTCCAGATGAAAGTCCTATCAATTTTCTATCAAACAGAGTGGCCATGGCTCAGGTACCAGTTTTTGGTTTGTGCCTAAAGGTTACAGTCAATTCTTGACTTACACCTCGATATAAATTTTAACATATCTGCAGTGATGAAAATTAACAACTGGCAATAAAGACTTGTTCTATTTATCAGCATTACATTGGTCTTATTCTTATTTTTCATTTAGGTTTTCTATATATTTGTTTATAAAGTTTTATTTGATTTCTGCATTTTTTTATATTTAATCACTAAATGTAGTAACCAATAATTTTTTAATCGTGGAAGAAATCAGTGAAAACCCTGTAATTTCCTATAGCATTATGCGCGCCATCCTATAGTCACTTTGGCATGCAAGAGTCTTGAAAAGCATTAAAACTATTATACAAGTCAATGTTACAGTAACATACATGTATGTAGTGGTCATGTAAAAGGGGTGCCAGGAATAGTAGCTACAATAAATGACTCAGCCACGCCCACCCACAGGTTGTCAGCTTTTTCTGTTGCTCGTTGACGTTACGACTACTTTATAACAAAATGAGGTTGCTCTTTTGGGACGACTTTCTTCCATAAACACATTTTTCTTGAACTAACCAATTTTGTCATGTATTCTCTGTGTAGCGATAATCTATAAAAGCATATTATAAGGGAAGATGTGATGGTTGTATGGTAAAATGATTAAGATATTCTTATACTTTTATTACAGGAGAGAAAGTGTCAGAGATCAGAGATGATGCCATTGATCATGGTTGTATTTATAGCTTGAGTGTTACTGGTAACACGTTGGTTGTACCTCTGTATACGTGGTGGACACGCAAGGTTCTTTTCTATAAACTGAATGAGAAATAAGGACCACATTCTTATTAATCATCATATAACAATATTCATGATCAGGTTTCATCAAGACTGACTACTCTACAGTAAAGTTATACTAACAGTATCATTATTATTATCATCATATTTTATCTTATATCAACTTTCTTAGCTAAATGGTGACTGTATAATCTTAAACTGGTTATTTACATGTAGTGCTGTCAACAGGTAGACTACACTGTTTTTTCTGATGTCTTTGTATGTCTTTGTTTAAGCAAACGGAATGGATGGCATGTTTATGTTAAAATTGTGCCAGTTGTGTGGCAACATTCTGCAACATCTTGCAACAAAAGAATGCTTGCAAATTAAAAATATATTATCTTCCAAACTTTTACATAAAGTTAATATACTTTTGTGGTCCTCAAATTGTACATTAACAATGATGTCGATAGACATATTCCACTATCATGAAACATTATCTGAATGGTTTTGAATAGTACTCATATATGTTGATTGCCACCTATTTCATTTCTATTCTATTGCATATTGCATATATTCTATATCTATATTCTATTTCAATGTTCGCTATTATTCACCACGAATTATGCATAACATTTAAGAATTTATTTATAATGTAACCAGTCAATGATAATCCAATAAACTGTGAACTGATAAATAATTGACTCTGACTATATGGATGGATGAATTGAATTGATTTATTGAATGTGAGATAGCTACAGTACTGAATTGATAATTGAATTGAGGCACTTTGCATTTAAATCGCTAATGGAATCAATTCCTAAAGATCTGCAATGCACATTAGTTAGGAATTTAATTGGTAATTCCTTGAAGGGAATTGAATTGATTAACTTTTAGCCCTACACAAATCAAAAGCATTGCAAACATCTCTAATTATATTATGTAATATAAATACTTTATAATATGAATCAGTAAAACTATTCTATACATAATAAAACTCTTATTATAGGTACTTATATGGTGCTTGTTAATAAATTGAGGGATGAGGATCACAAGTGCCAGTCAAAAGAACAAAAGTGTTTAGAGGGCAAAAATTAATATAATTAGTAAGAAGATTGGGTCATTTTTAAATAATATGTTATTACACATGTTACAATAGTAAAATACGAAAATAGGCTATGGTAGTTTTTATGTCTTCAGACTCTTGCTCTTGTAATATAAGTGCTGAAAGGTGGAAAACTGATAAAAGGCAAAGTTAGATATGTCATCTCGTGACTTATGCTGAAAAAACATAAAACAGTTGAAAGGAGGGACGCTTTGGCTGTGCTCATAAATGATGAATGATTATGACTTAGAGAGATCACATCAAGTTGTTTGATTATTGTGTAGAAGAGTATTGAGTAAATGAAGGTCTTTTTTATTGCGCTACTCTAGATTCCACCTTCAGCTTAAAAATAATGAAAAAGTATAGAATGTTTTGTTAGTTGTATACCGATACCTTTCACTAGCCTACATGTATATTAAGTATATATTATACATTGTAAATATATCATAAAGAAGATTTAAAATTTTGTCAGGGTTTTAAAAACACAAAATATTACAATAAACGGTGAGCGCTAGAAATAATTGATGATGTGCGGACTCTGAAATTGCACCAGCAGTGATGTCAGGAGCAGCACTAATGTTTGTTAGTTACATGATTAAGTCAAGAAGAATAGCTACGTGTCTATATCAGTTGTCAGTTACAGATAAACAACTACTCAATATAAATAAATTAATATATATTGTTTAAGATAGAATCAGAGTAGCATTAATATTATTTAGAACGAAAACAATAGGTGAATAAAAGAATTCAACTGCTATTTTAACTGCTCTACAGCAGAAGTAAAAGTGAAAACAACAAGGAAGTCAGCCTTCAGGACGGAGATAGAATTAAAGTTGGCAGGACTTTCCTCAATAGTATTAACTGTTATGCTGTTAGAGTCCACTTCTTGGTAATTAAGATGTTCCTTTGTCTCGGCTCTCATCAGCTGATGTTTACTAGTCATCTCTTTTGTTAGCCACATCATACTTTCACATCTTAATTTGTTTCCTCGGAGTTGTCATCTTCTACAAACTCTATCTTATCACCGACACAGGGAGATTTTTTGTTATGAATATCTAGCGTAAAAGTTAGTCAATCTTTCAAAGTTTTTTTAACGTTCTCAAAGTTTAGTATGTCATAGTATAACATCTGACCTATCTAAAACTTGAAAAAAATTAGAATCGGCCTAATGGCATATATATTGTCCAATTTTGATGTCCCATCGGGATGCAAATGCATGCGATAAAAGAGCACCATTATAATCAAGAGACACTAATAAACTTGGTAGCACAGTATCCCATGAGACCTGGTGTTTACTGTCTTGCAGAAATAAAGTACCCTGTTTTGGTGTTTTACATACTTCACCTCTCTTAGCTTGTCTCTTTTCCTCAGTCATGTTATAACAATAATTACAGCATCACTGATTTTTCTTGGCTTATTATTCTGTTTTTTGCAAAGCTTTTAGTAACATTTACCGTTTTTCAACTTAGGTGGCAATCTTTCAAAGGCCTATTTGATATGGCATATGTAAGTTGCACCAGTAGTGTATTATGCCAGGTAGCCTGCATATATACAAGTATTATAGTATTATAGTAGTATAGTAATATAGTACTTTATTCCTAAAGCGAACCAAGTAAAACATTATTGTTTAGTCGATTTAAAGAAAGTAACACCGTACTCATTACTAAATTAAAAGAGATTTAAATAACATTCTATCAATATACACATGCTGCATTCAACAAAGCTATGAATATATTTAATAAACTATACTAAAATATATCGTATACCAATTCCACCAACTAAAATTAGTAACTCTGTTTTGTAACTAGTTAAATAGGTAGCTGACATTTAAAAAACTTTTTTTATAAAATATGAACAAAAATTATTTTACAAGCAGTTGTAATATGAACCTAGGTGAAATTTTAACGCAGTGTTATACTATTTCACGTAATGAACCATAATATAATTGGTATTAAGTAGTTATATTACATTATCACATAATTGTAAATAATATAATAATGAATATTTAAACTTTAAATTTAATTTGTAATTTACGATCAAATTAGCACCAAATATAATGTGATAAACTATGTGCTGAAATTATAAAATCTTATTAGATATTATATTTAGAAAACTTCCTTCAATGTCATGTAAAAATAAAATATAACTTGCAAATTATACAATACTAACTGCATTACCAGCTTACCAGCATACAGCTGGTCATGGCCAAAGCAAGGTGACAGTAAGCCGATACCAGCTGCTCTTTTTCTTTTCACCATCGCCTATCGCAACCCTCAGAGTACCTGTACAAGTTCTGTTGTAGTAAGTTAAAGTAGGCCTACTCATAACTGAAAAAAAATTAACTCATCTGCTGAAGGAAATGAACATGTCCCACTATCACGAACAGCTGCAAATCCAACTTTATTAGATAGTTGAGGTGTGGCAACTCATAGACAATATACTACAACATTGAAGGAGAATAACTTACTTTTTTGAAATAGAAATTTAGTAGATAAAACGCAGTCGCAGTACCCGTGCAAGTTCTGTAGTAGCTGTAGTTCTGTAGCACTGGTAGCTGGAAAAAAAGTGAAAGTAACTTGGCTGCGGAAGAAAATGAACATGTTTACTATCACAAACAGTGGCAAATCCAACATTTCAAACCCTTTCACTGAAGTAGACTCATTTATGCGTTTTTTATGATCGACGGTGTAGATGCATTTTGCGACTTTACCAGCAACTGCTAGTAACTGAATTATAGTATTAGTTGATAACATAAAAAACGGTCTTTAAGACTTTTATGGTAGTGACAGTGTTGTCTTAGGATTTTTCTATAAAATTTGCTTAAAATTTAATATTCTAATCTTTGTTTGCGAATTTCCAACTTATAAACGAACATTTTTGTGTAAGTTCATCAAAAGCGTCCGTGTTAGAAAACAAATAACTACTTATGTTGATGAGAATATAGCAGATTCAGATTTTTGTGATTACACAGATAATTAAATTAGTAATAGCAGCACTGACTCTGATGGCGATAAAAGTAATGGTTTTGTAAGAATAAGGAACATTGTAGAGGATCGTTTTGCTTTGTAGCTTCACATCGCTTTATCAATGAGCAGAGTATGGAGACAATGAATTGTTTGAGTGTCAGTGTTTGTTAACATGTTGGCAAAATAAGATATATTACCAAAACAAACGTTCTAATTAGAGTTTGACATTGAAAAAATATTGTTTACATATCATGAAGCAATATCGACAAAATGGCTGGCAGTATGCGATAGCTAAATTTGTACGTGGACGCAATTGAAAAGGTTATGTAGTGGAGGTGTGGCAATTCATAGACAATACAACATTGAATGAGAAGTACTCACATTTTAAAGTACTCACCTGATGTATAAATTTAGTAGGTAAGAACAGCGTTTTTTCCAGTGGCTCCAACAAACAAGCGTTCACATGACCTTCTCGGTACACGTTGGCAGTAAATATTAATTACATGTAAATTACTACTCATTAATTTACCTTATTAAATGAGTAGTACATTATTATAGATGTATGGCCACTTTTGTCTAAGCCGCAGAACTCATGACCGCACTTTTTATCATGGCAGCAACTTTGCTGTTTAAAATGGAACAGTGCCGTTGGGTACTGTAAAGAGGCGGAGATAACTAACCGGAGATGACATCATTTTTGTGTGAAAACTGAAAACGATGAGTAGTTAGGTTATGTATAGAGGCACACTAACCGGAGTTTTGTTTTAACGCGCCCTAGCGGTGAAAGATTTATAGTCACAATGCTAATACAATAATTAATTCATGTTTTTAAATGTTTGCTTTATTGTTCTTTAATATCTTACTCTTTACCAACATTGTTATTAATCGTTAACTATCGATGATTATTATTTAGAAAAAATGAAAAATAACATGTGGCAAGAAGATTTCAAAAGCACATTAACCTATTAATTTATTTTCAAAAATCACATAGTTTACAATCTAACCTATGAAATATTTACTCTAATTAAAGCTTTACCAATGTTCTGAATATTTGTCTTACAACGCAAATCGCTAACGGAAATGCAGTTATGCGCTCACTAAACAGTAAGGACTGTGACAAACACCCTTGCTAGTACATGTATTGTACATAGCATCATCGGTATGACCATGTTAAAAAGGCATAAATAAATTATGTGCTATTGAAACTGACAAGCAATTTACAAAGATCTTTTTTGCATGTACAATCATCTGTATAGTCCATGGAGTTTGCAAATTAAATATAAAAGTTTTTTTTTTCATCGTTAAAGTTTGACATCAGGATATGTTTAAACTTTTTTGATATCAGCGTTAAATCGGAGTGTCATATTCACGGCATAATTGTTTTGCAACGCTGGTGTTTCAAGACTAATTATTATCGTAAAATATATGTGAATTTTTAATTTTAAATTAGAGTGTCATATTCATATTCATATTACGGCATAATTGTTTTGCAACGTGTTTCAAGACTAATTATTACTTTAAAGTATGCTAGAATTTTAGAATTTTAGCTCTTTACCAAAGGTTTGTTTGATAAAAGTTTTTACAAGAGAAACTACATGTATTACAATTGCTGCAGATTATACTGACCAGCGTGATGTTTTTCTGCAGGTGCTACTAATGGTAAAACTGGCACTTAGAAATTGAACTACTTGCAAACCATATTTAAACTGTAATAATAGTTGTTTCACTTTTACATGGGAATCTTTGGAAAATTTATAATTCAACTTCATACAGACAACAAAAACAATAAAACTGAATGCAGAGTCTGGATACATTGCCAATGCGACCTCAATGGCCAACAAAATATTGATTTTAGTTTCATTTTTAAGGTGTGATTTCTTGTATTGTACGGTTTACGGTGGAATAAAATATAGAGACTAAGAAAATAAGAAACTTTGTTGCAAAACTACAAATTACAGTATATTTTCATGCAAACTTTTAAAGGAAGTTCCAAAATCTAGTGATTGGCTTAATAAAAGATTTTGCCCATATGCATTGACATAGATATAGATGTGAACCATAGACGTTGATATAAATATAGATACAGATGAAAACATGGACATAAATGTTGGCATAAAATGCATGCATACATCAAGAAAAACAGAGACATAAAATAGATAGAGAGGGAGATGAGGATATAGATATAAACTCAGACATCATTTATGCTGTAGATGTAGACTTGAAACCTTTTAATTTGTAAAGCTCAAGTAAGGTTCAAGTAAGGCTTAAGTAAGGCTCGAGGAAGGCTCGAGTAAGGCGCGAGTAAGGCTTGTGTAAGACTCAAATAAAGCTCCAGTAAGGCACGAGTAAAGCTCTAGTAAGGCTCGAGTAAGGCGCGAGTAAGGCTCAAGTGAGGCTCGAGTAAGGATTGAGTAAGGCTTGGGTTAGGCTCAATTAAGGCGCGAGTCAGGCTTGAGTGAGGCTCAAGTAAGGCTTGAGTAAGGCTCAAGTAAGGCTCGAGTAAGGCTCGAGTAAAGCTCGAGTAAGGCTCAAGTTAGGCGAGAGTGAGGCTCAAGTGAGACTCGAGTAAGGCTCCAGTAAGGCTCGAGTAAGGCTTGAGTAAGGCTCGAGTAAGGCGCGAGTAAGGTTTGAGTAGGGCTGGAGTGAGGCTTAAAGTGAATGGACCGGTTGTGAGTGTTTTTGGTTCTTAAAAATCTTTACTAAGTTATATTAAGCTCCATCTGTACCACATATCATTTCTAGAAGAGGGTCTAAATCATGCGACCACTAACAACCAGCTGAACATAGGCCTAATAGCGTATATAGCCGTCATCAGTAAGTTATCAGTAGATTATAAGTATTAAGAGTGTTACTCTATTTACGATATAGTAAAGCTATATTATGACTCATCTGTAGTAGTACAAATAAACCAGGCCTTGCGTGACACACCTACTTGTACTTTCTTTAGGGCGCTTCGCTTGAACAAAGCATTTGTTTGTGCAGCACCCTCTCCATCAATCGCTAGAAGGTGGCGGGGCAGAAGTCAGTCCAAGAGGAAGGACACTCCATTTCCACAATCCTGAGCGAGTGATGAAGGCTGACTTTTTCCTGGCATCTTCGTCCAGCGAAACATGCCAGTATCCGCTGACAAGATCTAGTGTACTAAAATATTGGCTTCCAGCCAAGGCATCCAGACTTTTGTCTATCTGGGGAAGGGGATAGGCGTTTTGTTCTGTTACGGCATTGAGCTTTCAGTAATCCACACAGAACCGCCATTTTCCATCCTTTTTTACTAACACAATAAACGAGCTCCACGCTCCTCCAGCTGGCTCAATCAACCCTCTAGCCAGCAGGTCCTGTACCTGTCTTTTGGCCTCTGCTTCCTTTTCAGGCCCTAAGCGATGAGGGGGTTGATGAATAGGTCGGGTCCTGTCTTTCACAGGTATAGAGAGGCTCCACAAGCGACGTTCTACCCATATCGTCATCTCCAGTGCTAAGCAGTGTCCCATACTTGGTAAGTAGAGTAGCCAACTTTCTAGCCTGCTCTGCATTCTGGCACGAGAGTCTGGCAACTTGGTACAGCTCCTGGAGATGCTGGGGGATCCGTGGCTAAGCCTCGACTCAAGTAGGGCACAGTAGGGCTTCCTTTAAAGGGAAAGGTGCTGGCGATTAGAGGAGGCACTTCCACACTAGCGTAAGTGCCTATGGTGCCCCAATGAATGGTCAGGGGTTGGGGGTTCCGGTTGAGACACCTACCCAATACCTTTCTATCTGCTCGGGGCTCATTTAGGTTTGCAGCTAGAGGCGTGCCTTCAGAGTACCCTTTTATCATCTCGAGTGGACAGAAAGTTTGTGTGGTCAACCTATACCTGAAGGCAAACTCTGTTCTAGCTGGCTCAACAAAGTTCCCTGATTACCTGGGCTTTGTTCTGGAGAAGCTTCCCCGTTTGGTTTATACAAGCAAATGGTTTTTCATTCACCTCCACCATGGGTCGTGCAAGCACCATCGAGCATTGGTGTGCCATAAAGAAGGGTATGCTAAGAATTGCGTCTTCACTAATTTGACTGACTATGAAGACTTCTTCGGTCTTCACTTCACGAAGCCTTACTGGGAGCCGGATTACACCGTAAAATGGTAACATGGTCCTCTCAGCGAGCAGGCCATGGGTGTCGCTCTCCTCTAATTGTTTTCTTATACCCCGAGGAAATTGGTCGAACACCTGTTTTCCCAGCTGGTTAGTGGTGCATCCGGTATCCAACAAGAAGCGCACTACTCGACCTTCAATTTTACCCAGGAGGAAGTAACTGGTAGAGTGTGGGATGTGCAGCAGATGTGCTTGCGCAGGTTCTCTGTGCTCGAAGGGGCTGCCTGAGGCTGCTCCATTTGTGCAGGTAGAGAACATGCCTGGGCGAGTCTCTTTGGATGGCGGGGGACTGACCTCCGCAAGACAGGGCGCCAAGGTACCTAAGAGGAAGCCATAATTCTTACTTCAGAAGGACTCATGCCTACATGTAACTCTTCTAGATGTAGTGTTTTGAATGTGTTCTGGGTAGCTGTTGGAGTGACTCGAGGTGGAGTTCGGGGTCGGCCTGACTTTTTTGGATAGGTCCATCCGAGTGAGACTTTGGCTGAATCGGTAATTCGTTTTTTCCTGGATCCCGCAGGGGCCTTATTGCAGCTAGTAGTGGGTGCTACTGTTGCGGCCTTCTTCCCTGTCCCGACTCTTTTTTCTTGTGAATGGGGCACTCATTTCGGAGATGTTCCATGCCTACACATCCTCAAAAATTGCCTGGCTTACTTGTTAGAGGCTCTGTTGGCTTTTTTTGCAGCTGTTTGACCTGTTCCGCCAGCTGCTTTACTGTGGATAGCAGTACATTCAAGGTGTCTTGTTTGACACTGCGTACCGCACCATGTCCTGTTTTGGCCTCCAAGTTTTCTACAACCCGAACGGCTCTGCCCAGAGTCGATTCTCTGGATTTAATCTGAAGAAATTCTCCTCCAGCCCGTACTGCATCCACGAGAGTCTTTGTGGGTACCGCTAGGAGGTGCAGCTGTACGGCAGGATGGTTTAAGGAGTTTGAGAAGTACTCATTTGCCATGTTACTTCTGAACGGTTTGGGCAGTTCAGCATAGGCTATTTGGACTAGCCATTCAATTTCTGCTGAGTGTTCCTGCAGGGTAGTTTGGGTTTCTTTTTTCCAATTGCTCAACTCTGCTCTGGCTTGTCAGGGAGATAGTTCAAATCGGGTTTGGATAACTTAAAAGATGGCTGCCACCCCGACTGCCCTTCTGCAGGACTCTGCCTCTCCCTTCAATGCCCCATTGAGGTGCAGTGTGCTGGCCTCCTCGGCCCACTTATTCGCACCTGCAATTTCTCTAATTCTGGTAATGAAGTATTTTGAGTCTCTGATGCCATTATACTCGGGCGCTTTGAACTGGGAGGCCAGTTCTGGGTTCCGACTTAATCTGACAAGTTGCCCAATAGCGTCAGCTAGTCCATGTTCCGGTCTACTTTGCTTGCCCTTCTTTGAGACATGACTTGAGCTTTTCTCCGAGTGATGGGGGCCATTATAGATGATGATAGCGTGACTTTGAGTGGTTAAGCCTTTTTCTGGCCGTATCGAGCCCTTAAAGAGTGGGGTGGGGGGGGGGGTGGTTGCCGTAGCGCCAGTCATCAACCCTTCTCTGGAGTGCTGGATAACTTGCTTATTCTAAAACACTATGTTTCTCTGTGAATGTGGGGGATAGCCGTACAGCTGTCTTGGCCAGATTCGGAACCCCTGGTGTTTGCCGTACTACTCCGGTTTTCCTCCACTGAGGCTGCTTTAACAAGCAAGCCCGGAGATCTGCCAGAGTGGGATTTCTAAATTTCTAGATGGTGCCTGCCGGGTTTGGTGCAATTTTACTGTTGCCACCAGTGGGAAGGGATTTGTCGGCCTTTACTTGGCACGATCTAGACTATTTCATAAAAAAATAAATTGCATGTGGTTCCGTTCATTTTTATTAGAGAAGGAAAATCCACTAGTCGAGGAGAGTACGGCCATTTGCTCTGGTCAACTAACAGAGCGCGCTCTTCTATATATAATGATATCACCCGTTCCAGCTAAGGGCTAACGGTAAGAACACCTGCTAACAAGGTGAATAAACAGGATCGCTAGTGGGTTGGTATGACAACGATTTAAGTGACGATAAGTGATAATCATAACGAGTGAAACAACGATATAATAAAAAGGACATACAATAAAATAAGACAACAACATGAGTGACGATAAGTGATAGCACAATGAGTAATACAACGATATAATAAAAAGGATCACACATACAATAAAATAAGAAAGGCAACGTCCTGGCCCGGCGTCCACCACAGTAGTTTAAGCTCGTTCTGCATTTTAATCTATTGGACAGCAATGGCAGTGCTTGCAGCGCGAGCAGGTTTTGGTCCATGTTACAAAATGACCAATACTTTTACCGCAACACATTTTCAATACTAATCTAAGTTACTATTTTACCAACTATGATGGAAATACACAACGGGGATCAGTTTTAGGATATGTACAAAAGTTTTCCTATACAAAAGAGAGCTGTAAGTCAAAAAACTACCTGATGAACTAAATGTTAAATAATGTTTATGTATCAATTAAGCATTATATGCCTTTCATAATGTATTTTTTGCTAAAAATTGTCAACTGGCTGTTTTACTATTAATATTTTGTTCCCATTCAACAGCGCCGCAAAGCATTAACCGCTTTAGCACTTGTGTGTTACAAATATGGACGCTTAAATATTTGGGCTATAACAAGTCTGCAAAGTTTGAAAATTGTTGAAATCAAATTTAACAAAAATAACTATATGGAAAAAGGTCCATGACAAATCACACATGCTTTAATTTACATTTAATTCTATTTTTATTTGTAATTTTTTTAATAATATCATTATTCTATTTTTTCTATTTAATTATATATTTTAGTTTTATATTTAACTACATTAATTCTAGTTTAATGTAGCTTTTGAGCTGTTGATAAGGTCAATATGCATCTACTGGGTGAAGTCTGATTGTTAAACCAAAAATAAACAAAATCAGCATTGATTACTTAGGAAATTGTTTAGTAAGAATTAAAACACTTTATGGTTCTATTTCAGTTTTCTAGTCTTTTTTTATGCAGTCTGAGATTACAAACACTTGTAACCTGTACTGGTGAGATGTGTGACAGAACATGGGCTAGTAATATTTTATCACATAAAGAGAATATGACGTCAAGTTACAAGTAATTATCAGATGCGGTATTTTCAGTGTTTGTATCACTAAGATCTTATTTGTGATCTTCATTACTAGTCTATGTATTCTAAAACTACTGTCAGTGTTTGCATGCAACAGCAACCAATAAAAATTCAATAAATTTAATACAGGGTTTGTACACACAGTTGTCTGCTAGTTACTAACTAACAAAAGTAAGTCCATAAGTGAAGTTTTGTCGTCCTTATCATTTTCATAGCATGTACATGTAAATGGTTTAAAAAGTCAAATCTTTTGTTCTTCAAAGCAATTCAAACCTCCGTTTCAAGAGGGGTATTTTTGAAAACATTATATTAAGTATGTAGTACTGCGTATGATGTGACTTTCAATATTTGTATTATTGCACAGATATTTGCAAACAGAGGTTGAATTTTTATCGTCTTCATTAGTGGGGTCTTTACAGCATTGCTAAGCAGCTCTGTTTTTAATGCTGGCGTTTTAAAAATATTATATCCGAAATAAAAAAGATTAACTCCGAAGTTTAAAGAAAAATTTCTTAAACACTTTGACATTGACATTTGAGCTTAGACGGATTTTAAGAATGTCAGTTGCGATATACATTATGCGCCCTATTGTAGATAAAAGCACCGCATACTAATATAGTAAACACGAAGTTGTGCGACAATTTCTTTGTAGCACTAAACTCGTCAGCTACAAATATTGGCGAGTTGTGCGACCTCTCCTGTATATCACGTGAATTCGTCCTCCTCATTCCAACGATCAAAATCACAACTTTGAGGCTCAAAAATGCGTAGCATGTAACATTAGTGACTGACAATTACTGATCTCATTGTCCTATATTGATGAGAAGCAAAATATGCATTGTATTAGTTCTGAAGTTCGTGACCAAACTAATTTTGCAATGCTATTTGATAGGGCTTAAAATTTACATGGCATGTGGTCATTAAAATAAACAAATGCAGAGCTACTTTAGAGATGTATGCTAGCGCTCTAGAAATTTGTGTATCAGATTCACAGGATGAATTTAATAATTCTTTATTACGAGACAGTGATACATTTATACACATTATTATGTTACGATTTGTCACTGTTCACAAGCTTCCATGATACGTAATAAAGCTAATGATACACTGGAGCCGTGTGTGCAGCTTTGAGTTGTTGAAATAGCAGAGTCATTTCTAATTGTTACTAATAATAAGTTAGGATGATAAATGAAATGGTTTATAGTATTACATACAGACTTAATACTTTCTGTAAACTCTAATCAGTTATTATATTATTACCACTGATTATTTGGTCATGACTTAAACCTGCCGAAAAAAATGTAAGACACAGTTAAATGTGATCCCGGCAGTCAGAATGTACAATCGTGCGGTAATTGGATTGTTCACAATAGAGCGCAACGCGTGCTATATGCTATTATACGACTCACCATCACTATTTTAGTAAACAGTGGTTTATAGTGCATTCAACCCTGCTCTTTCACGTGGTCTTGTTTATTTTGGTGTCTGACCAATCATAAAGCCAAAATTGCCATTTAAATCTACCCATATCGGCGGTTGCTATGGAATTTGTCATAACCCAAGATCTTAAGTATAGACTCTAATTGCGGGTGGGCGCGTGTATGTGGCCATTTTCTGTTTCAACGCTTCAGGCTAAAACAAAATAAACCGTCGCACAAAGTACGGCTAGTTGACGCTAATAATTTAGATGTAATTCTAAGTATTTCTACTTAGAATCTAAGTCGGCTGCCTCAGATTATAGTGAACGCGATGATCAGGATTGTGATAATAGGGAAACCTCAGAAATACAGCTGCTTACGCAAAATGTGGCTGCTAACAATAAGGAGAGTAACAGCGATCATCATAATTAATTAAATTACAGAGAATAAATTACTATCAGCCTATCACTGCTGATAACTTTCCCATTATAGCGGTTGACATCAAACTAATAAGTGGATGCAAATGTAAGGAAATCTGCACTAGTTTTATGTCATCTAAACAAATAAGCCTTGTTAGAACTGTGTATCCAGGATCACCGAAGGACGCATTTGATATGGTTGTGTTGGAACAAACCGCCACTAATAAAACAAGCAAACCCATTGAATGGGCTACAATAAATCTCTGCAGTGTACTCTGTGTTACAATGTGTGAGTGTTAAACTACATAAAAATAGCTCTAGATTGAATGGTCACTTGATGAGTTGGGTTGATATTTCCGCATCTTGATGCCCTCTGTGGTCATCTTTCGTTGACCTTACCATGACCTTCTGTATAGGTGGACAATTTTGAATACACTTCCAACATTTTGATAAGTCGTTGGATTGTCATTATATGCAGTCATAGCAATATAGCTTAATGAGAAGTGCCCAGTTTGAAGCATACCCTTTTAATGTAAATCTCCAGGAAGGTGAGCTTTTAGCCACATGTATTGCTGACCTTACCCTGACCTTTGGAAGGTCAACCGTCAATCAAATTTAAATAAAAATGTGACCATCATCTTTTTCAGGGTTTTAATGCATAGAATGCCAGGTTTCATCAATATAGGTTGAGATTAAGTGGTCTGTTGCTATGGCATTTTGATTTGTAAACAAATACCATGATTTACGATTCATGAATCGGCAACCTTATCCTGCCTAAACTCAAAACAACAGTTTTAGTTCATTGTGAGACCTTCTCTACTAAATCTTGCATAACCTGGGCATACATAATCCCATTTAAAAAGTTTAAATTGCATTAAAATTCTCAGATATTGCTGATTTTGAATCTGTAAATAACTCAAAAATGTTGTTTTAGCATGATTGTACATTCTGACTGCCTGGGTCACAAATGCTTGTCAAACCGAGTCTAATTATTTCAAACTCAAGACTCGCACAAACTTTGCTTATTGTCTCCGACTGCCGCTCACAACAAAATAAAAGGTCACTTAAGGTCACTGGTGTCGTTCAATTTGTGATTACTTCAAACCAAAAGCTCTCACAGATTTAATTGCAGTTCGCTGTCATGTTTCAGGCAAAGTGAGGCAAACTCCAACGCAAAGTAATTTTAGACACAGTATGCTTTATTTCTAGATTGCAATGGCTGAGGCTTTAGAAGATGTTGAGTGTGATTTTTGCTGCCGTAAATGTGGCACAATTATCAACCCCAAATTGCTACCATGCAGTCATGTTCACTGTATGACCTGTTTGACCACCTACTATGAGAGCAAACACCTGCTGTTGTGGGGAAACAGTTCATGTGGTTTAGTCTTAATTTTTGTTGGTTACAATTAGATTATAAAATAATGCACTCAGTCACCGTTGTGATGCATTAAAACTGTATTGCATCATTGCAGCCAATGCACAATAATTTTATGGATAAATTAAAATATGGATTAGCTTCCACTGCTGACTTTCCAAGCGCTTACACTGTACCGTACCAAAACGATTGCCTGCTGGTTTTATAGAATCCACAAAATTCGCTCTAACCCCAATACCTTTTCAAAACAAGCAGTCAAGCATTATCACCGTTCTGATAAAACTGGGACACAGTATTGGTATTATATTCACATTAGCATTATACATTGAAATCATAATATATAAAATTGTACTTTATTATTGTTAGTATTGTATGTCGAAACCAAACTGTAGTGTCTTTTTAACTATATACAGTATGATGATTGTGATAAACTTGTTTGCCCATTTATTTATTCAAATCTTGCAATTATGTTGCGAATGCCCTTATTAACTAAATGCGGTAAAATTTGGATCACTCAAATCTCACGGGATCAAGCAAAAGTGTTGTAGTTATCAGAGCGTTCAAGTTATCAGAGCGCTGTCACAACTGCATGTAGTTATTAGTAGATGCATGTACATATATAAGCTATATATACATCAAAAGGATAGATGGATTGCTGCGAGCTAAAGGATCTCTTGTGTAAAGTTTTAAAGTTTCATCAGATACTATAGATATAATTCTATCATATGAGATTTGTTCATTGTTTTAGGTGATGTGACTGCCAGGGTGTGTTCATGTTAAAATTGGCAAAACTTGATCTCGGTTAAAACACTCAGATGAAAGACATATTTTTTGTTAAGCGTTTTAACCAAGATCAATTTTGCCGATTTTACTTTAGGTTTACCCGAAGGTTACTGCGCTTTTCTTTGCCTTTAAAGGGCCATCGCATAGCGGATGTTTGATAAAATTTTATTTTCTGCAAACCCTTAGGAAAATCATTAATAAAAATATTTTGCCGACGATGATAATAACGACTTCTAAAAACTTTTAAAAGTTCATGCTTATCTTTATGGCTTGGATAAAAGTAATATTTTAAAGTGATAACAACCATCTCGGTAGCCGTTGGTCAAAAAACTGTTTGAGTAAATGATGTTGAGGTCAAGTGATTTAAAGCAATTCATCATTGCGTTGAAATGATCCAAACTAATTCATTCAAGTTTACAATGTGTTTGAGCTATCCGAGATCGGGTTACCCGAGTTTGACTGTACTTGTTTTTTTATGAGCTTTCATAAAATGTGCTGTGCATGTATATACATACAGTGTATATGTAATGCAAAACTTTCACAGCATCTAGCACTTTACAGCATGCAGATAGTAATAGTGCTCATGAACCAGAAATGCTTACTAAGCATTAAAAAATTGAACTGCGTGTATGCTCTATATAAACAAGAGCATATTATGTTATAGCAGAATCAGCTATGGTTGCTCTTAAATACACCAGAGTTTGTAGACAGCTGCCTACAGACAAATAGTTTATGTCTTGCAGCGCATGATTCTCACATGTCTCTTGATAATTTACTGAACCTGAATAGTTAATAAACTTTCAGAGGGACAGAAACTATTGTACTACTTCCTCTTAGTTGCTGTATTTGTTTTAAAAATATAAACCAATCTATAAGTTTCAATGTTCATCTCTCCAGTTTTAGCAAATAAAGTCTAGCAATGAAAAATCTCTTTCACAGAGGATTTGATTTCACAACCTCCAGACCTGAAGACCAGTGATCTAAGTCTCTACACTGTGACCATTCAACTGACTGTGGTGATGATTGATTGTAAGTATATTCAATAAACCAGTTAAAATACTTACACTCAAGTGCTTGGGGTATTTATCTAGCCCAGTTGGTTGTGACGCGTAATATTACAATTATTAACATTGCTAGATCATCTAGCTTACCTGGTTAGTTACTCACATTCAATTGGGAATTATATAATACCTTTTCCAACTTCAGTGTTAGGCTAGTTAGATAATATATTTAAAGATGGTGTTGCTTAAAATTTGAGTTGATTTTCAAAAAAAGTATTTTTTGGTCCATCAGTTGATATCTTGTTTGTTAAGTTAGGTGATCTCATTGTCGAGACATTTGAAGATTAAAATCGAAAAAATTTGATCGCGGTAAAAGCGATCAGGCCAAAAAAAACATGCCCAGACTTGCCCAAATTGATGTAACGTCTGATACAACCTGTTTCTATCTTTTGTATTCACATCAGCTAATGCGATAAAAGTCTAGTCTTACGCAGCTTTATTGGCATATACTTTATTTTGTATTTCCTCGTGCTGGCTAAGATAAAATTTTAAATCTCGCTACAGATACATTTTTATGAATGTTTCAAACGCCTCAAAAAAGGGAATTTAAATATTGTCATATTTACTTCCTTCAAATGCTGTGTAAAGATTTGAGTACAAACTACCAATTTCACCAGTCTACGGTAATTAGGTCGTTGATTTAGCATATTTCATCACGACCTTTGTATCAGCTAAGTTCTCAGTTGCTAAATGCACACCAGAAACTAACTACTAAATAGAATAAGTTTGCCGCCATCTTTGAAAAGAATATGTTCGAATATATGACAAAAACCAACTGCATCCCAAAAAGTCATGTATAGTCTACGTTATCTAGCCATTATTAGTATCATTTTGTAGAAAATTTTACTGGTCCTTTCGATTAGTAAATTATTAGTACAAAACAAATGGTTTTATGAGTTGACCAAACTATGGAACACTAAGCAACGTCAAGTTCGTTGAAATCAATTAACCCAGCGATTCTGGTAGAGGATTAATAAAACCATTATTGCACCTGGTTGGCAGTTTGTGGACTCAGCTGTTTTCACTTAGCTGGGTGGAGCATAAAATCTTTTGAACTTAATATTTAGTCTGTTGGAATTGAGTCAAGCTATGCAAAAGTACCTGTCATTATAGCTCTGATTACACTTCATAAATCCATCTATCAGAGAAGAGTTTAGCACAGATGATAACACCGCTAAAGTGTATTCAATATGTTCTGCGAATCATGTTTTGCATTGTCTTTAACAATATTATTTTATTATTTAATTTTACAAGCCAAAAGATTTTCATCGCAGCACAAATTTTTTGTTAAAATCATCAATCTACGTAAGTGGTTGCCATTCACATAGTTTTAGTTCATATAATAGGACATATTTATCTACTGCAGCAAACTCAAACTAAACGGATTATGGTTTGTGCAGCACACATTCGTGTCTCTCTTTCCAATTTATGGCAGTTTCCAGACCAAAAAAGACCGCTCCTCTAGTGAACCTGTAAACATAAACATTTTGCACCATTAAAACAAATGTAATAAATGTCATTCATATATGAATGTCATTCTAACGCGTATCTACTAAAAGCTTCCAAATTGGGAGTTAGATAGATTGCGAGTGTAATTTTCAAAACGAATAAATGTTTAACAAAAGCATAAATAAGCCAAGCCAACAATTCGAAGCTTTGTTTCTGAGAGTTGAAGATGAGCATTGATAAATGGATTTTCTTCACTTTTTACACACTGAACATGAATTCTAATCATGAATCTGATTTACTAGTGAAAATGCCAATGAAAATGCTATAGATAGGTGAAATGATAAAAAGTTGTGAAACAATTAAAATGTTATGCAACGATGATTCGTGAAAGCAACAATTTATAATTTTACTTATTAGTAGATGTATTCATGAGTACTAAAATTATTACCATTGGCTTATGTATAGGATACTCAGTTGAAGATAAATTTACCTCCGTTTTCCTTTCTTTCTCTGCAGCATAACGCTGCTGACGCTTATTAGCCTTAATCATAACATGTCTGATGATTAATGTAAAATAATTATGTCGACACATGTAGCTACTAGAATCTATTAGTAGAAGCTACTAGTAGAATCTACTAGTAGAATCTACTACTAGTAGAATCTACTAGCAGTCGATGCGCGTAACTGACTAGTAATACAGTAATCTCCCTAACAACGAGAATCTTCGACATCACAGACAAACCGTTTTGCGAGCGATAACATTTAACATGACTTATACAAAAACTTCGTCCTGGTGATTGGCTAAAGAAGAGATCTTATATTTATTGCTTGTAAACTATTTTCACATGTATCACTTGTTACGTCACAAATGAAGCACCAGCTGGAATATGAACTTTTTAAAAGATGGCCTCATTCAAACGCATATATCTCTGGACAGGGTTAATCCACAAAAAACAAAAATGACATCAAATTGTAGCTGATGTTTTAGCCTTTTATCGGTTTTAATTTCATTAAATCGACCTTTTTGAAGCAACAAAATCTTTAACACCCTTTAGCCTGGTCTACAGTTAAAATCAACAACACCATCACTCTACAACCACAAACACTGACATAACTCTAATATTTTATCCAAACACCAACGAACAGGTTATACAAACGTCTGCTAATCACACGAGAACTAAAGTCTTGCCTCAGAGCCACATCATAATTGCATAGCATGCTTGCATTTGTGTGGACACTGGTCATTTCATCATTAAATATTCAATACAAAGTGTGCTTTCAACTTTTAGCATACATTTATAATGTTTGCAGTTTATTTCAAGATAGCTTCTGTTCAAACACTATTTACAACAATCACTGACCAACAGTAATATAATTTGGTAGATGAGTTGGTGTAATGTTATTTTAAGTTTCTTTTGATCTCCTAAACTGAAAGTTAAAGATGTCTTGTTTGTGATTTTGTGTGTCTAACAATCATCTTGCTAGGTTTGTGTAAATCACCATATTAAAAACTAGCCGAACGTCTGCTATTGTATGGGTATTAATAACAGCTTATAAACAGATGCAATTAATTTAGTTGACAGTCACTTGCCATTATTCAGGCACACTGTCGATGGTTAATCTGAGTAAGCTACATAGTATCTGCTGCTAACCTACTAATAAGAGCTGTGAAAGCAAACTTTAGTGGCGCTGCCACAATGACTCATATCAGGCAATAAATCTATTGCGTGTCGCGTAGTTCAATGGATTAGTTCATTGCCAGGTGGACAGAAAATTCCGAGATCAAATCAGTGTTACAGATTTGTCATAGTTTGATACTAATCACTGTAGCTGAACGCCTGATGACAAATGACAAGTTTTTTAGGTTCAAATATAATATTATAGATAAATTTACACAAAACTGTAGTAGATTTTATCAAAAAAATCTTAGTATTTTCTTTGCTTTGCAATTGTTTTGTATGTCTGAAATGATCTGACTGCCAGAAAGTTTCAAAACGTAATCTACTAAACTTATCATGGTTAAATTGTGTAATAAAAATCTGTTTGAAATGCTGTCACTATTTTCTTTTGTTTTTTTTGTTGATATCAACTATCTTGATCAAATTGTGGTGTTCTCCGTTTATGTTCTGTTAGTCTCTTTGCTACTATTGGCAAAAAGGCACAGCCTCGTTTGATCGGAATATTTTACAAGGATAAAGTTTTGCCACACAAAATGAAGCATCTTGCAGTCATTTAACCTCAAACACCAATAACAAAAATATGTTTTTCAGATTAAAGACAACCTTTACCCTTTGAACTCCGATGACTGTTATTCTGGCATTCTGTAGGGTGCGTCAGAAACTCTAGCAGCCGCAATATTGACAATCACAGGGCTTTCTTTACAGATGCTGTTTATAAGTAACAACGTAAACCAATCAAATGAGTTATGGTACTAACTAGAGTTTTCCAGTTTATTTTGAGTCATTAAATGATGATATTTTGTTATGATAAATTGCTCTCCTTGTCAAAATGTTTACTACTGTTAATAGTTTTTGCGAGTTTTTACAATCATATGAATTTTTAAAGTTTAATTTCGAAAAATCGTGAAATAGGGTTTTTTTTTCTGTTTCATGTCATATGATGCAATTTGCCTGAAGTTTTTACTGGTGCTTTACCAAATATAATTGTATTAGAAGCATATTTAGATATAATTAATTAAAGTTTCAAAACTTGGGATCGTTGGGCAAATTGCCAATGGTTAATGACACATATTGACAAAAGCGGCAAGGGTTCAAAAGGTTAATATTCCAGTATGTTATAATCTGTATGTTAGTCTTAAATGTTATCTACAATGTAAGTTAAACAGCGACCAGACTCTTACTCAACAGGGACAACATGGTTACGTTATCCTTATTTTACAGCTTTTCACCACACAAAAATCAACAAAAAAGTTTCAAAATTAAAAATTTTGGCTTAGCGTGCTGCAAACATCGGAATAAAAAATATGCCAATACAATATACAGCAATTTTGCGTCTCATAAATACTTGACAATGCATGAACAAAGCGAAAATTTGTGAAAATTTACTGTGCATTCAAGTGTTTAATTAAATATATACAACAAACTTTAATTCATTATTTCATATAATTCTATAATTTCTCTTATAACTTCAATTTATTAGTCATTGAGTGTGACAATAATGATCATGGGAAAAATAAAACTCATAATCGTAATCATAAGCAGATTATAAGCATTAAATAACCTACATTAACGTTTTTTGTAGGTAACTATAGTTACTAAGTTTAATATACTATTTTGTTAATTCTTTTAATTTTCACAGTCTGTATATCTGTATATATGTCTGTATATCAAATTTTGGATGTTTTTGCCAAAATTTTTTGCATTAGACAGTAACTATGGGTTTCCATTTTCCATTGTACAACATGTTCGTGCCAACATTGGAAGAAACTAAATCCTGTGACAAAATCTTCTGTAGAGAGGAGACAACAACTCTTCTTCTGCTCTCACATATAGCTTATATAGCCTGTTCACAATAAGTTTACACCATTATACCACTATAGCAGTAAACTAATTGCATGGAGAGCACCGTATTATAATAGTAGTGATGTTAGTAAATGACCTCTTTATATAACTATGTTGCTGCACAAAGGAACAATACAAGAATGCTTTTTAACTGTATAACTATTTGCTGAACTTTTTCTTTCTCACAAACAGTGTTATTCAAATTTACTAAAAAATTAAAATGTGGATGTATTATGATTTTCACTACTTGATGATTTCACATATGGTGCATTCATTATATTATGGTTTTTACAGCAATTCAAAGTTTTAAATTTTACAATCAGTGATAGCTTGTTTTAAAGCTGCAATTATTTTATTGTTTGAAACAATAACTTACTGAATAAGTATGGTGTACAGCAAGGTGGTATATTTTAGTTTGTGTCTGGATAACTACTCATTGAGTGTTGATAAATTTAAAATTATCAGTGCCTCTTTTTGAAAAAAAATTTGTGAAGCCAATCTGATAGGAATTCATTCTAAAATGTTCTGGAATTATCTAAATTTGAAAATATTAGATAGATAATTGAAAAGATGAGATATTAGCCAAAAAGTAGCAATATGGTGATAGTTTTATATTTCAGGATCATGATGAAATGCTGGAGCAGCATCACAAGATAACAATCCTAGAGTTCCTGTCTCAACAAAAAGGTCAAGTCAGCAGCTGCCCAAAGCATAAGAGCCAACAATATGTTCAAGGGTGTAGAGTTTGTTATGTGCTCAGTTGTCTGAAGTGTGTTCCCGACCTTCCGGCATGCGATCAAGGTATGTAAGGTAATCAAATTGGCAATTACGAAGAGTCGGTGGTAATAAATTAACATGCAACAAAATTTCCGCAGAGACTTGAAATTGCCGATATTGTTGTCAACTTGAGCACCTTCAATCTGGTATTACCAGATGAATCTAATCTGAAGCGTTACATAGTAAGTTTGTAACATGCTACTGCAGAGGTCAGCATCATTACTAATTACCATCTCTACTCTCTCATAGTTTAAATACATTTGTCTCTACATACCAAGGAACATGTAGATAATCATTATGCTAATCATAGATGTTTGATACGCAATACCGCTTTGTTAATTGATACAATCAATGAGAATTTGCAGTACTTAGTTTCAGGGCTCCTTCATTCTTTGGTGCAATTAGAGGAGTTAGCTTCTACACTTCTCACAGGCACGATATCTGCAGGTAGTTCAGCTAGAGACAATCACTTTGAAGTGCTGTTCAAGCAAATATCTAAAATAGTCTCTGAGTATAACAGTCAGACTGAAGATATGCTAAAGGTGATTCATAAAAAGAGAGATGAGCAGGTTAGTTATTAAGAACAGTTTGTGATTTGTGTGGTAGAACTTCATCGATGTTCTGGACTTTTTGTTTTACCATCAGAAATATATTATCACATATTGTGGCTGCGATTTTCAACATTAAAAGCAACAAAAACAAGTAAACACTCTGGTTATCAACCACAGTAGACCCTCACCATACTATTCTAGTTTGTTCCAATTTAGTCCTTTTGCAACAAAAAACTGCATAGAGAAGTATAGAAACCCATTATTTAAAACCTAATGTAAACACCTCTAGTAGAAAAAATCAAAAGTTTTTACGTAATGTACATATTAAAATTAATAACAAAATAGCATGTTAACTTTAACAACCATAGCTACCTACAGTAGGTTTTGTGTATTCAGTGGATATGGTCTGCAATATAATGTGATGCTACAACGTAATATGTGCGTTACAAACATGTATCATAGGAAATTCTTACTTTCAAGCCTGACATATGGCATAAATGTTGAATTTAACTCAAATGATTTTTGCTTACTAATCTCATACGTAAAGCTAAATTTTAGTATCTTAACTAAATTAGTAAACTTCAGTTCTTTCATCTCCAACATCGTATTACTTATCTATTTTCAGTTTCGCTTTCACAATAACTAAAAATGCCGAACTGAGTTAGATTGATTGTCAGATTTCTTTCAATTGTTGTTAGAGGAATTTCGGCAAAAAACATATACATGTAGCATATCGACATACTTTTTATTCCTACATAATCAGCCCATCGACTGTTGAATTTGTATTTAGAGAGAAACTTTTTTTTGTGATTTTGCATGATGAAAAATGTTTCAAATAGAAAGAGTAGAAAATCAATGTTTTCTACATTGCAGGTAAAAAAAATCATATAAACTGGTTGTCGTAACCCGAGTGCACACTGTACACTGCGGACAGTTTAGAAGCAATTTAATATTTGGATCATCAAGTATGTTGCAGATTGCCTGAAATAAAATATAACAAAAGGGCATAAAGGCAGGTTTAGACAAGCAGCAATGGCCTTTGAAGTCCTGATAAATAAAAAAAAGTAGATAATTAGACAGGAAGTCATATTTAAACTAGTTGAAGCTGGCATAACAAGAGAAATCTCTACCTTTCTTATTAGAGAGTAATATTCAATTATTAAAATTGTGGTAACAGCCGTGAACATGTAACCACGCAAGTTTTTTAGCGGAAGCTTAGAAGTATATTTCGCTTCATGAGTCGTAGAATCGACATCGATCGTCTCTAAATAGATGAAGTCTAATCTTATGGAGCACAAAGCTTTGGATCAGACAGTTGCTTAAGGATGCCAGCAACAAAGAGCAAGTGACCCAATTTGTGGGCCCCATAGCTGTCTAAGATTACTTTGGTCTCACCAAAAGGAGACAATTATAGCAGAAAGTTTGCAGCCTCGAATATGGGGTCTGACTTCACAGGGCCTTGGCTCAGTATGCTTGTCCACAAAAGTATGATCAGATAATGGTAGCCTCAAAGGGGAGAATGTGTGTTGGGAGACTGTCATGAACCATGTGTCCGGGCCAATACTTGGCAGAGCTTGACTTTTTTACAGTTGAGCATAATGCCGTACTTCTGAAAAAAACCATTATTAGTCCGGAAGTCCAAGCCATTATATAAAGAGACCTGCAAGAAAAAAGGCAAAGCACCCTTGGGCCTCGTTATATGTGTGATTGCAATAGATTGAGATATAGTGTGGTGCCTTGGGAAAAGTCTTTTTGACTTTATTTACCCAATGTATACATAAAGTTTGTTTGAAATTTTTTGTTTAATCAGTTTCATAGTTTACAAATACCTTATGGGTAAACATATTAGCTTTAGATAGGTTTATTTTATAACTTTTATTAAAGATATTATCTAATTGAGCAGTTTATAAATAGCACCTTATGAGTACTAATATAAAATTTACTTTATTAATTTTCTTTAAACGATTGTTTACTTTAACATCCTTTAGTTGAATATGTATATACATATGCATTACAATGTATATTTATACATACTGTAGTTAGGTGCGAGCACAAACATTAACATAAATTAGAAAATATTGACAATATTTTCGCATTCTCGCTATAATCATTTTAAGAAAACTATTACATGACTCATCCCGCCAAACACTTTATGAATATGCTGTAGCCGAGGAGTGACTATAACTGCAGATAAACTCACTGAAGGAGCAGTATGATGAACTGGAGAAACAAGTACTTGAGAACAGACAGAAGTCTAAAGTAAAAATTACTGACTTTCTGGAGGATGTTGTTCTTGACAAGTGGAGAAGTCTTAGGAATCACAGAGAAATGTTGGAGACTAAAATCAAACATTCTCCACCAGTGAGCAAATATTTGAAAATCTATAGTAATATAGATTTTCAATAGCGATACTTTTCAATACTTGTCTAATAGCGATGTCATCACTCTTAGAATAGTGATGTCATCACTATTCTAATAGTGATGACATCACTTTGAGAAAAGTGAGTAGAAAGCAAATGGCTTTTATTCAGATTAAAACTAACTTAATATAACTGTGAACTGCCTGAGCTGAAAGTGAGTGTACAAATTTATATATCTAGAAAAACATTCTTGAGTACCATTTATAATCATTTTTTGCATCAGATTTGACCATGACTGTAGACTATTGACTGGGTTTATTGTGTTGACCATGGCTGTAGATAAACTCACTGAAGGAGCAATATGATGAAATAGAAAAGAATGTGCTTGAGAGCAGGCAGAAGTCTAAAGTGCAGATGACTGACTTTTTGGAGGATGTGGTTCTTGACAAGTGGAGAGATCTCAGAAACCAGAGAGAAATGTTGTAAACAAAAACAAAACATTCCCCAGCTGTAAGTTAATTCCAGCCTAATCCATTGGAACAGATGGTCTTCTCTCTTCCTTTATCACAAATTATTCTGAAATATTAACGTCTATTAATCACTATATATCACTATTACAATCTATCATTATCTACCACTATCATCATCCATCACCATCTCTTTATCAATCTATCAACATAAATCACCATCTATCACCATCTAACGTCATCTATCACCATCTAACATCATCTATCACCATCTAACAATATATATCACTATCTATCACTTTCTATCACCATATATCACCATCTATCACCGTCTATCATCATATATCACCATCTATCACCATCTATCACCATCTATCACCATCTATTACCATCTATCACCATCTATCAGCATCTATCACCATCTATCACCATCTATCATCATCTATCACCATCTAACAATATATATCACTATCTATCACCTTCTATCACCATCTATCACCATCTAACATCATCTGTCAAAATATATCATTTTATATCACCATATATCACTATCTATTACCATCTATCACCATATATCACAATCTATCATCATATATCACAATATATCATCATTTATAACTTATTGATCAAAAGTTGTAAGAAAAATGATTAATAAAGTTCAGATGATAGTTCAGTCCGTTATTTTCAGATTACTTTAAGGATGATATTGTGAGAGGGTTCAAAAAGCTCGAAGAACCAATAAACAAATTTATTGTTGAGGAGTTGCCTAAATTGGAGGTAGGAGAACAACTCCAATTAAAGCAAACAGGTAGGAACTAAAATGAGGATGCAGAATAAAAAAATAGAAGTCTTAGATTTAGTCAGTTTCCTATCTTTCTGTTGTTTTTTTATTTGGTCCCAATTGCTATTCAATAAAATGCCTTTTGAAACATATTTTCACATATTCTATTATTAAAACTAAGATACTTTGTGCATGCGCGACATTCCTATTTGTGTCAATAATGTTGGTAATAAGTCATAGTCGTCAGTCAGTTATCAAGCAATAGTCATAGGTACATAAATTTCATTGATAAATTCTTTTTTAAAATTTTGGGAACAAGCGTTAAGGTTGGTACATTTTGAATGAGGTATGAACGTATGTCAGTCACAAATTTAATTTTTTTCTTTGAAGTACTCATCTTAGTACCTTTTCACACAACTGAGAAGCTAAGTCTTGATATTAGCAAAAGCTATTAAGTAATAGCATTCCATGTTGGGTGGTTTTTGAGTCTTGAGAACCAATTCTTTTGGTTCATACTCACAGTTTCTCTTTCACTTTGTCCCTTAGCACAACCTTATCTTCTTTTTACAAATACTAAAGATAAACTCACATTAAACTTTAGTAGATTGATCAAAAGTACCATCAGTTTTCTATCATTTGCAATTAGTATTGATGTTCTTGGTGAGCTGACTACTAAAATGGTTTAAGGAAACCTCGTTATTTCTGTTTTACAGAAAAAGTAGCTGAAACTTCAACTACTATCCATAGCTTGAAATCATATACAGTGCACCCTCGAGATACGATGTTAATTCGTTCCAGGGTTGGCATCGTATGGTAAAAAATTTGTATATCGGGGTATAGAGACCATTGTAATTATACAATGCAAACACCACTTGGTGAAATTCGTCAATTTTTTTTATAAAAATGTGTCAATATTGACAATTAGCAACAAAATAGTATGTTAACTTTAGTAATTATAGTTACCTACAGTAACTGTATTGTATTTAGTGTATTTTAATGGTTATGATCTGCAATAAAACACAAAATTATGTGTGTACCAAATGTAGTACGTACGGTAAGGAGTTCTTGCCTTTAAAAGGTACGCATAACATAATCTTTGAATTCACTTCAAGTTTAGCTTGCTATGCCTACACTTAAAACTAAGTTTTAGTATGTATTTTGAACTATTTTACTGAATTTCAACTTTTTATCACAAAATTTTATCCTTCAGCAGTTCCTATCTTCACTTTCACTATAAACTTTAGCCTATCTGGTTGAAACTTTTTTCAACCTAACTCAGTAAGGCTAAGCGATGCAGTTATAGAAAGCGGCCTCTCGCACATTTGACCATTTAATGGCTACCAAAAAGAAAAATAAAATTATGTTTTCTATGCTGGACGTACATACCTTTGGAGTAACGTGGCTTTAACTGGTACATGTAACGGGTAAAGCAGAGAGGAGGCAAAAACGTATCAATGCTAATTATGGTGTTGTACACTTTAAAATAAATTTAAAACGTAATGATTTGGAATTTTTTAGCAGGCTACAAGAAGTTGTCCATTCCTGTCCAATTTTTCTACGAAAAAATTGATGGTGCAATGCAGAAAATTGCTAGCTAGCGCTTGTAAAAGGATCCAGAGAATGTGGTACAGTAGTTTGTTTTGTATGAAATGTGCACAAGAATCAATGTAACCATACATACAAAGTTTGTACGTATTTATACCCTATGGGGGGACAGGGCTTTAGCAAGTTTCAAAAAGTAATGTGGATGCGTCAACTATCTTGAGTAGCTAGTTATATGAGTTACATACATACATACGATGAATTATATTCACGTAGAAGATAACAAGCCCACATGCAAAGACATGGTTAAACAAGAAAATATAACATAAAATCAAAAGGAAACAAAATGAATAAAATATGAAAAACATGCCACACAAGAGATAAATAATATATATTACACATGCATTGTTTTAATGTACCAGTCCATATCAGTAAATTAAACACTTGAAATATTTGCGAATGTGGGATTTTCTGTATCTTCCACATCCTCGCCTTTACTAAATGGTTGCTCCTTTTGAATGCTGATAGCGTGCATGACCTGGCTCATTCAAATCTTCAGTCGGAAGCTCTTTCTTGTGCTTGCTTAATGGAGATCTTGTTTGAATAATAATTGCAAATGCTGATTGGTTGCGATCATATTCCTTGACAATGTTAATAATACGGGTCCCTTCTTCTTATTTACGACATCCAACTTTGTTGACATAGAAATCATTTTTCCTTCGTTTTGTAACGTTTGTATCGGTCTCAGATTCCATAGATAACAAATTAAATGAAGATAGTTGTAGTTAAATACGTATGCTGACTTAAAAGTTTATAGTAAAAGCTATAATAACGCTACAAATGAATATTTGCTCTCGCTTGTGTATTTTACACGAAATTTTCCACGCGGACATGAAAGAAGTCGATCATCGTGTCTCTTCTAAACGTTCTAAGAGTGTTTTCGGCAAACTATATTTCGGTGTCTTTTTTATTTCGACGTGTGTTATGAGCACACCGACGGCCAAATTTTAACTCAGGCGAAACTTTTCTCAAATTCGTATGGTGAAATAAAATTTGTATAGCGAGGTGAAGATATCACAATGTTTGACTTCGTAAGGTGAAAAAATCGTATATCAGGGTAATCGTATCTCAAGGGTGCACTGTAGTTTGATGTACATGTCACTGGTCTATAAGTAATCTTTGCTCCTTGTTTTGTGTTAAATACAATTAATTAAATCAGCAGTTATCTTCTTTTAATTGGAATAAGAACTTGCAATGTCCTACCTTCAAAAGAACACTTGCTGGTTAATAATATGATTACATTCAATAAATATCAAATAGGTAGGTGTTTGGACCATTCTACATTTTTATTTATAAAAAAAAGATAAATAACTATCTAAATTATTAAATTGTTAAAAATATGATAACAATAGTTTACATAATTGTTAATTGTCGGTCTTTTAAAATTCAACAAGGTACTTAACATGGTTCTTCCAAGAATGACCAAAGGCTTCGTTATTTCAAATTACAAACAGCATTACGAAAACATAAATTCCAATGCTGTTCAAAATGACTTATGAAAATCTGATCAGATTTATGAC